>NC_132792.1:40971343-41274677 GCF_048418805.1 Vulpes vulpes | reverse complement strand
AGAGCTCTAAAAGCGACAACCTGTCACACTATAACCTCTAATACATGACATCTGATTCATTTTGCGAACTTTTTTTTTAAAATCAGGAATGATCAATCGACCACAACCTATCTATATGGCATACAGATTACTGGCCCTTATTAAGGTTCCCCACATGCTGTCACAATCATCCCTCTGAAACTCTCACTGCTGACAATCACTCTTGTTCTTAATCGCTGTGCCAGAAATCGTGCATCTACAACCATGCAAAAAAACAGTGATACAATCAGGGTTCCATCTTGGCCATGTCCTGTAAAATGTTCGCTACAAACCGGCACATCAACCGTGACTTAGCCAAGTCCTAATTCAAGCCAAGTAGAGGACTGGATGCTTAGTGATTGAAACAAAATTAGTACGGACAAAATTAGGCTGCAGGCACAAATCCGAGTTAGAACATAACAAACACTAAAAAGAAACAACAACAAAAAAAAACCAATAGGTTAGAGGAATGAGAGTGAGTTTTCACTTAATCTTTCGCCTGACTGTAAGATCCTTCATGGTAAGAATTATGTCTAAATCCAATTTTAAGTCCCCAGAATCTATGCAGTTCCCTGAACTTAGTAGAAGTTGATTAAATGTTCATTGACTGACTGTAAGCCAGAGAAATACCTCATGGACATCATTTCATTGCTCAGGAGTCTCGTTCGAAGGCTCTGAGATTTCTTCCATTAGTCTTTAAAGTACAGATTTAGGACTCTCAACTGACATTTTGAGGATTGGCAAACCTACTTTGGCAAATTTTCTTTCTTACCAACGAGAGAATGTTAGCATGTCTGCATAGCTTAATGTTGTTCTATCAGAATCTTCTAGGACATGGCAGTTTGTTCACTCTGCTTTTAAAAGAGCAATAAACAAGCTAGGAAGAAACCTGATTCATGACAGATATAGCCACTGTCCCAGCATTCAGAAAAACAAAGAAACCCCAGGATATTGCACCAGGAATGACCACCAGAATGGTCCTCTAAAATATAAGCTTGCTTACAAATACTTACAAATCAGCAAAAATCACTTCTAGGAGATTAACAGAAGCATCTAACATAAAACTTATTTTTGGCAAAATAGCCCTAACATTGAAACCCTCAAAATATAAGTATAGAAAGTGCAAGAGAATGAGTCGGCAGCCGTACTAAATCCTGCACTTAGCTGAGTTTTGTGTCAACCAGAGCAGATTTTCTAAAAGTGAATGTCCCTGAATTGAGATCTATTCCTGAATTGAGATCCACAAAAACAAGGTGTGTGACCAACCAGAATTTCCTTCTCCACAAGTTCCATAAGGCAAACAGAGCTTAGGTCAAATTTCTGCAGTCTTCCTCCTGTCCACGCTTGACTTCAAGGAACCCCTCTCACCTGGCTGAATGTAGGTTAGGACTGAGCAAACCAGTGGGCATGGAAGACTCTGAAAATGGAGAGTTTGATGTCTCAAAGGGGGTCCATCAATGCATACAGGACTCTCCAACCAGATTCAAAAGATGGAATGGCTGAGAGCAGGATAAGATGGGAAAGTCCACTGAATTGTCCCTGCTCCACCAGCCTCTCCTCTTCCTCCTAGATTTTCTCACCCAATTTAAGTCTTACTGTTTTTCTTCTTTTTTCTATCTTTCCAATCCACTCCCTTCTTCCCACCTTTTCTCTTTCTCTCTTTTATTGCAATGCACATTTTTTTTAATGTTTGCTTCTTTCTTCGTATTGAACTGCCCATAATAAGAAGCTCAAGTATTTTGTTGTTGTTATTAATTTATGTTGATGGCATCAAGTTTTAAGTTCTTTGCTTTTCATTCCGGTAATGGTAAAAAAAAAAAACAAACCTGGACACTGTGATACAGTGATTTATAAGTAGTATATATTTGGTCAATCAGATTAAAAATATGTATTTGGTCTTTGCCCACAATCCTGGCCTCACAGCTCCCCAAACCCTTGGAATTTCCTGAGTGTTGAGAAGGATAAAGAGGTCCTTTGTTTTGGTAATGAGATGACTTTTGGAAATACCTGTGGGTGGGGGCTGGTTGCCAATGGAACCAACCTTGTGATGGAACTCTTAGCTTCACCCGCTTCCTTCCAGGAAGGAGAGGGGGCTGGGGATCAAATCAATCACCAATGACCAATGATTTAGTCAACCTTGTCTATGCAATGAAGCCTCTATTAAAACCTGGAAGGACTAGGTTCGGAGAGCTTCTGGGCTGGTGACAGAGTAGGAATTTGAAGAGCAGTGTGCCGTACCTTACCCTATGCCTCCCTTCAATCTGGCTGTTCCTGAGTCCTGTCCTTTTATCATTAATCAGTAATGTTCCCCTGAATTCTATGAGCCATGCTAGCAAGTTAATGGAACCCAAAGAGGGAGTAATAGGAACCTCTGATTTACAGACATTGGTCATAAGCACAGGTAACAACTTGGGTTTGCAATTGGCACCTGTCTGAAGTGGGTGGGAGTAGACAGTGTCAGAATTGTTAGTTAGTGTAGGGTGTACATACCCTTGAAAGTGGAATTGGGCCCAGGAACCCTTTTTCCACATTTTATGTATATCTTTCCTTTCTAATAGAGTTAGTTCATTTTAAGTTCCTCAAAATTGACAATTTCCTATAAGTTGTTCTTCAAAAACGGGGTTGCCTCCCTTCAGTCAACAGACCCTTTAATGTATCTGCTTTTCTTTACTTCCTTCGTTGACATAGATGCAATCCAAGTGGACCCATATTTCAGAGGGAGAAGCAGAGCATGGCCAAGAACACTGTTTCTCCAAAAGGAGCAGTCATTCTTGCTAAAATGCACAAAGAGCAATCGTGAAATTTTGCTCGGGGATCTAGATTTAATTTCTCACTGTTTCACTGATGGGAGTATAAAAGTGAGAGTGGCATCTTACTGGTGTGTTTTTCCTTTAAAATAACGTTCATTGTCTAATGGTAATGTGAAAACATAATACACCTTTTCAAATTTAGATTTTTGTTACTGACCAAAATAGGAAACTCACTGATGCCCAAAAATATCTCCTTATGATTCAGGTAATACCATCTAGGATAATTCAGTATGAATTTCAAACTCTTGAATGCATTAAAGACAAAGGCCCCTCTATTCCAATGGGAATGTAGAAAATATGAATAAATCATAATGCTCTGATGTTAAGGTGTTACTAGAGGTCAAGTGGACTTCAAGCTATGCAGCAATTTCTTATCTGGGTATTAATAGAATTTCATTTCTCTTAAGAAGGATAAAAAATTTTGCCTCTTGTATTATTTTCAGATGAGAGATACTCATTTGAATTAATATCAAGATGCATCCCACGCAGAATTTTAAAAAATCATCAATCTGCCATCTTATCCACATTATTTTGTACCTTCAGGCTCTTGATGTAGTTTTTATGAACAGGATTCAAATAAATTGGCTCTTTTTCCTTGGTGGTTTCTTTAATTACTTTGTTATTATCCAAGGAACTGGTTTAATTTAAATGAACACTGTGTTCCTGCTACTAGTATCCAGAGAAAACACAGACTCAGAACACGCTGTTTTGTAGTTAAAGTGTATTTCTCTGCATGGGGATGCCAGAACTGGGCAATTCAAGGCATCTTCCTATTTCACACAAAGAGCAAATCCACCCTGTCTTATGCAATTGATGACTTCCCCCAAACTCTTATTCGCTCCAGTAGATAACAAAGAATAAATAGTAAATAGGTGATGACTTGCTTGAAGTAAATCTGGTAGTGTTTCATTCAAGGCAAGCAACCCAGGAAGTCTATAAAGTCATTTTTAGATGTTTTAAAACCAGTTATTGGCCAAAGTCGTAATGAGTGATCCAACACCACCACCACCCCCAACTCTTATGCCCCACAACCTCCCAGATTTCCATGTTCCACAGAGTCTTATCAAACACTTATTTGAAACTGAGATGTTTGCAAAAGTACAGGATTCTTCTCTTTGTAGCTTTTATCCAATGGACGTATAGTACAAATTTCAAAGGATCTTAAGAATATATATATATATATATATATATATATATATACACACACACATATATATACACACATATATACACATATGTATATATGTATATATATTTATATACACACATGTAAATATTAGGATGTTATAAAGTATTTTACAGACACCATGAAAATATAAAATTGCATTTCATTTCTTGAAATAGTTATACTTTTCAACTTCCAGCTCCATCTCTTTAAAGTCATGTGTGAGAAAAGCAAGTTTAATCTTTGGAAACACTCTATTTTGGACTATCAACCGAACCCCTACAGGAATCTCGGCATTCCTCCTGTTGCAAGTGGACTGGAGAACAGAACGCACATCTACTAGGGAGGAGGAGTAAATGGAGCAACTGGATGAGTTCTTTGCCCATCGAGAAACTACCTGCTTTTATTTTACACCTCTCACCTGAGAATTTATATTTCTGTCAGTGAACAGAGGTTTCTTTGTCTTCTTCTTCTTCTTCTTCTTCTTCTTCTTCTTCTTCTTCTTCTCTTTCTAATGTGCAAACATGTAAGCTAAAACCTGATCTTCTGTCAGAAGTGACTATAAACCCTGTGGCACTAGGAGAGTTGGCTCATATGTGGCTATTGGACAGGAGAAACTTTGTCACTATTTGTATGTTTAAATGTCATTTTGAAGCCAAATACACCTAGATTTAAATTTGCATTTCCCCATGTTGTCATGTGATCTTAGTTCTTTTAAGTCTCAGTTTTTCTCATTGCTGGAATGGGGATACAGGGCTGCCTGGGTGGCTCAGTCAGTTAAGCATCCGACTTCTGCTCGGGTCAGGATCCCAGGGTCCTGGGATGGAGCCTCCTGCATCGGGCTCCCCGCTCAGGCTAGGCGTCTGCTTGTCCCTCTCCCTCCGCCTCTGCTCCTCCCCATGCTTGTGCTCCCTCTGTCTCTGTTTCAAATAAATAAGTAAAATCTTTAAAAATAAAGAAGTAAATAGTTACATAAATTAATTAATGAGTTAATTACATGGGAATATAAACAGTGCTTACCTCTTTGGGTGGTTTTGTGGGGATTCAACACGGAAAAGCACATGAGAAGCTCAGCAGGGCCCCCATCACATAAATGTTCAGTATCATCATCGTTACCAAAGCAGGCTCAGAAAATTCTCATGATCCCCTCACGCAGACTGTCTGCGGTGACCCCAGGCCTTTGTTCCCCCAGATAGTGTTCCTCACACGTAGCGCTTGCACTCCCTGCATTAGCCTCTCTTAGGGTGCACGGCCGAAGTGCTGATTCCTGGGCTGCAGCCCCTGAGGCCGGACTCCCTGAGTGGCAGGCTGGGAGTCTCCACTTGCAATCAGCTCACTCAATTTGGAACTACCGCCTTAAGTGAGGTCACTTCTCGGCCTAGCCTCCCAAACATGTGACCCTGACACCAACCACAGTGACTCAGACAGCTCGAGTCACTTGGGATACGTGCTGAGTCCCCATGTACACGGTTACTTATTCAGGTGCCAAGTTCATGAGGAAGTGCTGCCAAGGGAACAAACCCTAGTAAAGTCCCAGGCCCAGGATCCCCCTGTGCAGCTCTGTCTCCCACTGGTCTCAAGCCAGGTCATTTTTTTGTAGCCCCATCTGGTTCCTTCTTTCTGCCAGTAAATCCTGTGAATGCCTCAAATCTAGCTCAGAGCCACTTCTTCAGGGAAAACTGCCTGACCACATTCCTCGCTCCATTTTTGTATTCCTACAGCAAAAAGCATCTGTAAAACTCTTTTGGCTCATCATGCGGTACCTTGTTTGTACTGATGGGGTTTTTTTTTGGGGGGGGGGTTGGTTTTTTTTTTTTTTTTAAGCTTACATTGTTACTTGCTCAGTCCCATCTCATGCACATCTCCGTCTCTCTACCTCTCTCTCGGGCGTAGAAATCTCTAAAAGGCTCCTATGTTAGACTCTATGTTAGACTCCTTGAACTTCTTGTTTGCCCTTGAGTAACTAAACACGGGACCCGGGAGTTCACTTTCTGGAAAGACCTATCAAATGGGGACACGTGTGGGTCGTCACAGACCCACGTGGAACTTTCTTTTTGGAGCAACAGGTGGTCTTGATGTTTCCTCTGATTAATCTTAGCCACGCTGAGTAAGGCAAGCAGGTAGTGTATGCCCCCTGATATGAGGCAATAGGAGGTCCACAGCATCATCTACAAAATAGTCTCGCTTAAAAAAATTGAACCTGAGTCTAAAATGTCTCTAGGTCTAACTTCCAATTTACAGAAAATACGAGAGATGGAGTGATAAGGTCAACACCACCACCCAAAGTCATCAGTCAAATTCACAGAGTAGGAAGCGGTGCTGACAGATGACAAATCAATGGCACAGGAAAGGGGGGCAGGAAGGGGCCCTGTTAACAAATGGAACAGGCTTTAGAGATATTATTTGTGTTAAATGTGGATGGACCATTTCAGCGAAATGAGTAATTGCTTTTAAACTTTTAGGTGTGAAAATGGCATGGTAGCTACGGTTCTATATGCTTTTATCAGTTCAATATGCATACTGAAATATTTACAGGCTAAGTGAACTAGTGTGTTTTAGAGTATTCCAAGAAAAATTCTTGGGGCAGCGAGGAGGAGAGGAGATGAAACCTGATGTCCAAGTGCTGATAACTGTAGAAGGTAGATGGTGCGTCCATGGGGGTCCATTATACTAGTCTCTCTACTATTATATATATTGGATAATTAAAAACTTAAAAGATACTGAGGCAGAAAAAACCTCATCCTGATCTTTTCAAGTGGAAAGAGAAGAGAAAGACTTGTTTTAAATATAAAATGTCTTGCTTTCAAAGCAGAGAGAATTTTTTTAAGGGTACCAATCGGAATATTTTCAATTTATTATTTATGTATCTATTTATATGCTGACTTGTTCCACAAAGGATTTGAGGAAAGAGTTTTTGGAACAGATATAATTGCCACAGAAGAACTGTTAATGCAGTCATTTCTTTAGGTCACTTGGAGGGGCTGCGGCTCCAGGGTCTCTGGTTGCTTGTACAAAGAGAAGTTGATGATCTAAGGGACCCCCTCACCTGGATTAGTCTCCCATGTCAATCAGGCCCAAGCTCTATGAGACAGATGGGCCTTCAGCCTTGCCCTGAAGGTCGGCTGACTGTGTCAAAGCAGAGGGCAGAACACAGTCCTACACCCTCCCTGAAAGATCTTTTCTTTCTGGCAGAAGCAAGTAAGTGAAGTACAGGCATTAAAGCCTTGGTTGACTGATTAAAAATTTATTCCATTGCTACTTCCAAAGAGGATTTGAAGTGGTGTCACAGAAATATATTTTCAGGGCCTCTGCCCCAAATCTGGGAGTGGGGCCTGGGGGTGGGTAAGAAACATGACTACAGGCACCCCTCAACTGTGCAGGCACAACTAGAAAGCTAAGATCTTCCTATGCACTCCAGAACACCAGGAATACTCCAAATATTGAGAGTTAACACAAGGTTGAGGTGTTTCCTAAAGGACCAGAGTCTAAACTTCATTAATTTCCTATAAATCCAGAGAGACACCTCTGAATGGCTACTGTATCAGGATGATCCACTTGAAATCGCCACCATTTCACTGTGTTGACTGAAGGGAATGTCAGTTTCGAAGGGTTCAATTTAATAACTCAACTGAACGAAAAACTCAGATGAACTCAAATTGAACAAAGGGTTCAATTTAATAACTCAACTGAACGAAAAACTCACTGTGTTGACTGAAGGGAATGGCAGTTAGAGAGGGGGTACTAAGAAATAGAAATCAGAAAAGATACAAAGAAGAACTAACAGGAAATAATGATTTACAGTGAGAGATAAAGGGGATCCAATCCAAATTTTTCTTTATTTTGGGACTGGATACCTAGGAATACTACAGAATCATCAATAGAAACCAGAGAAGAGGGCAGCCCTGGTGGCTCAGTGGATTTAGCGCCGCCTCCAGCCCAGGGCATGATCCCGGAGACATGGGATCAAGACACATCAGGCTCCTTGCATGGAGCCTGCCTCTCCCTCTGCCTGTGTCTCTGCCTCTCTCTATCTCTCTATGAATAAATAAATAAAATGTTTAAAAAAAAAAAAAAGAAGAAAGAAAGAAAGAAAGAAAGAAACCAAGGAAGAATGGGCACCTGGGTGGCTCAGTCAGTTAAGCATCTGCCTTGGCTCAGGTCATGATCTCAGGGTCCTGGGATCAAGCCTGTTTGGGCTCCCTGCTCAGCTTCTCCCTCAACCTCTGCCCCTAGGCACCTCCCACCTCTCCACCCCCACCCTTTGTTCCTGCTCCCTCTCAAATAAATAAATAAAATCTTTAAAAACAAAATCAGAGAAGAAGCCAGGATTGGAGAGGAAGATGGTATGTTAATCATAGGTATGTTGATTTTAAGATGCTAGCAAAATATTTGCATAGAAATGTCCAGGAAGCAGTTAGAGAAACAGAAGAAGGTAATAACTCGAAAACAAGATTAGAGACAGAAATAAAACCAATAGATAAAGGTGTAGATAGTTGAATAGGACTGTATGGATGTGTTCACCAAGGGAAAGAATCTGAGAGAAGAACAGAGGCCAAGGACTAAAACCTGATGGGCTAGAAGAGGAACTCAGAGAATAAGACCAAGAAAGAGTATTTAAAGAAGCAAGAGATGCCATGTGTCATGTCAGCCTTTGAAACAATAGTTCACAACATAATTTCTGCAGAGAATCCAGGTGATTTGAAAAATGCACGTCAAGGTCAAGGGGTCCCCCACTGACTCTTACTCTCTTACCTTCACAATTCATGTTGGTTTATTTGCTCATGTGAGGAAATAGTATAACCACAATATTTCAGCAGGGCCATTGGGATTTTCTAGAACCATTCTTAAAATGTCCTCTCTCTCTCTCTCTCTCTCTCTGTCTGTCTCTCTTTAATTTTTACATTCTGTTTGAACATTAAATGTTAAGGGGTTTTTCCTTCTCTCCTTATGAGTGTTTTAAATTCTATGGCAAGTGACATGGTGGCACACTGAGCTGCCAGGAGAAGGCACCTGCAGCCTCTGCCTGCCTCTACTCTTCACACGATTGGCTTGCAGCCTGTCTCAGCTGTATGCCCAGAGGAGCCAGCGCGGCTCCCGCGACATCCCAAGCAGACCCTTTGGTCATGTGTATTTGCTTCGTGAGGTCTCAACAAAACTTCTGTGATCACCCTCGCTCTCAAGGAGAGTTTCTGTAAGTTCAACAGAACAGGGCTGCTGGATAAGTGCACTCTTTCTAGCCCTAGGAACTACTTGAAGTCCTAGAAAACATGTGCATTCTGAAGATTCCCTAGGGTTTCATCATCATTTGGAGGGATGCCATTGTTTAGGTTGTTACTAATAATCTGAGGTTTTCCCTAGTTAGATGCTCACTGCCAGGACACAGGAGGAGGAGAGAGAACCAACGACTTTGCTTTTATTTAACTTGACCTCCAATCACAAAAAGACCCAGCACTTCTTATTGAACAACTCAAGCTGGCTTTTCATTCCATCTGACCTCCCAGAAAGAACGGCTTCTAGTTGCACACCTGGACCCAGCCCCAGCAGTTCTGGGCCCGGTCCCAGCCCTGGCACATCTCAGCTGCACGCGTTCTGATTTCTGTTCTCCTTTAAATATCACCATCCAAACTAGAGAGAGTGGCTGGTATAAGAAGGAACTAATGGGCCCTACAGGGTCTGTGGTCTTCAGGATGCCTGGAGATTGTGTTTGCCTAATTAGTTCTGCCTCACTCTCAGTGTGGATAACCCAGGGAGCATCATGATTGGTTTGACAAAGTTAATGGATGATCTGCCGTGAAAGCTTGATCGCCGAGGAGTCAGCCGCAGCTCCAGCTGGAGGCTGAGTCCCAGCCACGGTCTTTCTGCACTTCATCTCACACTTCTTGTGCCTGCACGGTAATCCCTCTTGCAGAAGCCTTGAGCTTCTTTGCTCCACAAAATATAAGCAGTCCTCATTTTTTTTTCCTTTATGCTAAGCCCCCATGGCCTGCAGCTGGCTAAATTTGAAACAAGCCCCATATCTGAGAATGTTCCAAGACCCTAAAAGAAAGAAACCTTCAGACCCCCATTGCCAAATAGACATCAGTGAGTGAAACATCCCTTGACTTCAGACCATGCCTCTAATATTTGTTCATTATATCAGTGTTTGATACAGTGAGAGATTGTGCCTCTCAGATTCCCAGCACCCAGGATCCCGTGAATAGGAGTGGCTTAGAAAGTTCATTTCTGTGAATTTGGAACCTTGTTGGATTCTTGCTGTCTTAGGTCCTCTGAACTAGCTCACAGTTGTCAGTGTGACTGATGAGTATGTCACACAAATGCCACCCAGGTGCTGGGGCAACTCTGATAGTAGTAAGGCCCTTTTATAGGTTTAAGGCGGGGGAGGGGGGTGGATCGGGCAATTTATGTCTATAAGTAGCACTATTTTACACATTTTCTACTTATTCAGTCAGCCAACACTTACTGAATACCAGCCCTGTGTCAGGTACTAGTCTAATTTCTAGGAATACAATAGGAAACTAGATAGAGCACTTTTCCTAAAGGAACTTTTATGGTCTAATGGAGAAAGCAGGCCTATGTCTTACATTTTCTACCATCCCCGATCCATTATTCCAGACATACCATTTATGGGAAGTGGAAGTAGGATAAGGAGTGACTCTGGTTTCTCAACACACAAAGGAAAAAAGATTCTCTGCCTAGTTTTACTCTAGCAGACTGTCTGGAACATTACTCCCTGGGGTAATTCATCTTGTAAT
Source organism: Vulpes vulpes (assembly GCF_048418805.1). Taxonomy (NCBI): domain Eukaryota; kingdom Metazoa; phylum Chordata; class Mammalia; order Carnivora; family Canidae; genus Vulpes; species Vulpes vulpes. The sequence goes on along the minus strand of NC_132792.1, from coordinate 41,263,932 downwards.
GATTGTGGCCTGTCTATGACTTGCATTTTCATCCTATCTCTATAGCTTTGATGTGACTGGATAGTAAGTCCAAGCCCCGTACACCAACTGTAAGAAGAGACTCTCACCATATCATCAGTTATAAGGAAAAGAGACCTGAAATAGTCGGTGATCTTTAGGTGTCTGATAACTCAACACAGATTGACAAGGACAAAAATAGTTGATGAGCTGGAAAAAAAAAAAAAAGCAAAAGCAAACAAACAAACAAACAAACAAAAAAAACAGAGGTACTATGGGTCTGTCATAGTTGGGATATAGGAACCCAAATGATGTCAACAGGCCTCAGAATCTCTATATTCCTTGTCCTACACTCCTTTATTTGCTCCATTCTTGGACAAGCTCCCTAAACCACTTGAAGCAAAATGGCTGCCAACATCTCCCACCCTACATCCTCCCAGTGCTAAGTCCAGAGAAAAAGAATTCCTCTTCACCTATCTCCAACAATACCTTGAGCAAAAGTTCTGACTCTTCTCTTGTTGGCCAAAATTGGGTCACACTCCCAAAACCGAACAATCGTTTCGTTCAGGAAATTGGATACATTCACTGGATTGGGTCACATGCTCATTGTGGAAGCAAAGATGGTCTCAACATCACCCAAACCCACACAGAATAAACAGCTGGAATGAGACAGTCTCCCGGAAGAAGATGAAGCTACCATTTTTAGAAGAAGGGGAAATGTTTTCTGGGTGACAAAACAAACAAACAAAAAAAACAGAAACACCACAGATGTCAACTCCAAGAACTTTGATTAGACATATACCAAAGTGGGTTGTCTGTGTTCATTTTATTTCCAAAAAGCAGAAAAACATATGAGGCATCTGTGTAATTGGGCAAAACTCATCAAAAGAGGAACTAGGAATAGTTAATATTCCAAAATTCACACTAGGCTTTTAGAAACAGAAAACTTGAAGGCAGAAGATATAAATTGAGAACAGAGGATGTGAGTTCAGGCACCTGAAGCAGGTCACTAAGGCAGCCCCAAAGCAGGGATCCAGTTAACTGATAGGAGTGTCAGTGAGGCTGGTTCTGAGAGATGGCCTAAATGCCAAAAGTGGAACAATGCATTGACACTGACATAGACAAGAGTAGGATGAAGAGTTGGGAACCAAGGGGTGAAGTTGAACCTCCAGAGCTCACATGTGAGGAGGTCAAGATCAGTTCTGGAGTCATCCAAAGGGCTCAAATGACATGTAGCTGATAGTTGCATTTCACAGCTTGATTTGATGCACACCTAATGAATTTAAAAATAGAATCCAAGAAGTATTATTTCTTTCATAACTCCGAATCTAGTTTTTCTTGGCCTCCCCGTTCCAGTTGGAATCAGATATGTCAGTCTTTGTAACTGGTGGGACACAGACTTCTACATCTAGGTCTGAATGTATGAACTTTTTTATGGTGAAATGATTACTCTTGCTTTTCAATGAGAATACAATTAGAAGCAAATATCTGTACCAAAAGGTCAAGGGTGACCTATTGGCACGTTGGAGAAGTGCCAAGGCCTAGGTCTGGGTCCATACTATGTAAGTTTCAGTAAGTGAACACTTCCTGTGTGGCCTCTGAAATGTTCTTGAGGGAGTTAGCACTCAGTCTGTCAATGATTCTTGGACATTGCCATCCTGGCAGTAGAAGCAGCCATCTGTCCCAGAATCCTCAGCAGCCAAGACCTTCTCCTATTAGCAAGTGCCTCTCACTCTGGAATCTCAGACAACTCAGAACAGCATTTAGTCTTCAACTACCCATCCTACTCCTAGGCTCTAAGCCACCTCTGAGAAATTCTAAATTCATTACTTCCTCAAAGTTGGGGTAGCCAGACGACTTGGCTAAGCCCCCAGTAGAGCTCAGGGACCCAAATGCAAATCAATACATTACATTAAAACATGGGAATTCTGTACAATCTGAGGCAAATCTTCAGGGCTAAATTTTAAAAGAGTAACTTTGGGCTAAAACTAGGGTATTTTACAGAGCTATAAAGTCATTCCCAAGATATGACCACAATAGAAAAATGATGACAAAATGACTAATCATATAATTTTCAGAATTCTCTTTCTCTTTCTTAATCTTAATCCCCACCCTTGACATGCAAACACACCTATTATTTCCTCATCTCCGCCAAAACAGCCTCTGCCCTATACACCATCGTGGAGCAGAAAGACCACTTCCACTGCCATTTTGACTGTCTTCTCTTGAACACAACCTTGGATGAGGGACATTCAGCCCAGGGACAGCGTCCCAGTTCTCAAACCTTGTAAAAAATATAAAGCTAGTAGAAAATGCAAACCTGCACAAGCAGATCAGATACTGAACTCTTCCTGCTGGTGTCTGAAGTTTTAACAACGCCTCCACTCTGTGTTTCTCTTTAAGTCCCGTTGCTATGAATCACCTTGAAGAACTGTTTTTCCCCCACACAGATATAATCTAAAATGAAAAATGAACCACATTTTAGATGTGTGTGCCTATAAAACTGGTTTTTTTTCATTTATATTTTAGGGAAAAGTATTTTCTGAAGTTAGCTTGAGTAACAGTTTTGGTAGTAAGTCACCTGTGTCACTCTCTCCAGCAACCGAGTTCCTTCTTGATTTATGTAGTCACTGGAGAAAGAACAGAAGTGAGGGCTCTCAGCAGTGTCAGGACTGACAGCCACGTGAAGGGTTTGTTATTCGACTTAGGAAATAGTCAACTGTGTTTGCAGAATCGGAAAATTTTATTTTAATTTGATCAGTTCAGCAGCTTCTAGATAATGAAAATTTCAAATTCAGGGTGCTAATATAGAAGAATAAATGGCAGAGTTATGTAATCTGTCACATGAGTTTGCACTTTTTTTTTTCTTTATAAAGAGGTTATACAATTGATATTCTCTAAGACACTTTTTTTTTTTTTTTTTGGTCTGACTTTCATCTGGAAAAACAAGAGTATGATTTTGCCCTCCGTGAAACTAATGCATCATCTGGCTACGATGACTTGCTAGAATAGAATGAGCAAGTGTAAGAATGGGCAGGTAACTTGTCATTGGCCTAATTATTTCTATCTATTCGTGTACTTCCCTTTTATCACTGTATTTTAGTACTTATATGCCAATCAGTTAAAGTAAGATCCTCCATTCTCTTGATCAGTAGACACCAGAGTAAATAGGTGGATTTCCAAAGTGGAACAAGGGGTCTAGATTAAGCCCATGCATAGTCACTGAGAGATCTCCCAAGTTCAACAGTTTCTGACACAGAAAACTGCAATTAACCCTTGTTATCATCTAGAACATTTAATTTTCCACTGACATGTAAACCCTTAATGAACGAAGCTTTTGATTTCTAATGGGTAATGGCGACAGACATATCAGCTACTGATGGTCTTAAGTCGTACCTGGCATGCTACAAAAAGCAGATTCTTATAACCATACGCTGTCTTCCATGCTCACTACTTAGTGAACTTGGCAGATGAGAATCACACAGGAACTTAAAAGAAATCTAGAGTTAGAGGATGGAAATCATAGGATCAGCTTTCCTGGAGTTGATCTGGGCAGAGGTATTTTCTCATATAGGCCTAGAGAAAATGCCTCACTCAAAGGACTCCAATCGCAGTCCCAACACATAGATTAAGATTTGATGCTGTGTTGCCTCGATTTCTGGATCATGTGGTGTCAGTAGCTTGCATTTGGGTAGACCTAGCTTATCAGAAAACAGACGTCACAGTTTTTATGTAGATCTAAGTGGACTCTGTTTAGGGGCAATGTTGGAGAGTGTGCATGTGCAGAGTGAGTGGGGAGGAAGTGGGATGTAGTAGTCCAAATGGAACATCAAAGATTGAAACCTCAGGGGGTTTGTGTCTCAGACCCATGCTACACCAGATTAGTGATATGCACATCTAGTGGGACTTGAGAGGGACACATTAGCCTAAAATAAGATGTAGGCCACTCGGGAAGGGTGGAAAGGCCACCATTGAATCACTACGACTCCATAAATGAAACCATGCGACCTCCTGTGACGTTGCTGCTACAGTCTAGTGTTATTTCCTGGCAGGAAAGGGCTGATAAAGGACACGCTTTGAAAATCATACCATTGTTGTAGAGAGAAAACCGTGGACAAGAAATGTTCGAGCTGTGGGGAGGCGGGGGCAGAGGAAAGAACATCTGGGGGCCATCCACGATACTGCAGCAGATTTATTTCTCACTGAGCCTGCTGTTGTATCATTTTACCCTTCCAGAAAATGGAGATGAAGTGCTCACTTATTATACCTTACCAAGGGAAGCTTCATACATTAATGTAAAATATTTTGAAAATGTCACATAAAATCTATTATAGAAATACAAGATATTACCAGTGATTTTTCCCTGGCAGGGTATATCAGAGGGGAATAGCCTCCAACAGGAATGGAACTGTAGTTTCTAGCCCCCCTTGCTGGACACTCAATGTAAAAACATCAGTTCCTCAGCCTTCCAGCTGCACAGCAGATGTTCCTGGGAGAGAAGGTTGAGGCAGAGCAACTGGTCTGGCTCAGTGTTAGAATTCTCGTTCACAGCCTCATTTCAAGAGCTCTTACTGGGTCCCCATTCCAGCTGGGGGTGTTTAGATGGGAAGGCTGCCCTGCCTCCCTCCCAAGTGGAGAAAAGAGAAATAATTAAGTTCCTTGAAAATCAATAATATAGTTCAACTTTTTTTTTTTTCAGTGTGCCATGGCATTCTTTTTTTTTCCCTCCCCGATGGCATTTTTACAACTTGTCTGTGAAATTTTATAACCACGTTCAGAAAAACAATCTCTACCGGGGTGGCAGCTTTAACACAGCAGAAAGAAAGGGACGGAAAGTAATCACATCTAACCAAGAACATCAGGGAGCATCCAGTCAACAGAATGCAATTACTGGGATGGAAATGGAAATGCGTGGCTAGGACATCGGGCTCTAATAATCCACGTGATCTTCGGAGATGGTGCCATCCCATCTTTGATAATGACACGGACACACGCAGAAAGAGACACCAATATGGGGCGCCTTTAACAGGGGCTGTCCTCTCTTCTCTGCCTCCTTCTTATATGTCTAAAAGAGGTTAGTGAACCGAACCTTTGAAGGACATTTGGAAGGCAGCAGATGCAGCTTGAATGTTGGGTTGTTTTTTAATGGACTTGTCAGCAGCCATTCTCATTTGCAATAGAATTCCTTTTCTCCCTTACCCTTTCTCAGGTTTGTGTTTTCCCAGTGCTGTGCCAATGCTGAATAATTTACAAGGGTAGAAAAAGAAAACTGTCACTATCACAGTCCCAGGGCTCTCCACTCACTCATCTGTCACATGGTCAAATGTCACTGGTGCCATTATTTGTGAGGGGTGAGATTAACGCCACAGAGCTACTTGCCTCCTTTCTTTATCTATTGTTAATGGTACTGAACTCCAATGTTTTTTTGTTTGTTTGGTTGGTTGTTTTTTTTTTTGTTTTTTTTTTTTTTTAAGAGCTGGTTGCCATTTCTGCAACAAATGACCCACCTAAGGAAATCCAAATAACTGACCTCCCCATCCCATCTCTTCCTTTCATCTGCCTTCATCTGTTTCTTCTTATCTGGCATTTCCACCCACGGCATAAAAATACAAATCTAGTTAGAACCGTATTCAGAAGAAATGCCAGTGTTCAAAGTGATCCCAGTCGTGTTGGTTCTGTTCCTTATTAGGAAAGAGAGAAGAGAGAAAGAGAGAGAGAAAAAAAAAAGGCCATCCCAGTTGCAATAATAAGGAGTCACAGTGAATCACAGAAGGAGCCGACAAAAGATCCCCTGCACACAGATGGCACTTTGCAGAAGGGAAATCGGGGCCACGGCTCTCAGAGGAATTACCAAAGTGCAGAAATGCAAGGATCAACATCTTTTTTTTTTTTTTTCCTTACCAGGAGGGTAAAATACCCATATCAATTATATAAAGGAAAAGGGGGACAAGATTGTAAAGTAACAACAAACACCTAATTTTAATATAGTAGACAAAATAAATGCCATGTAGGTCGATGTTGATGTTAACTCATGAAAATTTATTGGCATGTGTTAAACATGGACAAGAGAGTGCCCATCCCTGATTGAAGACCAACCTCTGCAAAGAACGGTGTAAAAATTTGCAAAGCTCCTATTTTCCAGTGTCTCAAATGTGAATATACAAAAATAATGATAGCCAGTACCAACGGAGTGCTTAATAAATGCATTAAATGTACTATTACACTTACTCCTTATAGAGATCGCTATAATTATTATTATCCTCATCTGACGGAAGAGAAAACACAGGCCCAGAAAGCATGTAAACGGTCCAAGTGAGTGGTGGAGATCTGAGACCGGCCCATACACGAGTAAGACAGTGACGTTCCATTCGAAAATGTGCATCCATACCATACTGAAGAACTGGAAAAGACTGAAAATTTTAATTTGCTCTTACAAGCTTGGGTCAGGTTAACAACCTTACAAAGACTCTACCATTTGTTTCTGCCTCTCCTCGTCTGAGTACCAATTGACTGAATTCAGTGCTTAAGAATTAACTTGCTCCTGGCCTGTTGAGTGAGCTAATTCGAAGTGACTATAATTCATTTGCTTCCTGTTCCTATTCATGACATATGATTGGATTGTGGCTCTGATTAATGAACAGGTAGGCTACAGGCACGGGTTATCCTGTCCCGTGTGTTGTCTTCTCATCCTTCAGTGTTTCTTTGTGCTTCCTTTTGGTTTGCTTTGGGGGAAACCCTGATATCTTATCTCCTGTGATACGTTAGAAGGGTAGATAAAGACACGGAGCAGCTCTGATCTCATTAGCTGCCTTAGAAGGGCAGAGAGGAATGGAGGAAATCTGCTATCTTATTCACTGCTAGCAGATAAGTGCTCTCAAAGAGCTACAAAAGGCAAAATCCCCAAGGAACCTACAATAAAGAAACTTGGGTCATCTTGTGAAGAGACTCAAGCTGAAACTCAAGAGCTGTTTTTGTGAACACACAAAGTGATCTGGAGAATCAAGCTTGACCTGGAACACACAGGTCACTCTTTTCAAATGCCAGGTAAAAACTTGGACTTTCTGGATAAAGCTCTGGAACCTTCTATCTCTTAGTTTTTAAGAGAGTAGAGCTTGACAGTGGTGCAAACTATTTGGGATGTTATTAAGCCCATGAGTAAATGGATGTTGCATGTTGAAGGAGAGACTGCAGCCAACAGATTCAACACATAGACAAACCACCCCTTGAATCAGTCTGGCTCCAACTGCTCTCTGCTTATGCTGATGGTGACACAAAGTCACAAAATCCACTGGGAAGTTAGCATTATGCAGACACAACCATAGATGGATACAGGCCTGTAGTAGTTAAACAAATGTTGTCAATTGGTGGTTTGTTCACATTGAACCAATCTTTTCTAATTCCAGATCTTTATAGCATCAAAAAAAAAAAAAAAAAAAAAGCTTGGAAAAAGTGGTGGTGCCAGGTGATTGTAGGAAACCACTAGTGGTTAAAGATATTAATGAATATAAGTGTTCTCAGGAGCAAAAGGAGCCCATTCTTGCAAAACTAACAACTGCTGAAAATGAAGCTTGTAAATTCTCCCAACCCTTTGAACAACAAAGAGCAGCAACATGAGGTGTCTCAGACAGGCTCACCGAAGAACCATCCTTTGCAGCTTGTCCTTCACTAAAATACCACTGTTGCTAAAACCAGAAAACTCAAAAATGCTGTAAGAATTCCTGAGAGACAGAATGGTTATGAGGTCTTGCTTCAACTCCTCAAATTTCTCTTTCTTCCTGGTTTCTGATTAAGTCTCTCTGGCACTCTTCATAGGATGGACTTTTCTGTTTTCTAGACCCATAAACATAAAGTTATAGAAAACCAATTGTTGGAGGGCAAATTTTAAAGAATCCATGTTGACAGACATTTTAGATGATTCATTATCCTGCAGGACTCTAACCCCTCTGAGCGCTATAGAGTGTATGATAATAATTCTTTATCCCACTGAGATAAGAAAAATCCACGAAAATTGTCATTTGAAAGCCAAACTCACTGATTCATTCAGTCTTTCATTCAGCTAATGATTATTGTTGCCAATACTCCATGCAAAGCACCATGCATTGCACTGCTGATTAAAAGAATAAGACCCGCTCCTAACCTCAAGAAGTTTGTAGTCCACTAGGGAGAAAACACATGAAAACTGATAAATAAAATACGTTACATAAAATGATGGAAATAGATGCAGTGTTTTATGGGAAACACCCATTTTTTTTGTTGTTGTTGTTGGGAGGGATGCCCTAGACCAAGTGACTTACCCTTACACTATATAAGGAAGGGTATCATTTTCAAAATGAACATAACCATTCCTGTAAGACATCTGCTTCAGGGAGGAAGTATTTTAAAGTCTCAGCATATTCATGTTGGCACTGGATTATTTATTTAATAGTTAAATTTATAACTCGTTGAAGCAAACTTAAGAACGCTAATTTAATAAATTACTGTAATTTATTACGTAAAATGATATAATTCACACTTTTCCATTAATTCTCACATATCGTCCTACAAATATATGAGGTTGTAATACATACTCGGTTTCTTAATGCAGGCATCAGTGAAGCTAGGCTCAGCCCACTCAGGTGTACAAACATTTTTAATCAAAGAAGTTCTTAATCAAAATAGGATTTAGAAGGCAATTGTACCAGTGTGAAATATTTGGGGAACAACTGAATTGTATGCTTTGTAGGGCCCTTATAAAACATAGGGCCCTTTATCTGTGTTCATAAACACCTATGTGTGTTCATGCTGACCCTACAAATCATAAAGCTCAGTTTTGTGTGCATGCTATGTCAACATAGGTCTCAGATCCTTCAACACAGTCTGGACTCCATGTATTTTTTCCCCATTGTCACGCTCAGAACCAAATGTGTCCACATTTGGAGTTTCATATGCATATGTGAGTTTCTTTTACAAAATATTATTGGTTTTCAATTATTGTTACTAAAACAATAGGCATTGCAGGCGTGCAAGCTTCAGTTGTATGGGCAGTAATTGTGCAGTAGATTTATGTGGAGCAAGATGGAAATTAGATATAGCATTGGTAACGTGTTCCTAGGAATTCATTAACACATGAATTTTTGAAATATTAAAGCCACAACCTGCTCAGAAGTTTTCATAGTAGTCGAAGAGCAGTATGGACATTTGTAAACATTCCAGAAGATGACTGGACAAAATAATAGGAGTAAACATTATTATTTTCTTTTACTAATAGATTTCTTTTGTCTGATTACTAACATGCCCACTGCAGGCTTCTGAAAGGAAAAGTGTTTCCAAACAGATGGAATTCATTTAAATAAGAAAGGTAAGAGGAGTGCAGACAGAGGAGCAATGTCTCCTGATATTACCATATGAAAGTACTGTCTAGATCATATGACTAACAGCCAAGTAAGTCTGTTATGATGACCCATATTATAATAATCTGCTGCTGAACATTTCACACCAGCCATGTGTAGAGTTTTTAAGCCATTTTGATTTTTATTAAGTACTGTTATTACTATTATTGGTATTATTATAGTTATCACCTTACTTCATACAATGCTTCTTTTGGCAAACTTTAAGTCACCGTACGGATATTAATCTCCAGCAACTACTCCACAAAGCAGATACACCACATGTTTATGAAATGAGCTCCATGTGTTCAAGGTTGCAACCCACCATTTTTCTTTAACCAGAACTCTCACTCAGAGGCAGAGCTAGCCATCTCCATTTGTGTATGTATGTATGTATATATATACATATATATGCATTAGGATTCTTTTGTTGTAACAGAACAGGAGCTGACCATATTTCACTTAAAAGGGCCATTTATAATTAAGACAGAATTTATAGTCCAGGCCCAGGGTATCAATCAGACTGGACTGAGGGATCGAAAATCCACCCTGAGTCCAGGCTTCTTCTCTCCACAACTCTGCTTCATCATTTCTCTCTGTTGATTGCCTTTCTTGGCAATGTGGATCTATGATGGCACGCCATGGCTTCTGAGGTTAGGTCTTTGTCATTCAAAAGAGAAACGTAGACTGAACTAGAGAAATTTTTTCCCAATTCAAAAGTTCCTAGAAGAAACATCTGATTGGGCAAGCTTACGTCAGATGTCCACTCCTACTCCAGCAAACCCTAGGCAACGGGCAGGATCCAGAAGAACAAATACGATTCCTAAGGTGTCTGGTTAATGTAAATGAGAAAGAGCTAAGGGTTGGAGCACATCAGTACAAGATAGGCAGATCTTTCCAAAGGTGACTATGACAAATAATGAATTATTAAAGGTACTTTATAGATTACAAAACTGTTTACACATATATTTTAAAATTTTACCTCATTTGACCCCCACAGTGCCCTCCAGTAGATGTCATTATTCTTATATTTCCATGAAGAACTAAGATTTGAAAAAAGTATGGAGCTTGCCCCAAATCACACAGCTAGAATGAGAAAGGGCTAAAACTAAGACTCACATTTTCTGACTCCAGGTTTAATACTCTACAACTCTAGTTTCCAAATTTGTTAGTCTGTGAATAGACTTGAAGACACGTTTCTGTTCTCTATTATTTTCCTAAAATGGGACCTCCAGTGTCTTCCCTCCTCACACCCTTACAGAATCTACCTGGGGGTCCTTGAAAGACTGGCTCACATGTACTCACAAAACAATTTACCAACCAGACTTGCCATGACTCACCTGCTCTATTCAACTTTTTCTGCTCTTCTTCCCTATCTTCCACTCCCATCCATTTTCACCACCCTCCAAGGAGCCTGAGGACTCACTTGGCAAGGCCCGGCCTCAGGCCAGTGTTCTCTCCAAAGGAGTTCTCTCTGAGGTTTCCAAAGCTGCCCCTCATTGAAGTTGTAGAGCCATCCTGGGGTCCCCATGAGTGATGCAGCGGCCCTGCCTTTCTCTCATCACACCAAGTCACCTAGGCTATGAAGCAGCTCTGCTGAAACCACGTCCCATGTTGTTTGTCAATAACAAATTTCCTCTCCCAATCCTGACCTCTGTCTTCATAGCAGCCCCAGTAGAGTTGAAGAGGACATACAGGCAGGAGACACGTTCTGGACATCCCTTGCACTTCTCTGTCTCTCCCATGTACTACTTGTCTATCACTTACTCATCCATCCTTCCACCTATCCATTCATCCAATAGATATTTATTTATTAGGTGCTGCATGTAAGAAGGTGTGTTGGGTGTTCAGAGGCACAGCAGCTAACAGGAGAGTCAAAATCTGTCCCCTCATTAGACTTACTTCAAGTTAATGAATGGGAAAGGAAAACAAATGAACAAATAGAATAATTTCTGACAGAGAGGGGAAAAAATGCATCAGAGCATTGGGGCAAATAGTCACTCATTAGGTGGAGGGCAAATTTAGATGGGGTGATTTTTTTGAAGAACTGGCCTTATCTATAAATTTGATTTATATAAAACAGATCCACCCTCGCAAAACATAGGGTAGAAAACTTGAGGCAAAAAGAAGAGGGTGAATAAAGGTTTTGAAAAGGAAATAGCTTGGTGTCTCTGAGGCACAGGAAGACTAGAGTCTCTGGAGAATGGTGGAAGGTGAAGTCAGAAGCAAGGGCTGAGTCATGGAGACTTTGTAGTTTCTAAGAATAGAGTTGAATTTTATGCAGTGGGAAGCCACTGAATATTTTTGAGCCAAGAGCAGAACAGTGTTAAACGATGACTCTGGCTATAGTAGGGAAAATAAAGCATAAACATCAAAAAGGAAAAAGAAGAGATATTTTAAATTACTCCTTCCTTGGACCATAAATAAATAAACAAATAAATGTTCATGTATTTATCAAGTTTTGCAAATATTTGCTGGTGACAAATAGAAGGATTTGTTGCCTAAACTGAAACACTGGCCAGAACAGAATTCTTTTATATGTAAATATTCCTTCAACACAATTTTTTGAGCTTACGGTACAGGCCAAGGAGTATGTTAGGCACTGGAGAGGTAACACAACAGAGTACAGACCCTGCACTCCGGGGTCCTTCAGTCTCAGGGGAAATCCAGATATGAAAAACAACAATTCCAATTCAGTGTCATATAAGTTATCTATTGCCATGTTACAAATCACAACATCGAGGCTAAAATTGACCAACATTTATCATCTCACAATTTCAGTGGATCAGGAATTGGGCAGCAGCTTAGGTAGGTGGTTCTGGCTCAGGGTCTCTCATCAGGTTGCAGGCAAGATGTTGGCTGGGGCTGCAGTTATATGAAAGCTGGGTTGGAGCTTAAGAATCTGCTTCTAGGATGACATCCTTGCACACCTCTTGTCTGGAGGCCTCAGTTCCTTGTCACGGGGCCTCTCCGTAGAGACCAGAGAGGTGCTGGAGTTTTTTTACAACAAGGCAGCCAGTCGACCCAAAGAGAAAGCAATCCAAGAGAGACCAAGGAGGAAAACACAATGTCTTTCTATGACCTAAGCTGTGTAATGACACATAGTAACTTCTACCAATTTCTAGTCTGTAGAATCCAGTCACTCAACATAGCCCACTCTCAAGGGAAAGGCACTTAGGTTTCATATAGAAAAGGAAGGAGCATCAGAGAATTACAGACATCTTCTCAAACTGCCACCCACACATGGGATACAGTAATGCTATGGCATCCTTAAGCCAGGCTTGGAGAATCCTACAAGTCTTCCATCAGGAAAGTTGAGACAAGGAGTGGTGGTAAAGCGGAGTTCAAATAGCACCCCAGGCAGAAGGAAGAACCAGGAAACCATTCCTTCAAATAAGAAAGTGTGGCGCATGAGGGAAAATCTCTAGGTATATGAAGTTAGCAACTGTCAGGTAGCCCTTCACTTTCTATACCACCAATAAGCGAAAAATGCTGTCACTTAAGTCAATGAGCCAGTGATTGTAAGACACATCTTTTAATTTCAGTGGTGTAAAGTTATGAAACAATATAAAAGTGCATTTTAGAACCAGGGAAACTGTTATTTTGATATTGATAAGGCTTAGAATGAGGCAGGAGAGTGTGGAGTTTGAAGCCAGAAGTTGACGGGGCCCAGAAGATCCCAAAAACCTGGAAGTTCAGCCTTTAGCCTACCATCGATGGAAGTCTTAAAAGGTTTCACACTGAATAGTGGCTAGTCAGATAATCAGCTCTGTATTCTAGAAAGATCATTGTGATTGCAGTTGAGTGAACCGGAGCAAGGCCGGGTGGCCAGGTAGGCACTGGTTGTAGTAAAAATCCAGAGCAGGCAAGATGGTGACTTGAGCAGCAGTCGGTGGCCATGGATGGATTGTAGAGATAAAAGAATCAACCTGAGTTTGTGATTAATTGGATGTGGGGGTGGGAGAAAGGAGAGTAGGCTCTATACTATTAAAACATTGCACCACCATAAATTTTACACAGCGACAACATGTAGAGTTTTAATACCTTTCTGATTGTTATTAATTACCATTATTGGGATCATCATTCTTATCACTTCATATTTTATTATCTCGTTGGGACTGGCTAAATTCATGTTATTTAGAGAGACAGTATGATATAGTGAAAGTGCAGGGACTTGGGAGACAAAACACATCATTATGTAACGCTGGCTTCATCGTGTAGCAGCAAGTGAGTTTGGGCAAGATATATGACCTCTCCAAGGAGGCTTCCTCACACCCTACGTGAGGACGCAATGTCTCTCCCGTTACCAGTTGTATGGAACAGAGAACGTTTATATTACGTGTCTGACTTAGTGCCTCATTGTCTTACATGCAGTGGGTGCTCAATTAATGGTGGCTATTATTAGAACATTCATACAGCGTTTAATTTGACAAGCCAAATGACCATTTAGTTGGTTATTTTTCACAGCAATTTTATGAAATAATGGAAAGGGTAATGAAAAGGGATGAAGTCATTAAAGAAGGTGGAGGGTAGAGGGATTCACATTGTCGCTTCTACCTTCGTCTGCCAAGGACATTACACATATTGACCATATATGTGAAAGTTCAAGAGTCTGTGTACCATCCTGCACATGGGTAAGGGATAATTCTGCAACTTCCTCACAATTAAAACAGGATGTTAATGGGTATTTCATGAATTTTTAAACATGAGTTTCATTGTCAAGTAAGTTTAAGAAATGCTGGGCTTTGTTAAACTCATTTCTTTTCTGCAGAATTCACCAAAGCTTTAAATATTCTCAAGTCTGCTGTAAATCTCCAAGAAGGGAGATACGATGCAGCAGCTTCCAAACTTATTTGATGATGGAACTCTTTTGAGACTAGTTTTCCACAGAATACAAGTCTGGGGAATTTTGCCGCAGACTATATTTTCTTGAATATCTGCATCTTGAATGTGTTCTGTCTCTACCCTACTTTAGAAATAGCCACCATCATCTGAAAGACATGGTTAAAAAAAAAATTATGACTCAGGAGAAAAAAAGAATCTTAAAAACACCCCAATATTAGGACCTTCTTAGCCCTTACATTGGTTGTCAGGAAAAATTAAAAGGCAGAAACAATAAATGTCATGAGGAGTATACAAAAATTAAGCACTCCTATTTTATTTTGATGTGCATATGGGATGAGATAAATGAGTCCTCTGGATAGCAAGATACTGCACCCACATAAGGTACAAAGATGCTTCCCCCATATATATTTCAACCTTGTGGAGGCTATGAAGATACCAAAACAATGAATAATTGTCTTTAAAAATATACATCTACCCATCCTCCTTGTCTGTTGATTTGGAAGATATCAGATGCATGGAAACATATACTTAAGGATCGCTGCTAATTACAGCGGTGCACATATAACACTGGAATATCACAGAAACCAGAGAAAGTTGAACAATGGCACCCAGAAAAAGATAAAAAGAACCAAACAAAGTACATCAGCGGTTGTCCATTAAATTTCATTTTCTAGTGGCACCGATATTAACATCAAATCTAATACCCGGTTGAGAAAGGCTTGAAGAGTCTGGTCTAGTTAGTACACTGACTCATCCCTCATTCCATGACACCTTTGAAGGTGGCCTAACTTTCCACATCCATCAATATCAATGACTAGACCGAATGGCCTTATTTTTGGCATTTTAGTGCCTGGTTATCCAGGTTGGGCTGTACTGTTAGTAGACGATCAGGCATCAGATCTTTTATTTGGGCATCTCAGCATATAGTCAGGATATTTTCCACTGACTCCTAAGCATACTTTATAGAATTGATCTTCTACGATACCATGCCTTCCTCAAAACAGTTATAATGAAAACCTCAGTGCTCCAAGATCATGCCGTTGGCATTATAAGTTATCTACATATTTCTACAAAGATAATATATCTGAGGAGCCCACTCACCTTTGTTTTTTTAACACACGAAGCAAGTCTTTGTGTCGATTTTCAAAAGTATACGTATTGTGCATTAGATTCTGTCCAACAAGCTCTCCCTGTGCAGTGATCCCTCGTATCATTGCTACAAATTGTCAGTGCCCCAGCGAAATGAAGATATTGATTTCGCCATAACTCCTTTCACCACCTCCATAGGAGGCTCTTTCTTCAGATACAGAAAATGCATTAAAACCCCATGCTGTCACGAGGTAGATTAATGCCCTGTGTCACAGCTCTCCTTGGAAACTGCATCAAACACCAAGCATTAGAACTGGATTAGGAGCCACTGAGACCTTTGAACATCCCAAGATTGCCCTTCTCCTCTGTCCCATGTGAACAATGGCCCCATTTGCAAATTGAGTCATGGAAATGAAAATGCCTGGGGACAGGAATGCACAGATGCCCTGGTGTCAGGTCTGTACACACAAAGCAGGGTAGACAGACAAGTGGATTGTAAACCAGGGAGCATAATCAAAGAAAAGGCAGGAAACTGGGGACTGTCGGCTACCTGAAAATGCTTTTGAATGAAAACACAAAAAAGAGACCCAGGGAAAGAAATGATTTATCTGAGTGACTCACTGACCCATCAGAGGTCCCATTCTCCTGAAACTTCATTAATGCTTGCTTCCTGATCTCAGCCTTCTGGAAGAATAGCTTTTGCTGCTTCCCAGTTGAGCCCTCACTACCTTCTTATTATCCCTTGAAACTGATCCTCACCCAAGGCTCCCTGAGACACCTTTTAGTTGAGCTTATTACCTGCTTTTGTATTCTCCTTTCTAATTTAACCTGACCCTAATTTCAGTTTTTTCCCAGAACCCTTTAAGCAGACTTGGCATTGCTGCCATTTTATGAACCATTTGTCTCTTCTCATAATAAGCAAAGAGTTTCTCCTTTTAAACAGAAGGACAGTGACTATTAGGGGGAATGCCATTCTGCCCCCTATGAGTACCTGCAATAGTTTGATGAAAAGCCATTGTTTCCACTTTATGTTAATGACCTTCATGAAGGCCCAAGGGGTTCAGAAGTCCATAGATAAGAATCAGAGAACGTTTATAAGGTCATCGCCTGTAGCCTCACAGGCTGCTTAATATACCTCAACAGGCACCATATACTTGTGCTGTAGTATGATTGGTGTCTATCGTAGTCATGCAGTTCGTTACTGAAACTACCCTATATGGCAGTTCTACTCATATGGAGACACATGATAAGACCAGTGAAAGGTTGGGTATCACAGGAGATAGAGTCTACTTTGGGGGTGAATTGGAACATTCTTCAGGCATTAGAGTAGGGATTTGTTAATTCATAATAAGAAGTCACTGGCCTTCCATGGTATTTAGTCATCTTTCCAATGTGAAACACATATTACTAACCTATAAATTCCTTCTTTCTCATTTAAGACATTGGACAAAATTAAATCATGCTCTGACATCTATTTCAGGAGGGCTTAGATGTCCCAGTCTGGGACACATTGGCATCCAGCACTGTGTTTGGACAGTTTCTCAGAATAAACTAGAGTACTAACCCCTAAGACCAGCTCTTTCACTGCATCCTATAGAAATAGGATTTCTATCCCTGAAGTTTATCTCCAAAAGTAAGTAATTTAGATGGTAGGGGAAATAGATATATTCTATTATGGCCAGGATGGACAATTTGCAGATTGTGTTACCAAATGGGCATATCTGAAAAGGGTGCCCATTTCAGATATGGGCTAGTATAAACAGTAGCTAGTATAAACCAGGTAGTCCACATCTGGTCTTTTTCTTCTGGAATGTTTTTGGTCACATGTCCCTAGAGACTGGTTCTCAAAATTGTGGATGAAGATTGCAGGTTCTATGATTAGATACCCATATTCTGGTGTTTTCAAAGAATTTCACGAGTCAAGTTCTGGTCCTCTTGGCGTATCTACCCCTTACAAGAAAACAATCATTTGTCACTTGATTCTCCATTGATCATCCCACCAAAGTGGAACTATTGGTACAGAAGAGGCCCTTTCCAGTGCCATCTGGATGGTGACAGCAGTAAGGGCATTCACAACCCCAGTCAGGCTCACCAAGATTGGGAAGAACCTAAATCCTCTACCAAGATAACAGGAGAGATTATTTTCAATATCTTTATGAGAAATAAGAACCCCTATAAAGAGCCCAAATCTATTCATTCCTTTCCCTTACCTCCCAGTTGTTCCTAGAGGAATGTCTGAATGGATTTTATCATAGCTTGTCACTGTCTCAGGACTGTGGTCATCCTGGCTCATGGGCCTGTTCACAGGAGCCAATACAACTAAAAAAATTCTAAGAAATTTTCAGATATGTTGGACTTCTCCAGACTGGATAATTTTGGACTAGAGATCCTATTTCTGAAGGACTTTCTTTGGCTGGCAACTAAAATACCTATAACCTCTGCAACACACATGATTGCCAATCTGAGTGCCAGCAGAACAAATGCATTGATCTCTGTATGGTCCATGGGGCTACATCTCCTATCACAGGGATGGTTCTAATACTTGCCTTTGCTCCGCCATGTCTGCTCCCTGACTTGACCTTAGCAATCCAATCTTCACATCAAATTCATCTCTTTTTGTGTCCATTATCCCTATGATGCTAACTGTGAGCCGCCAGCAATTCTGAATATTAGAACATGAGTACAGGGGGGAGAAGTGGTCAGAAATGAAATTGGACGTGAGAAGAATCATATGGTGACAGGCTCGCTATGCCACTCGAATGGATTTAGACTTTATCCCACAGGCAAAAGGAAACTTTGGTATCTTTCCAAGAAAGATAGAAACCTATTCACAGTTCCTCCAAAAGTCACCTCTGGCTCCCTCAAAGAGATTGGATTTAAGAGATCATAATGATCAAATTATAAATTACAAATAGCTCAATAATAAGTTATTTTAAATATTTAAGTGTGACAGGAACAGGGATTTTTTTCCCCTCTCATTTATAGATATATTTGGTCTAGAATGGAACTTTATTTTTGGCAACTGTAACACTTTATGACAACTTTCAAAATATACCTGAAAGGTGAGTAAGCAGCATTGAAGCTTGATTAAAAGGAGAGCTGGAATACAAAAGTTAAATAAAGAGCGTAAATGGTGAAAAAAAACCAAATTGGATTTCTAAACTTACTTTCACTTTGATCATCGAAGGTGTTATATATTACATTTTCATAGCTCAGAGAGTGACTGAAGTGGCAAATTTATAGAGTATCATTTCATTTAAATGAACAGCAGGATGTATTTGTAGAAACAGATTAATGTTTCTTGGAAATGTATTAGCACCTGCTTGTTTCTCTATGCTCCCGTTGCTGGTGGATTTTCTATCTGTCATATGTAAATCCCATTCTTCTTCTTTTTTTTTTTTTTTTAATAAAAGGCAATGAAAGTGAAAGATCTGTTTCACACATTACAGCTAGTGATGAATGCAGTCAGATGTGGTCGATGCCCCACTGTTAGGAAGGGTGTTGAGACACTTTGGAAAGCCTGAGAGGGCACCACAAATAAAGGATCTGCTGTTCCTCCCTCTTGCTGTTAAGTCCGTGCATTGCCCATGACAGGAAAGCAATTCTCCCTTTGAGGTTGGAGCTTCCTCAGCTGACCAGGGAGGATTCCAAAGCCAATGTGATGGGTGTGAGAAAGAGTTTCTGTCCTAAGAGCTTAAATGATCCAGAATCCCCCTGGGACTACAGAAGAGGCTCTGCTGGACTCAGGCACCCAACACCCCTACCCAGGACTTTCAGATTCTTGCCACCAGATGTGCACTTGGGACACAGCCCTGCTCTGGCTCTCAGACTGGTACAGGATCTTTGCCTACCCTCACAGTCTTTAGTTTGGTGTTCCACTGCAAAATATTTACAAGTTCTTTATTCGCAAATCAAGGTCAGAATGTGGTTCATTTTTTTGTGATACCTTCTCGAAGCTTTAACATCAGAGGGAGAATATATAGTTTCTCCCTTCTACATTTTACACTACTTCTGAATTTAACTGCCCTGGGATCTTTTCTTTCCTCTTAAAGTGAAATTAAATAAAGAATTTCAAATGGGAGGCTCTCCTTAAGATTCAGGTCTTAGGAAGATGCTTAGTTTAAGATGCGTTTGGAAGGGGGTTTGGATGTGGATGTGGTTGACCTACACCTTAACACATCATACAGTGGGGCACATGGTGTGACGGCCACATAAAGGAAAGCAAAGAAGGTGGAACTCTTTAGAGTTTCCACAATCTTATTTCATTTTGGGGTTTGGATGTGGAAAGAAAAGTTTGTAGTTAGAACAGTGAATACTTTGAAGTGGATCAAGGTTTTAGAGTCTGAGAGGCCCAGCTGGTTGTTCCTGTCAGGCATCCGAGCCTTGGAGCCAAAATGAATCCTACCAGGAGAGGCACCAGGTTGATGGAGAGGCAGGAGCCAGGTAGCAATGGTGGGCCAGACAGGAACACAGCATCACAATTAAAGGATAACCCTGATGCCCTGCCCTGTGTAATCCAGATCTTTGTGGCTCCAAAGCCACACAATGCCTTCTTCTTAAACACCTCAAAAGCTGCATATCTACCAGGAATTAAATTCAGATCTATTTCCTCCTACTAATTTTGCCTCATGTTCTGATCACCAAAAAATACAATTTTTGACACCTGGCTGGCTCAGTCAGTAGAGCATGTGACTCTTGATCTCAGGGGTCATGAGTTCAAGCCCCACATTGAGCATAGAACTTACTTAAAAAAATACAAATCCAGTTGTCACGCTATTATGCTGGATGAATAAACTATGGGTCCAAATGAATGAGAAATGCCTCAGTTAATACACTAAGCAGGTGGTTTGCAGTTTTGACCTTTGTCAGCATTGCTGGAAGCACTTGACTTGGAACTCGTTGGATCTGAAAGAGCCACCCATGAAAGCGCTCTTCTGTGAGTGATCACACAGCGTGGTCAGGACCCTCCTGAAGTCCTTCCTCGAAATTTGACAGCTACCATCATGGCCTGTAATCACCTCATATCAAATCCACCCTGAGCAGCTCCACACCTACACCATCCTTCCTCTTTCTGTCAAATTCAGAACCAAACACTTCTCTGAATGAAGTTTTGTCAGGCAGTTGATTCAAAAGCCTATATTCATTTTAAGGTCAAATGAAATGATTTTATAGAAATACCAGAATTTAAGATAAAGCTTGCTTTTAATATATGACTATCAGTTACAAACAGTTATAAATACCTATGATGAAGGGTGCCTGGGTGGCTCAGTTGGTTTAACGTATGCCTTTGGCTAGGGTCATGATCCCAGAGTCCTGGGATCAAGCCCCACATCAAGCTCCCTGCTCAGAGCGGAGAGTCTGCTTTTCCCTCTGCCCCTCCCCCCGCTCATGCTTGTGCTCTCTCTTTCTCTCTCTCTCTGAAATAAATAAATAAAATATTTTAAAAAATACCCATGATGAATAGGCATTGTGACAGGTTTTAGAGAGACTGAGAGGTACAAGACATGGTTTGAACCCACAAAGTAATCTAATTAAGGAGAAGAAATCTCCATGAACAAAGAAATCACAAGAATTAACAATAACAACATAAATGCTAACTGTAATGAATGGTGTGATGGGCCGCCCAGATTCCTCTTCAAGACTGAAGGACTACTTTCTCCAGTTAGCAGGAGAAGCACCACCTTTGTTAAATAAAGCAGACTCACCTCATGGCATGCCTACTTCTGGAAAAAGTCTGCATCCAGTGACTTGGACTTATACAGGGTATCAATCTGGCACCTTCACTCAACTGAAGACTCAACTGAAGGGCCTCAGAACTTTCCATTTCCCCTACCGTTGACTGACTCCACGCTGGGCCAATCCTGCTTTTTCCTATTCCTTTCAAGGGTGTTTATTGATCCCCAGAACAGTCCTAATAAACTTCCTAAATGATAGTCTCCAACTCAAGAGTGTGCAACAGAAACTAGTATCGGAAAGATACACATTTATCTCTTCAGATGCCTGAAAGATCTTTTCCCCAATAAGCACTTAATGCCAACAATTACAACGATATTGCATATTGTGTCTCCTGCAAAGTGAGTTGCTATTTCATAATTTAATAGACAACAATTCAAAGACAGATAACACCCCAAAAGTGTCAGTTTGGAAGATATCTTGTTTGGTTTGGCGCAGAAATTAATAAAATGCCCTTTCATTAATCTACACTGTATGTAGATGACATGAATAATACAATGTACATAAATATACCAGTCACTCTATCAGTTATGTCCTGATTTCCCACCACATATATGTTTAATATTTGACCAACAGAGAAAAAATTTACTTTTTCCCCCAGAAACTTACACTTCAGAGTCATGATACTTACATACAGGTAACTAATGAATTACTAAATACAAGGAGAACATGTAAGTAAAGAATTCAGATAAGTCTTCCTAAAGCAGATTGGATAAGAGTTAACTTTGGAAAGATAGGTACAATTCAGATAGAAAAGAAAAAGGAAATTAGCTAGAGTTTGGGGACAGAGCTAGAAATAAAGCATTTGTGGATACAAGGAGAAGCCTAACCCAGTTCTGGACTCACTCTTGAAAATAAAATTATAATTTTTTGTTTGTTTGTTTTAGAGTTCTGAGGGCCCTCATTCTCTGGAAGTATGTTTATAAAGATGCGTTCTGAGATCTGATGCACGGAGTCTATTCTCTACCTTCCACATTTCTTTTTCTTTGCTGCCCACTCCCATATGTGTCCTATTCCATCCTCTCTGCTTTTGGCATCCTTTATCCCATACTGGTGTCTGAAGATTAGCTCTACTTCTAGACTATTGAAATGGGTTCCTTTCTTTTTGATTTTTGGTTTTGTTGTTGTTGTTGTTGTTAGCTTCCAGTCATTGTCTCTGCTTGATTTCTTGGTATTTAAGAAAGAAGATGCTGAATTCTGTAGCAATGTACATAATGTCAATTCTACAAAAGATATTTCAAAGGAAAAATGTTCAGGATTCATGACTGAAAAGGGAAAAAGAAACATAAAGGTGAGATAAAAAAGGAGCCGTATTGAGTTAGTATTAGCTAAGAGCAGTAATTATTTTATTTGCATTTTATTAACTAATTCACTTTTGACTTTCCTTGAGATGTTAAATAGGCATTTTCCCTCACTTATTCTTTTATACGTGAATCCATATTCATGTGATTAATATTTTGCCTAAAAAAAGCTGAAAATATAAGTAATTCTAAAAAGTATATGCAGATAAGAGGGCTTGTCGTCACTATATCCCACTACACTTCAGATTTTCATTTATAAGAATGTTCCTATCATATAAAGTGGAGGCATTTTCTTTAAAAAAAATATTTATAATCTATAGCTTCCCCAAAAATGTTTAAGCTTCCCTGCGTGATCAACTGGATGGCCTTAATTTCTAATTCCATCTGTATTTTATACCATCCCATTAAATATTTTTAAAAATCTCATTAATTTTTTGAAATTCTTCCTGATGAATAAATGTGTGCTAGACACTCCTTCTCCTCATGTGTACAAGCCTATAGCAAACAGTATCCATGGTGTTCAATGCACATACCTGATGCTGGGCATATGTTGGAGGTTACTCTTGTAGTTTTTTTTTTTTTGTGACCTAGACCATTTCAAAGCCCATTTTTCTTCAAAAGCCTTTGCCAAATCTCCCTTCACTGCCAATCCAAAGAATCATCTTTGCAAATATTAATTGCATTGCAAATATTTCAGACATTTATTGAAGAATCTGAATTCAAGTAGGCATCCTTATTCTCTGCTCTGGTCATAGTAATGACAGTATTTTCTTTATGACTGGTTATTTTGGATACTCTGTCTCATTATAATAATATAATTCTTTTTTTAAAAAAATCAAAGCATCTGTTCAAGTCACAATAGCACATTTTCTTCAAAATTGCTTCTAAGTTCATGCATGAAGTCTTAAGAAGCCACTTAAAACCTAAAGATTATGTCATGATAATCACCAACAAGACCAGTGCTTGGGTGTCATTTGAGGAAGGAAATAGAAAGGCTTATTTAGTTTGGAATATCATGATTTAATAGAAAAAAATAATATTAATATGTGATTCTTCACATTACCTTTTTCCTCCCTTAAGCTCTAAGAAGAACTCCATCTTTGCCAGGTTAATTTCTAAGGCTTTACTGTGTAGAATTGGGGTAATGCATGAGAGGAAGAATAAAGAAGCCTGATCTGATTGATTCATACTGGAAAGGACAGAGAGTTATTTATAGATAAGACCCTGAGACAGGTGGGGTGGAGGGAATGGTAACAAGAGAGGCAATATCCAGCATCTGCTGTGCTTGAGGGAGAGTTTAGGGAAGTTTCAAGAATGAGAGGGTGAGTTATCTGGCTAGCTGCCATGATATGATTTCAAAAGATTCAGAAGATAATGTTGAAGAGGGGATTAATTTTTTTCCGTTTGTTATTAAGGAAACTTTTTTTTTTTTTTTGTAGGGACTGCTATTTTACCTTTAAAATTCCTTGAGATGTCAAAATTATTTTTGAATGTGACAATAGATGTGCCAGTTTCATAGGAGTTCCATTTAGGCTGTTGTGTTAGGGTTAATGGAGATATATCAAAGTGGAAGTGTCTTAAAGACATTGAGAGATGTATGACTTGAGTTTAGATCAGGGAAGGCTTGGGGAGATTTATAAATCATTAGTATGGCTGTGGCAGCTGACACCAGGGGAAAGAAAGAGCCTTTTGAGGAATGTAGTGGAGGAGTGAAAAGTACAGAGGCCAAAGTCTAAAGAACATAGTTATTTCAACCAAGTTTTGATGGAGCATACAGATACTGACATTTGATACTCTAGAATGAAAGGGTAAGAAGCACTGTAACTGGCTAAATAGAAATTTAAACAAAATAAGGTTCATTAGAGTGGCCAAGAAATGCAATCTTACCAGAATAGTCCCATCTTTTGGAGTTTGATGTCAAAGAAGCAGAGAATGTGACCAGGGGAGTAAAAAAAAACAAAGGCAAGAACTATTGTCTCCAAAGCAGTGAGTGGTGCTGACAGAAAGTGGCTGTCACAACAGACACATGAAAAAATGCTCCACATCATTTGGCATCAGGGAAATACAAATCAAAGCCACAATGAGATGCCACCTTACACCAATCAGAACGGCTAAAATGATTAAGACAGCAAACAACAAAGGTTGGCAATTGCCCCTGGTGGGAATGCAAGCTGGGGCAGCCACTCTGGAAAACACTATGGAGGTTCCTCAAAAAGTTAAAAATAGAGCTACGGTATGACCCAGCAATTGCACCACTGGGTATTTACCCCAAAGATACAGATGTTCATAGCAGCAGTGTCCACAGTAGCCAAACTGTGGAAGGAGCCGAGATGTCCATCAACGGGGGAATAGATAAAGAGGATGTGATCTATACAATGGAATATTACTCAGCCGTCAGAAAGGATGAATACTTACCATTTATATGGACGTGGATGGAACTGGAGAGTATTATGCTGAGTGAAATAAGTCAATCAAAGAAAGGCAATTATCATATGGTTTCACTCATGTGTGTAATATAAGAAACTGTGCAGAGGACCATAGGGGAAGGGAGAAAAAGACTGAATGGGAAGTCATCAGAGAGGGAGAGAAACCATGAGAAACTCTTAACTATAGGAAACCAATTCAGGGTTCCTGGAGGGGAGGTGGGTGGTAAGATGAGATAATTGGGTGATGAGCATGAAGGGGGCATGTGATGTGATAAGCACTGGGTGTTATATGCAACTGATAAGTTATTGAACACTATGTCTGAAACTAATATGTACTATATATTGGCTAATTGAATTTAGATTTTTTTTTTTAAGTGGCTATCAGCTATCTGTTTTAATGGGACTACTCTGGAAAAACTTGTGTCAGACATTGTATAGAAGATCTTTAAGTGGCAAGTCATCAGGATGCCAGTAGGGAAAAAGGAAGCTATGTCAGGATTTGGGAGATTAGAAGGACATGACCAAGAACGGTAGATTAAGGGCCTCTGAAAGCACATTTCTCCGTAAAAGCAATAGGAACATGGATAAAAATTATCAAAAGCAGTTTTTTAACAACTCTGGAAATTAGTCTAAGCCTTGCAACAATTCAAGGAATGTTTATTCAAGGATCTGAGGGAGCAGTATTGCACCCTGATCAACTCAGAAATTCTCTGAGTTTCTCTTTGGAAGCACCACCATTATTCAGGGTACAGAATAAATAAAAAATTTATAAGTTGGAAGAAATCAACTTTATTAAAAACAATTTCATTTTAATGTTTCCTCCTAACTCAATTCTATTCTGAGGTTTCAGATGCATATACAGAATAGTCTTTGAAGATCTGACTGTCGTTATGACTGTTACAGTCCCAGAACGGCATTCGATATTAATATAATACTATTATTTTTCTCAAAATTTATAAGGTGCTTTATATCTTTATCAATTGCTGTTACATGCAGGATCTCATAATTCTCATGAAAGTTCTGTGAATAACGTAACAAGATTCCTATTTTATAGGTGAGCAAATAATGTTCAAAGGGATATTACAATTTGCCTAAGGTCACCAAAAGAGTCGGCGGGGGGGGGGGGGGGGTTACTTACACCTTCTTCTCCTTCTCCTCCCCTTTGTCCTCTGTCTTTTAAAATATTTTTAGGGTAAAGTTTAAGAAGCATATAGTCATAACCACCACCGAAGTCAAGAAATAAAACATTACCAGAGCCCCAGAGGCCCGTTTAGTGTCATCTGTAAATTGTTATCCACACACTCCCCACAGAAAGTAGCTACAATCTTTAAAAATATGGCAATGCCTCCTTTCCTTTCTGTTTTCATCCCCCAAGCATTCACCTCTAAAGACTTTGACTGTTTGTACTTCATATAAATAGAATCTGTGTGTGTGTGTGTTTGTGCATGTGTATAAACAAATATATATGCCTGCCTGCATATGTGTGCGTATCCATACAGATAGTTAGAGTCTGACATTTTTCACTCAAACTATGCTTTATCCATGTTTAGGTATAGCTACACTTTATTTTCTTTGTTGTATACTACATGGTGGTAGGTATAGTCTATGAAGAAATCATAATTTATGTATCCATTCCATTATTGATGGATATTTGAATTGTTTCCAGTTTTCAGCTATTTCCAATAATGCTGCTGTGAACATACTTGAAAGTGTGTCACATTTCTATTGAGAAATGGAACATCCTGATTTGGTAGAAAACGCCAACCCATTTTTATATCTCTTTTATGAAGTGCCTATTCCATCTACTTACTCATTTTTCCGTTTGGTTGTCCTTTTTCTTATTGATTTACAGGAGTGTTTTTTAAATTTTTTTTAAATGTTCCAGTTATCAGCTCTTGGTTATGTATGAGAATGTATGTATGTATGATTCCCTTTTTAGTCTTCTAAAGGTGATAAACAGAATTTCTTAGTTTTATTAAACTTTTCCTCTGTGCTAAATGTGTTCTATGTACTATTTAACAAGTACTTCTCTATCCTGAAACCACTATGATATTTTCTAAATTATCTCCTAGATGTTTTATTTTTTAGTCTTTCACGTTTAGATCTGAAATCCATATAGGACTTTTATTTTGTTGCCTGTCACATGAGGTATGAGTTCCAATAAATATTCAAATGTCTCAGAATATACTTAAAAGACTGCAGTGCTATCTTTTTGCAAAAATTTGGGTATCTTACCTCAGCGATTAAATCAGACTTTTAAAATATTTTTGCCCAGTTTTTCAAGTAATCTTTATCGGAAAGGTTGCTCTGAATTACCCAACCATCTATTACTAGAATCAGAAGTCAGCCATCATTGGATTTTTTCATCTTTTTACATCTACCTCCTTTTAGACACAATGCCTGCCACTGTGGGCCTTTCATAAGGCTAGAGAGATAGGGCACATGCCTGTCAGCAGTTATAGAACAATTTAAGACAATTAGTGATTAAATACAAACATGAGGGCAGCCTGGGTGGCTCAGCGGTTTACCACTGCCTTCAGCGCAGGGTGTGATCCTGGAGACCCTGGATCGAGTCCCACGTCGGGCTCCCGGTGTGAAGCCTGCCTCTCTCTCTCTCTCTCTCTCTCTGTCTCTCATGAACAAATAAATAAAATATTAAAAAAAAATACGAACATGAGTGGTATAGACATTAAATGCTTTGGAAATCAAGATAAGGCAAAGTACTCTGTGATAGATTTACATAACAGAGAGGACGTATAGGACTTAGAAAAATGCACAGGAGGGAAGGAGGCCATCTAAGTGAAGACAGCTAGATGAAAGTGAACATAAAGCTAAGTTCACTAAGAGAAATGAGCCTGGCTGGCTACTGGAGCAGGGAAGATCTTGACAATCTAGGAGGATCATCCCGATATTTTGTCGTGTCTAGGGGGAGCAGATAAATATTATTTGGCGTTGAAAGCCCATATTAATGAAAATCTTAAAAGCTAAAGTTTGGGGCTCTATCTTGAGAACAATGGCAGGCTATGAGAAGTTTTCAACCATTGACTGATATAGTGAAGTAGTTGTAGAGGTCTTCCTGAGAGTGATGGATGGATTTGAGATGGAAGAAATTAGAACAGAAAAATGAGCAGGAATGACTTTCCTTGCCATGTGTCAGAGCCCTAGGTCTAGGAGAAGACCCTGCCTAATGGTGGCACCAAGTGATAGCAAGGAGCAATGTCAGATAAATGAAAACATATGTCCACGCAAAAACTTGTACATGAATATTTCTAGAAGCACTATACATAATAGCCAAAAAGTAGAAATGAATGAAATGTCTATTACCAGATAAATGAATGAGTAGAATATGGTATATCCATCCAATGGAATGTTGTTCTTTATCCTCTCTAGTTCTTTTACCTTTCAGGGAAGTATCAGAAAAGTCCCAATGGTGTGATATTTCCTAACAATTTGAGAAGAGGTTTTGACCCAGAACCAATTTTACAAATAAAGCAATGTGTGATTCACTGTGTGCCCAAATTGTCATAAAGCAATTCATCTCATTTGCATTTCATGGAAAAGGAACAAGAATATACAAATTAAAAACAGAGGACTAAGATTGAAGACTTCAAAATGCCTACAAAATTCAAATAGGCTTAAGTAAAAAAGGAAAGTTTTGGTTCAAATAAGGTTTTGAGCTTCAAACGCAGCCTCATAAAGGAGCTCAAATGATGGCAAGTGTCAGTCTCTTTCTACGTCTCTTGACTCTGTGGCTCTTTGTCCCTTGTTCTCTGTGTTAACTTCATTCTTACGCTCTTTGTACATATCGTTCTCCAGCAGTTCCAGGTTTGCTTCCTGAATAATCTCAATGGAAAAGAAGGCTTCTTTCCCACCACAAGTTCCAATTAAAGGGCCAAGAAGTGCTCTTATTGGCCTGGCATGATGATAGACCTAATTCCTGAATCAATCACTAGGGCCGTACTCTGATTAGCAGGTCTAGGTCACATGCCTGCCCCAGCAGCTGAGTGGCAGCACCAACCACACCTGAACCAAATGCACGGAGAGTAGAAACGCGTTAGAGTTGCCAGATTTAGCAAATGAAAATACAAGATGCCCAGTTGAATTTGAATTTCAGATAAACAATGAATATTGTGTTAGCTTAAGTATGCAATATTTGGGACATGTTTACTTTGATATGTTATTCCATGTTTCTCTGAAATTTGTTCTTTCTCAGATGTAACTGGGAGTCCTGTATTTTAACTGGCAAATCCTAAACAGGGTGCTTCTATAAAGGAAAATTGGAATGCTATTACAGAAGGGGAAATAGGTGCTCAGCAGGACAAATTTAAATATCTATGAAGAGTAGGTTAAAGAAGAAGCCAGTATATGCCTTTGTCCTTCTGAAACCACCATCCAAGGTACCAAGAATCCTCTCCAGTGTAGTCAAGAGATAAAGTAACGTCATGCTGACGATATGCCAAATTCAAGACCCTAATACTCAAAGCATTTGGAGAGAACATGACTTATTCCAAAATTTGCCAAAGAGATTCACTCGCCTACAAAGTCACTTTTGCCTTCTCTGAATGTTAAGATAAATGGCTTTATTTTCATAAGCCTGAATGTTCCAGGAGCTTTCAGTGAAAATAAGTATATCGACCCCCAAATGCCCATTTAACTAAAGAAATAATTCGCTGACGTGCAAAGAATCACAAGGAAGTACAACTAAGCGTCACCCCCGGAAGCTCCCTCAAGCAGAAGTGAGGGGACATTTGAGTACTATGATCTCTTGACTCCAGGCCTCATCCCTGACCTATAAAACTTAAGATTTCATTTAGGCCACTTACATAATCCGATCTACAAAATTAAATTCCAGGCCCACATCATGATTGGAAAAATACAGATTTCCGAGTTTTACGACTACAGTACACTTGCATAAGGTGTTCCATAACAAAGGCTTTTTTTGCAGGGGAACAAAATATGCCAAGTGAAATAAACTAAAATAAGTGCCCATATGTGTGCATATATAAAAATTCATATAAAGAAATATTTATTCTTACTTATTTCCTATGGGAATATAAAAGTGATTTTAAGGAGAGGTAATTTTACAACTTACAAATCTTCCATTTGGTTGATTTGAAAAGAAAAAAAAAGAAAGAAAGAAAGAAAGAAAGAAAGAAAGAAAGAAAGAAAGAAAGAAAAAGCATTTTAACCTGGCATTAGACCCTCACCTGATCCACCCCTGACCCTTCCCGCAGCATCTACCTACAGCTCTTCAAGCTGCAGCGGGCCTTCCAGGAATCAACGGGAAGGGCCAAGAGGAGTGAGCCAGAGGCCCCCTCTGATCCCAAGGCTTCTAGTCTCCATCCCTAAGAGAACAACTGTGGTTGCCAGTTGCCCAGAGATCATCCTCTCGCTCTTCTCTTCTTTCTCTCCCTCCTCACACCTGTGTTTGTGAACCAACCTTAAAATCTTTTTGCAAAAGCAAAGCAGAGCAGCTGGGGGTTGTTTGTTTCCCATACCTTCTGGCTGGTGCCACTCCACAAATGTCCAATTGGCACCTCGTCTTGCTGGTCTTGGGGGAATTTTCTGCCTTCTACTGCTTTATCTGTGGGCATTTCTTTGCTGCATGTGGGTGTACGTGTGTGGGGGTGGGGGGCCTGGTGGGGAGCAATGTGCTCCTTAGCTTCTGGGCCTAAGCTACCCTCACTCGTGATGGGGCCACAGCTGGCAGTGCCCCGGTGGAGCCAGGCTGGCCTTTCCGACGGGACAGCACAGCAGTCCGTCCGTCCTGGAGCCCGTCATTTGCTACGAGGCAAACAAGCAACCTCTTATTTGCATCCATGCATAGCAACGATGCAATTAGGGCAAACTTCGTAGAGAATTAGATTGAGATGGTAATTAAAGAATTGTGCAGTGCATTTTAATGTGATCATAAAGGAGTAAATTATTTGGTGTTGCTATATTCTCTCACTTTGCAAGAAAATGCCCCAGGACCTTCAAATGAGATTCCCTCGAATTTCACCAAGACCAGGGAACTGAGGAGAGCAGAGACGACTTGCCCAGGATTTCGGCAGCCCCAAGGCTCACCCTACTAAATCTCCTTCTACCAAGAACCTCTGTCGGGTGCTGGAGTGCGGGGCCTGAAGGGTGTCCCCCAATGTCCTGGGGTCCCAGCCTAGGCCGCAAAGGCTGAGGAAATGGGGCCCAGGTGCTCCCCTGTTCTAAAGAGAAGTGGCAGGTGGCCCATGGTGGGGATCTTATAGGCCATCGGAGCTCGGTGCCCATTGTTCCCATCATCCACGTCCACTTACAAGAGGAATGAAAAGAGCCCTAGGGTGTGAGCATCCTGAGTCCAGCCAAGGGAGCCCGAGTCACAGCCAGAGTCAGCTCGTGGCCCTGTCCCTGCTTAGTTAAGTGGCCGCTGCAAGGACGGTCCTCACCACCTTCGGAAGAGGAAAGAGGGGGCAAGAACAAAAAGGAGGGTTTCTCCCGGCCCTGTTCTGGCTTGTTACTTGGAATGGACTCAGGGCGGGCCTCCATCTTTGTCCATTGGCCAGGGGTGGCCACCTGCCACTGTGCCTCGGTAGGTGGCTGGGGAGGTGGCGCGGATGGGGGGCGGCCACCAGCAGTGCATGCCCCCAGCATCCTCTCTCTCTGTCCCTTCCTTTGTCCCCGGCAGAGGCTTGCACACTGGCCCTTTATGCAGCTACGCCAGGTTTCCAGAACTCATTCCATTATTTTGTGTTTCCAACGCGGATTTTTTTAATTCTGTGATTTTTTCTTTTCAGTTTCCATGATTTTTTAGTTTTGATTTTATTACTATAATTTGGGGGGGGAGCTTGTCAAGCATCTGCTTTTTTATTTCATTCTGTATGTCAACCTAACTTTTACAGCCTTAATCTGCTCTCTCCTTATGATGTTTTTTGTTATTTTTTCTATGCAGGCCATGATTTTGCCTCTCTTATTGAAAACAAGAAGTCCTTTTTTTTTTTATTATTATTTCCTGTAATAAGCCATTTGTAATGGTGTAAGTTCCTCTGAGTCTTTCATACAATACTATACTTTTCTCGTGCCGAGGACTTTTTCCCCAAAGGCCCCATGTTATTGATTTGTATTTTTTTTTAAATTTACTCTTGATTAAGGATGAATCTACATATATAAGAGTCACATATATCTCTTGCTTGCCTGTACCCCTGCTCCTAACGTCCATGTCAATGCTTGTAGGTTACTCGTCCCATTCTCAGATTTCAGGTTATGGGTGAATTGATGAGTTAGTGATTGACTTCCCCATCCCCCAATCCAATTTCCACTCTCCATTAC
The DNA here is from genome assembly GCF_048418805.1 of Vulpes vulpes. Lineage (NCBI taxonomy): Eukaryota > Metazoa > Chordata > Mammalia > Carnivora > Canidae > Vulpes > Vulpes vulpes. The sequence goes on along the minus strand of NC_132792.1, from coordinate 41,231,877 downwards.
CACTTGTCTGTTGGTCTGAGGTAGGAACATCTACACCTCCGCTCCTCAGTTCTCACGTATGAGAGTGCATGCTCAGTGTGACTGCAGCAATGCCCGACCCGTGGTTAGATCTCAATATATACAGTATCACCGCCGCCATCATCACCAACATCATTATTAGAGGAAAGACTCATTGGCAACTGGCGTCCCAGACACAAACGTTAAATCCCACACTGAGACAAACCATTTCATGAGAGCATAGAACAAAGGAACCAGACCAGCCAGGTGGAAGGCAGAGGAAGGAGGGGGCTCTGGCTGCAGTTGGGTCACAGAAGGCTGACCAGAGGAAGCAATGCTTAAGCTGAGCTGAGAGAGATGATGTATCAATCAGGAGCATTTTGTTTGTCATCAGGTTTCTAGTAAACAGCCTTCAATAAATGGCAATGATTGATTGAAAGAATTGAGAAGTGTGGGCCAGATCGGGCTTCAGGCAGGTAATCCATCTCTCCGTTATCTGACTCTGCAGCTCTCCATGTTGATTAATTCTCTAAAAGTCTCCAGAATTCTCAGACAGACCAAAAAGCAGCTCCACACTAACTAACTTTCTACTGTTTGCTACCCTGACCCCCCATGCAAAGGGAACAGCACGTGCAGAGCAACAGAGGAGAGGGTCCTGGCTGTGTTTTCCTCCCTGCTGTATGTGTCCATCAGCCTCCAGGGCCTCCAGCGTACTGCCTGGGAAGAGGCGTGATCTTTGAGTGTTTGTGGAAAGGGAAGTAGCCAATCTGGCCACGTCTGAGCACCCCTGAGCAAGTACGGTGTTTCTGCAACGTGCATATGGCCTGCGTGTCCAAGACAGGGCCACACAGTGAGAAGCCCTTCCTTCCGCAGTCCCTGTTCAGCTACACGGGGTTATTTTGGAGCGTAGCATGTCCGAGGGACACGGATGCTATTCAGCAAATCAGCTCAAACCAGCCTTTAAAGAGGTGAGAGAGGAACTAAGTAAGCTAAAGAAAATTCCTCTCCATTTTAATAAATTGATGACTTCAGTTTCTTAGTGTTAGGAGGTCACATCTTTTCTTGTGCCCCCTTAAATTTTTAAATTGAGAGCCATGGGGGATATTTTTCGGGGATGAATGAAATAGCCTGATACTGTTTTATCCCTGATAATCCCACAAGACGTGTTAGTCAACTCGTGACCAACTGGAGGGGGTTGGAGCGGAATGGAGTGGGGCTGGTCTCTGCAATAGCACGATGCTGGCCAGACTATCATTCGGCATGGGTTAAAGACGGGGCTTAATCACTGGATCCACAGAGTAGATTTAGGCTTTCACTGACCCTCTCCCCCTAAAATTCTGTATTTCCATTACTCTGTATTTAAGAGAACTAGTAAACCCATGGCTGGTGAGTTCGGCCTGTGGCTAAATTGCTTGACCTGCCGTGTACATGACATGCTCTCTCCAGTTTGCCCACCTACTTGGGGAGAAGAGAGGAAGAAAGGACAACTCACAAAACATGTTAAAGTCAGAAAACAAGGAGCCCGTTACACTGAAGCAGCTCTAGGGCCTTGGCAGCCTGTGTAAGCAAACCAAGACCTCAGCCACAGGTACTTTCTGTAAACGCACCGATATCCAAAAAAGAACTAAGGGTAAGAACAACCAACTTCAAATGGCCAGTTACGCTTTCCCAAATTAGGCAACTGCTTGAGCTATAGACAACCGGATAATTTTTGTTGTCGTTGTTTTGGGTTTCTTTTTTTTTTTTTGCTTTGCTTCCTCCTCTTCTGCAGACAGCCATGTCCCTAGCTTCTGTGGGCTGAGGACTCTTTACTGCCTTTGGTTTGGCCCTGCCCAATTCCAACCCGTCTTTGCTCAGGTAAACTCTTGAAAATTGCAATGTGCCTCAGGTTGTCTGTTGGCAGTGACCAGTGAAATTTTGTGCAAAGAATAAAAATCAGACTCTATATACACTTTCTCTGGGTCACAGTAATGATCAGCTTTTTGTTTTTGAAGGATTGTACCCAAGCAGGTCCATTTAAAATGGAGACAACTCATCAGAAGGTAGACAGTGTGGCGTCTTTCAGGTCCAAGCAACCGCTGGAGAGGGGCCACCTAGACGCAGTGGTGGTGATGTGCTTTGTGGGGTAGTCTTGCCTTCTGACGGCAACGGAGGGCCTGAGGGTGCGTAGCGATGGTGAATGAGGCTGAGGATGCTGGACTCAAAGGTCAGACCTGCATCAGCAGCAACGTGCATGCACATTGCAAACTGTGACACCCCCCCCGCCAAATAACCTGACATTATTGTAGACAGCGGTGCCACTTGGCTGGGGGAAGTGACACCTCTTTTCATTCTCTCAGGGTGGAAGAAAGAAACACTAAGAGCCTATGGTCTCTTTTTTTGGTTTATAAATTACATAAAAGTACATTTGTAATGCCAACTAAGGAAGCACAATAACACTCACTAGGAGTAACTACCCTGTGCCAGGCACCGGCCCAAAATTTATACACAATTGCTCATTTGGAAGCCACCAAAAAAAAAAAAAAAAAATGTAGGCCAGAACCATTGTACCGGTTTTAGAAGGGGAGAAGCTTAAAAGCTCTGACTACATCATTAATTTGCCATCAATAACGTAGCAAACAGCGAGAATGACAGGAAGAGGGATGGGATGTCTGACAAGTGGAGAATGAAATATGAGAGTCAGAAGAAAACAAAGAGGAAACCAAGAACGTGAGCGTAGCTTGGTGTAGTGATATGATAGATTTTAACTTAAAAAAAAAAAAACATCAGCAATCTAGAGCCAGGAGAATATACACAGATTTATTTCTAGGTTTTAATGGATTGATATTTTTGGTGTTGACATCATTCAACCCTGGAGATGGATGAGCCAAACCCAAGGGGCATCCCTGGGCACCGAGGTTGTTGTCGTTGCAGAGTGAGCAGCCCTGGCCCCGCATGCACCTGCAACTCAGGGCCATGTTCCCTTAAGTAATCCCCTCACACCTCATTTTGTTTATCAATTGCAATATGCACCCTTCTTAACTCTCAAATATCCACAACATCCACGCAGCAAACATCTACTCCAAAACCTAATGTGGATCATCCCTGCATCCTCTAGGCGTGGGACACAGTTATGCTTAGATAGCCTCGCTCTTTACATGGCAAGGACATGGATGGATGTTTAGGGTCCCTCTGCCCCGTGTGACTTCCAAAGGGAGGTGGGAGGAGGAACAAAGGGGGAAACGTGGTGCAGCCGAGGAGGGAGGGGAAGGGCTTGGGTGCCTCCCGGCCCCAGTCACTGCGCAGCTCAGTCCCACCTGGAGGCAGAGCCCCGGGCCTGTCCCCACACCTGCAGAACCGCCACCTCCTCCTCTCGTTGCCTCCCCGGCACCCACGCACCCACGGGCCTAGCTGTCCCCGTCCATCCTTCTCCCTCCTTTGGCTTTGCTTGGGTTTGCCTTTCCCCTCTTCCTTTCCTTTCTGCACCACCCGGCCCTCCCCCATCACACCCAGTGTGTGTATATTTAAGATACGGGCTGGGGCGCCGCGTGGGGGCTGCGTCCCGGGGCAGGCGCCTCTCGGCCTCTGCACCACCTGTTCTGGGTGCTGGGTGCCCGCAGGCCTCTGCGCCACCTGTACTGGGTACTGGGTGCCTCTCGGCCTCTGCACCACCTGTGCTGGGTGCCCGCAGGCCTCTGCATCACCTGTGCTGGGTGCTGGGTGCCCGCAGGCCTCTGTACCACCTGTGCTGGGTGCCGGGTGCCTCTCGGCCTCTGCACCACCTGTGCTGGGTGCTAGGTGCCTCTCGGCCTCTGCACCACCTGCGCTGGGTGCCTCTCAGCCTCTGCACCACCTGCCCTGGGTGCTGGGTGCCTCTCAGCCTCTGTACCACCTGCGCTGGATGCTGGGTGCCCGCAGGCCTTGGCCTGAGGGACAGAGACCCAAACGCTGGGACCCTGGATGCAGCCTGCTTCTCCCTCTCCCTCCACTCCTCCTCCTCCTCCTCTTTCAATCTCTCTCTCTCTCTAATAAATAAATAAATAAATAAATAAATAAACAAACAAACAAATAAATCTTTTACCAAATAAAATACTGACTTTATGTATGGAGTGAGCATTCCAGTGAAACAAAGAACCTAATGACTTTTTCCCCTTGGGTTATTTTTCCCCAAGGGTAGAGGGCAGAAGGCAGGTGGGGAGGGAAGAGAGAGAGAGAGAGAGAGAGAGAGAGGAAGAAACTACTAGAACTCCGCAGTATATCATGTACATCTTATATCAGTATTTTCAAAATATATGCTATTTAAAATAAAGTAAAATTAAAAATAAAAATAAATAAATAAATGAAAAAATATATGCTAAATTTTGGCGGATTTAGAGAGTATTCAGCGCTCCAGTCACCATTTTGTGACTGGTGATGGCCTAACCTATATATTTTCACCAATTTTCTCTCCGTTTGAAATTTTCCACATTTTCTTCTGATTCTTTGTGCTTAGATACTAAGAGTACTTCAGTTTACACCACGATTAAATTATACTATAAACCTATGTATTGAAACCACTGGGAACGTAAATTAACAGTCATTACTTAACACATGTATTAAGATTTTAACAATACTCATGCATTAAGGTTAATTTTTCAAAATATGATAAATTTTTAATTTGCGTTTTTAATTACAAAAGCAATTATATTACAACTAATGAGATTATAAATGTATTTCGTGTACTATTAAATAATCATCAAAATTTATGTTTTGCTTTTTTAATAGACACATTTTCTACATTTAAAACCTCTACATAACAGATGTGTCATTTCACATTAGGTGAAAACTAATCTCTACTATTTTACAATAGTATTTCCTTTGATATATATATATAGGAGCATACATATGCCACATGGATATAAGGCTGATACATATTATAATATTTTTTCCTGACAAATCATTAAACTTAGATATCTTCCACATTTTGACAGCTATCTTAATCCTGTGTAATGCAAGCCACAATTTGAGAGGGACAATTGAAAGAATTACTACTTTTTTGCTTTTAGAATTTCCTATCAACTCATGAAGTGAATCAAATCATCAGTTAACTCAGGTATATAAAACTTGATAAAAGTCCCACTTTTGGCAGTAAATTCCCAAGGGTGACATGCGCTTCGGAAAGTTTTGTTCATTTTGATGTTCCCTCATTTTTGACAAGACTAAGTAGTCAAGTGTCTTAGTGTTCCAGGCTTGTTTCTGGCTCCTTCGACCAATTCAATGGCGTGCTTCCTTCCTGCTGTCTAATTCCAAGCAAAGTCCTATGAAAATGCCAGGGTCTGCCCTCCTGCAGCTGGTTCCTTCCTGCCCGTGGATGAGCTGTCTCAGCACCCAGCCTCCTCACCCTCCTTCTGGGGAGCTTATGCGGTGCCAGTTAGTGAGCAAGGTGCTTCATAAATCTAGAAGGTGTGGGCGCCTGTGTTAGTCCTCCCCTAGAAAGGATGACACTCGGCCTGAGAAGGGCGTGTAGTTAGCAAGCATTAGAGCCTTGATTCAACTCCAGAAGCAAGAATTTCTCTGCTCTGCTAAACTATTTTCTTAACTATTCACTACAGTCAGCTACTATATACCTTCTTGTTAAAAATATTTTGCTGATTATAATAATAATAATGAGAGTAGGGGAGCGGTCATGAAAGGTCTTTGAATACCGTAAAATATTCTGCGGGTGCGGGGTTAAGAAAATAATTTATAGTCTTCAAGCCCTTTTCTACCACCTCATTTAACTTACTGTTAGATAATTATGTTGATTGTTCTAAAGATCTGATTAACTGGGAATGTTCTGTACAAGCCATAGTTCAAGGAGTTAGAAAAAAACAAAACCTTCAATAGGGTTTCGTCTTTCTTCGGTGGCTAAGGAAGACCCAACAGGAACTTTGGGTCATGAACTTGGGATCTACTTGACTGTATTATTGCACAATGAGCGTGCATGAATCAGGAAGCACCCATAATCAACCTGAAAGAGTGAAAACAAGCTTTTATATCAAAGCATTACTATTGATTTTTATAAACACCAAAATAATATCCCTTCTAGGCCCATTACACAGGTAATAATAACCATTCGTTTAATTAATACTGACTCACAGTGAAAAATTCAATCTGAGTACTTGTAACACCCACATTAATATCAAGAAGGTTCATTAGAATTAATACCACAATAAATATAAAATGAATTAGTAATGATTACACCATCATTTTAAAGCATTCCTACTTGTACTCCTGTATTTACTTTAATCACCATCACTCTAAATAGCAATTAACAAAAGCTGGGCCGGGCATTATTTATGCAGGCATAACAAGGCACGTAAATGCGACCCATGGCAAGCCACACACGTTGTATCTACACTCGTGCATCCACACGCCCAACGGTATGGGTAAAATGACATATTCTGTATGGCGTTGCTGAGGAAAATAAAACCATTCTACAGTTTGGCTTCCTCCCTGGTTTTACATTGTTCATTCCTTCTCAGTAGCTGCATTCCGATTTGAGACACCAGCAGAGTGCCCAGCACCTAGTAGGAAGACCATTAACTCCTGGTGAGTCACTTCTGTGCCTCCGTGATACACACTCATCTGGAAGGACTACTGGTACACTTGGGTGTTTAAGTTTAATGATAATTACAGAGAATCTGCCATTGATCAGCTATGTATGCAACCAATACCGGATAGCAGTTATTTGGTAAGGGGTGGGGGGTGGAGAGGAGATAATCTCCCCTGTTTCTGCCAGCTGCGCACACTGAACTGGGGGAAGGAAGGAAAATAATAAATTACTTCTCTTTTGCAGAATGAGTCACTTGGGAGTAAAAGTAAGGAAAGAAACTGACTCTTTTTTTTTCATCCTCTCTATTCTCATTCTTTTGTGGCTGAATCGTGACCTTTCTGGACGTTAGGAAACTGCCTCTGTAGGAGCAACTCTGCTAGAAAAAGGCAAAGAGGAAAAGAAACCACACCAACAAAACTCTCCTGCTTTCCTTTGACCCTGTTGTTAATGATGGGCATTTCCAGATTGGCTCTTGCAGAGTCTTAAGTCCCGATCATATTTGAACTGGGGAAAGCTGAATAGAATAGTTAATTTAAAACACTATTTGTAAGTACTAGGTAGTCAGAAACATGTCATAAATTATTGCCAATGTGATAAAAGGAAAATTGCTCCTAAAGAATGTCACAAAGGCCTTCGTATGTTAGAGGGCGGGCATTCAGGTGTCTTTTTGATGGGTGGGAGAGGATGCTTCTATTTGAAAATCTGGTTCCATTTGGAGTTCACATGCTGCTTGATGAGTAGATTATCAAAGCTCTGTTCCACACTCACCCCTTAAATCATCTGATTTTGCTTTTAGTTGCTTTAATATTCTATCCTTTTGTGTGACTGTCCCGCAGAGAAGCTAGGGATTTGCTGACTGTGGAGAGTGACTGTAAGTGTTTCAAGATACTGTGAGCCTTGAAAACCAGAGAAGCAATGAGCAAGCTAGCATTTATTTGAAAAGTAAACATTAAATCCAGGTAGAGAAACAAAACACAATTTATTATCCTATTGATCACCAAGAGACTAATGCCTTTCCCTTTCCTAAAGACATTTATCCAATAAGCTTTATACACACCACAGCAACAATCTGTAACCCACTTACAGAGGTGTCACTAATACAGCATTAATCACCAACACTATGTGACTTGGAAATGGCTTCCCAGTGAGGTGGCTTACACGGTTCACAGCCTGGCGTACAACCGCCCTCGGGTCTCCTCCACCCCCAGCTCAAGGCCGTTCTCCAGCTTGAAAGAGAAAGGAGACAAAATATCCTGAGCAGTGAAGAAGTAAATTCAGGGAGGTCCCTCCTTTCTGTTCTAGGTGCACAGTACACACAGCCAGGCAACCACTAATCGGACCTGGGAAGAATCTACTACTTTTTACCAGCAACTTGATATACTCTAAAAAACCTTTATAATAACTTCATAAGGGATCCCTGGGTGGCGCAGCGGTTTGGCGCCTGCCTTTGGCCCAGGGCGCGATCCTGGAGACCTGGGATCGAATCCCACATTGGGCTCCGGGTGCTTGGAGCCTGCTTCTCCCTCTGCCTGTGTCTCTGCCTCTCTCTCTCTCTCTGTGACTATCATAAATAAAAAAAAATTAAAAAATAAATAAAAATAACTTCATAACATTTTGGTGTGCCCACTTGTGAGTGAGATTCAATGTAAATAACTCAATGAGCAGATTACACTCAATAAACAGATTAACACCACTTGTGAGGAAAAAACAACTTCCAAATAGGTACCCCTACCACGCCCAAAAAACTCTTTCTATTTAATCATGAAACTCCGTAAAGGAAGTTCACAAACTGAAGACTAAAGGGGTAAATAAATAACACAGGTAATCAGTGACACATGCCACCACCAATCTCCTAGAGCCACCCGTGTCTGTGGGCACCTGTGGGAGGGTATTCGTAACCACATTAACCCTGGTCCCCCATGCTCATATGTGGAGTGGATGGACTCTTCTCACTTTCCTTGTCAAAAATATTTTATTAAACACTGGGTCTAATTACAGAACGCTGTGCAAGGTACTATAGAAGTTTTAAGGCTTTTGCTCTATTACGTGAGAACACCAGACTTTCTTTCTCGTTTTGGACCAAGCTATTGCCTCCATGCAATTTGTGTGATAGCTTTTGAGAGCACTCTTGGAGATCATAAAAATGTCTGGGCACTCTGCCATCATCTACTTTGGTCTGTGGCATGGTTGGGAGGAGGGTGAGAACAAGGAAAGTGGATAGATGAGATTCTAAACACATGATGCTCCTGTCAAAGGAGAAAGAGAATGTAAAAAAGAAATGAAGGGCAGTAGAAGGTTAATCACTGTCACCATCGTCATCATCATCATCATCATCATCATCTCTAACTTTTATCAGAGTTTACTGTGTATCAGGCACCGTGCTAAGTGCTTTATGCGCACTCTCTAATTAATTCTCAGTGTAATTCTTTCATTAGGAAACTATTATTCCTCAAATTAGCAATGAGAAAGCTGAGGATTAAAGAAAGTTAGTATCTAGCTCAAACAAGCTGGCAAGTGGCAAAGTCTGGATCCAAACTCAGGATGTCAAACTCCAGTGCTTGAGCATTTTTAGTCATCGTGTATCAGGAAACAGGAGAAAAAGAGACCCTGCAATTCATGAATAGACCAGACATGTGCCTGATGCTACTGGCAGGATGTGGAGGCAAGAGCCAGCATTCAGGGTGAGCCTGGCTGCCCGCAGGAGGGTGGTGATGCAGGCCGCCCTCCAGGTTTGACTCCCTTTCTCTCTTGAGCTGGCAATACAACGTTAGTGGGGAAATGATGGGCTATGCAATAAATGATTTTGGAGCCAAAACATTTTTTAGCAAGCTTTTTATTCAAGTATAACAAACACACAGAAAAGCAAAAGAGTTGTTTAGTTCAACACCTGTGTCACCACACACCAATGCAGCCAAGCCTACGTGACACATGTATAACCCTTGTAACCAAGAAACAAAGTATTACCAGCCCCCAGTGGTCACTCATTCCCTTAAAGGGTGACCACAGATCTGACTTTCCAAAACTATATTTTAGTTTTGCCTGTTTTTGAACTTCACAAAGATGGAAACACATTTTATTTATACGTATAGTGACAGACTTCCTTTTTTCAATATTGTGTTTGAAAGATTCAGTCACTCTGTAGCAACTAACAATAGTTCATTCTATGTGATGTACAGGATCCGTTGTATAAGTTGACCATAATTGTTTAATTCAATACACGGCTGATGAATATTTGTGTTATTGATAACGTTTGGTGCACACTACGGAGAAGACTTAGAGCTGTCCAAGGTGGGCAGTTGACTCTTGTCCATCTGGACATTGTTACTCCTGGTTCTCAGGCCCAGGGACTGCCCAATTTTGTGCCAATAAAGCAACCGAAGAGAAACAGAAATAAGAATTATGAGGGAATGAACTCCCTATAAATATGAGAAACAATATGAACGTAAGAATTACCGATTATTGGGATCCCTGGGTGGCGCAGCGGTTTGGCGCCTGCCTTTGGCCCAGGGCGCGATCCTGGGGACCCGGGATCGAATCCCACGTCGGGCTCCCGGTGCATGGAGCCTGCTTCTCCCTCTGCCTGTGTCTCTGCCTGTGTCTCTGGCTCTGTCTCTCCTTCTATCTCTCAAGGATAAATAAATTTAAAAAAAAATATTAAAAAAAAAAAGAATTACCGATTATTAGACTAATCTTTGGCAAAGAATCTCCGCAGACTTCTCCATTCATGAACATTAGGGAATAAGAAAATAAAAAAGAGAAGTAGAAAAATGTACACTGACCTCCTAAAAATGAAAGTATGCCAACTAGTAAATTACTGAGACATTTTAACTTGCTTTTTTATTATTCCAGATTAATAACTTGATTGCGCTTGTTAAAAAAGATGCATGCTTACTATTAAAAACTCAAATCCATCAGTACACTAAATCATAAACTTGGTAACCACAAATTGAAAAGAATTACACAAAAACTACCACTACCCAGAAATAATGATTGTTGACACTGGACGATCACACGGACCAAAGGAATAATGGGGAGTTAGAAAAAAAATATTTTTTGTAAGATGAGATGAAATTATACATACCATCTCTAAATTAAAACTTATTAAAATTAATTTTACATGATTTAATAGAAACAACTGAAGCTAACATGACTATTAAAATAATTCTTAAAATTAAATAAAAAATTCTAATCACAAGGGAAACTACTTTTCAAAAGTCCTTATATGCTTTTAAAAAAAAAAGATTATGAAAATCATCCAGCTGTTGGGACAATTCTTTTTACTTGCACTTTACATTTTAGCTGCTTCCTATGACATATGTGAAGGTAACAGTCAGACTTTTTCCCCACTTCACCACTTTCTGACTTGGGATATTTGGAGTATTATTTTTATACTAATAATTTTATACTTTTAATAACTTTAGTAATTCATATTATGCTGTTTAAAATAATAATTATTATTTAGGAATTTTTTTCATAATTTATACTTTAGTCTCTAATAATAAGAAACAGTTATAGTTCTTTTACCAGTTTTAACATTTATGAATTCTTTTTTTTCTCTTTTGTGTGATTTAAATGCACATGGGCTTTTTCTTTTTTCTTTTTTTTTCTTTTTTTTTTTTTCCTGAGAGGAGATCATTGTTTCTCTTTTTCTGAGGCCAAGTTTGTGGCGAACTACCTGTCTATTGCCTTCATACTTAAATTATTTTCCCCCAAACTGTTTGAACATTGCTCCCTCATATTCTAACACTGATTGTGTAGAAATCCAAAAGCAGGCTGATCGGGAGGTGGGGGAGCCCTCCATGTAGTTAAAGAGTTTTCTGTGTGCCTGTGATATCATTTCCCTATTTTTTTTGCCATTCATTTTAATCAGCGAAAATGTGGTTCTGTGTGATTTTTCTGGGTTTCTGAGATGCAGAGGTTTTCTCACTATGGAGATTCAATGTATCTCCTCATCGCAGGGGAATTTTTTTCATTCTGTGTATAATTCTTATGCTTCATTGGGTTATTTATTCTGAAGATACCAGTGACATATTATGTTGAATTCTCTTTTCTCATAGCTGTTATTGCTTTGTTCCCTTTGCCTTTTTCCTTTGTATTCACTGTGATGATCCCAAGAGTTAGCAAATTGCATTTTTTGTAATGAATCAATTTATCTTTGCTTTTTTCTTTCCTTTCCTTTCCTTTCCTTTCCTTTCCTTTCCTTTCCTTCCTTTCCTTCCTTTCCTCCCTTCCTTCCCTCCTTTTTTCTTTCTTTCATGTCTTAGCTTTTCTTTCTAATTTTGTGTATTGGCTTTCAATTTGTTTTCCTGCCTCTTCAATCTCCTTCTCATCTCATTCTACTGTTTTACTGATTTTTGTCTTTGAACTCTGATTGTATTTCATAGGATGAAGCATATTATGTTCCTTTTTACTTTTCTTCAGAACCAATATTCTCATATTGCAGGGTTTTAATGCTATTACGTTCTTTCCATACTTAGCATGAGAAAACATACTGACTATTAAAGATTCTCTGTAGGGCTTTGATAGGGATCTCAAAAGTCTAAAACATACAAATTATATTTTCCCAAAGAAACCTTCCTTGTTGCCAGATATTTTTGATAGCTGCTATTTGCTATGACAAAGATGACAAAGTATGATAGAACCTCCATGATTTGTGACCTACCAATCTCTACCTAGCTGTCTTTTCCTCTGAGTTACAAGGGAGGACAAAGCTTGTACTTAATGCAACAGATGATGGTAGTATGTGTGCCTGTGTATGTATATGTGCTCATGCACAGTGTGAGATGAAAGAAGGGGATGATAAAAAGTTCATCTGGACTCCCCCCACCACCCCCTCTCTCTGATCAAATGGCCTATGCCAAGACTGACTCCATGTAGTTTGACTGTAACCAAGTCTAGGAGGGAATAATTTAGGAATTGTAATGATTAAACTATTAAAAGCAGATTCTGTGTCTATTGAAGATTTTCTTGAAATTTTTTTTTGTAAGATTTTGCACTGAAAACAATATTGGCTGTCTACTATTTGATGCTTTCTCATATTACACCTATCCATTCTTCCTCATGCAGAAAAAAAAAATTTTTTTTAACTAAGAGATTCTTGAAATCTTAAGAAGGAATGGAAGCAGTATTCTAAATTTGACTGTGAAATTACTAATGTACAGTAACCTTTCCTGGAGAGTGAGACTAATTCTTTATCACAGCCTTCAATAGGTTTTATTTTTAAGGTGCTTAGGATGGCCCATAAGTTCCATGTCAAATCCCATAATATTCCTTTAGCATATTAAGAGATGATGCTTAAAATTCTGAAGTTTTTAGAACTAAAGTTAGAATTCTCCCTACAATATATTTATAGTATATATATATATATATATATATATATATATATATATATATATCTGATAATTTTCAGAAAGTTTTGGAAAGGATGGGAGAGCATCTAGGAAATTTGGCACTTCAACTGCAGGAGTTGTCTGAGGGGACATGACCACCTGGGGGCTCATGTGACAACTGCCAGTTATTTTACAAACTGGGGAGGCCTGATCTTGCTTCCTGGAAAATGCTTTTCCCAGTGGCAACTCCGCCTGTGTAGGACATACCCAATCGATGAATTTCAGCTGTCATCATGATTGACATGGATCACTGAACAATTGACTAGACTGTGATGATCAGTATTGATTGTGAATGTGTCTGAAATTAAAATATTGGATATGCTATAGACGATTCATTTTATGAATGTGGAATACAGTCATTGAACCGCGAATCTTTATTTCCCATGCTGGTCACCTCATCTTATGCAGACCGAAACATTCATTTTCCTCCATTTTTCCTCTAAAAGAAGCAAAAATTTAAATGGTTTCATAAGAGAGGTAGACAAGCACCTAAGACTTCTTCCATTCAACATTTTTTAAAAGAGAAAGAAAAATATACTCTAAAAAAATCACCTACAATAGCAATCATTCCTACCAGTGTACTGTGTATATATAAGTAGATAAATATAGGGACATGTAGGCATAGATATACAGTATATATAGATAGATACAAGTATCTATATATCTTAGACCCCCTGTGTGAATTCCATGAGCGTAAGGGCAGTATTAATTAATTTACTCAACTCATAAGTAAGCAGGTTTACGATGTGTCAGGCACTTTCCACATACAGAGATTCAGGCACTTCTCTAGATGCAGAGATAAAATAATGCCAAGTCTCCTGTTGCTCCCATAGTCTGGAGGCGGGTGGGTGCAGACTGGATGAAATAACCACATCAGTAAATGTTAACTTCAAGGAGTGTGAGTACATTTTCAGTGAACAATCTAGTACAGTGAGTGAAGAATGGGGGAACTAGCTAAATGAGGCAGACAGGGGAAGTTTGCTGAGGAAGTGATCATTAGCTGACACATGATTATTAGAGTTGGGGTCCACTTGAGAAAAGTAAATAACTATGAAGGAGAAGGGTGGGCTGAAGATGCAGGAATAATCCAGGCAGAGGGAAAAGTACTTCTGTAGTCAGAATGGCACAGAATTTGAAATTTGGAGAAGATGGATGTGGCTAAGGAAGGGTAAGAAAGCAAGAGCAGGTATGATGAGACATGCAGCTTGAGGGAAAGGTGGGACAAACAAATGCAAAGGCTGAGTAAAATGACATACACCCCAGTAAGTCTAAAATGTCTCTGTTGATGCCTGCTGTCCAGTATAATTAATTGTAACATACCCTTTCACTCCTAAATGCATTCCAGTGTGCTGAGGAAGTTAAGCGATTGCCCTACTCAAAGGCCTTATTAAAGATTTTGGTCTTTCTCCTAACTCCTAACAATGGGAAATATTTAAAAATGTTTAAGAAAGTAAGAGACATGATCCCATTTTAGGCTTGAAAAGATGATTGCATGCTTGACGGGGACAAGAGTACATGCTGAGAATGCAGGTAAGAGGCTATTGCAGGAGTTGGGGAAGGGATGGCAGTAATATGAAGAAGGTAATGCGAGAGGAAATAGAATGAACGAATCTGATGGCTTCTTTGCTTTCATTTGTACCAGATTTGGTTCCAAATGGAATTCCTGTACAGATCCAGCCATTGACTTATTGGTGCTTCATAGATCTCAGGATGCATTATGCAATTCCCTAACAAATGCAGAATAGTCCAGTGCTTAGGGGTTGGTGACACTCATGAGATTATTTCACGAGGGGCAAGCCGTGTACACATAAAGAAAAGAACTTAGTGAGCACTCATCTTCCTTTTCTCATTATAGACATAGACCATGAAGAATGCTGGAAATATTAAGTCTGAAGCTGCTGGATTTATTCCCAAAAACATTTTTTAATTCCTTGGCTTCAAGGCACTATTGAAGAACCTTTGATAAACACCATGCAGTTAAGAGAGACCACAGTATGCCTAAGGCCATCTGAATATCTCTGATTGCAGCAGGAGATAGAGAAGAAAAGTTTTCTAGAGAAAACTCTGGGTCCTTAGAAGACACAACAATTCACCGAAGAAGCAAGCAACAATTAAAAAAAAAAAAAATTAAAATCCTCATTCAGTCAATCACTCAACTATCAACTACTAAGCATCTATTTTGCCATGAAGTGTCCTAAACTGTGGAAGTATAGCTGTAGATATGAAAAATTATGGTCCCTGTCCTCCTGGCTTTTACCCTCAAATAAGACATATGCAAGACCAATGGAAGACAGAAAATGAACAAATATACATATACACATATTTTCAAAATTATTCCTGAGAATTTTGACTAATGTTAATAAAATAAGATAGAGGAACCTGGTTTGAGGGAAGATAACATGCTATGGGAAAGCTCTTGCTGGATGTGATATTTGACTTAAACCCATACAAAAAAGAAGACAGTCATTTGAAACTAGGAGGAGTCCAGAGCAAGTGCAAGCATGCCTGTTGGAAGCATGAAACAAAAGGAAAGCTAAGATGTCTGAGAGGTAGCGAGAGATGGGGAAATGCCATGCAATGAGGTTGGAAAGGTAGGAAGCAGGAACCAGGTATTGTAAGGCTTTATGGTCTGCAGGAATTTGGGTTTGCTCAAATGGAATGGAAACCATTGGAGAGTTTCAGGCAATGGAAGCCATTGGAGAGTTTTGGGCAGAAGAACTCTGTGACATAAATTTAAAAAAAAATAAAAATCTCTGACTTCTGTTTTAAAAGGCCACTGTCAAGTGTCAATGATCATGAGTCTAGTTTTGGGTTTGTTACGGGAGACCATTTGAGAAGTGATTACATCTGGAACTAGGACAATGGAAGTGGGTAGATTTGTGACATGTTTTGAGTTAGAAGTGAAAGGCTTTCCTGAGAGACTCAATGTATGGGTTAAGAGAAAGGCTAAGTTAACTCTTCCCTTTAAGAAAATGACAGATGATGGTGCAATTTGTTGATATAGGGGGAAAAATGGGAGAGAAAAACATTTGGGATGACAGGAATCAAGGGTCACATTTTTGGCATATTAATTGGAGATAACATCTAAGTTGGTAGTTGGATACGAGTCTGTAGTGATTATCAGATGCTGTAGATGCTTGTTGCATAGGGTAATCTGGTAGTCATTAGTATATATATGTTACATAATGTTATATAAGGTCATGGGGTTGTAGGAGATCACTAGGGGAAAAAAACTACTCAATTGGAGTTCCGTTGAAGGGAACCAAGACCAGATGGCTTTATGGGATAAGGAGTGGGCCACAGTAGGTGAGTGGGATACAGAGAAAAGAACCAAGGTGAAGCAAAGAAAGAGAAGTTTAAAGAAGGGTGTTTAAGGAGAATTATAAAAGATTGGGGCAGCTGCCCTGTGGGGGGTTTTGACTTTGAGAAGAAAGATAAAGATGATTGTTTTCTGTCTAACCTTCTCCAAAATGCTTTCAAGAGACTCTCAGAGAACATATCCGTGATCTTTCGAAGATTTTATGTGGATTCACTTTTATTTTCTTTTGAATGTATGACAAAGGGGAGATCAGTCTCAAGGTAACTAAGTCATATCTTAGCTGCTCATCTATTATTCCATTGAATTCACATCACAGTCTCATGCAGGAGACCCTCCTATATTGCCATTTCACATTTCAACTTAAAATTAAATCATTTGTCAGATTTAAATTTCTAATACTCAAGAGTTTGTTTTTGTTTTGTTTTTCTATCTCAAAACTATCCAGGAACTAAAAATTTAAAAAAAAACAAAACACAGGTTTAGTGTTAAAAGTTTATTTGTTCCATTTTTATTTACCCAGAGGAAACAAAAAGACAAATGGAGGTCTGGCTTTTTCTTTGCTTGAAAAGGTGCCTGGCTTTTTCTTTGCTTGAAGGACAGAGACCCTCATATACATCCAGTGAAAACGATTTGAGCAGCCATCCAGGATTCCCAGGCAGATCTGTGAAGTCAGAATGCTTCCCGCGGCATCTCCAGGAGCAGAGGCTCATAGAATAGTATCTTTTGAGGTGGCTCTTCAAGGTTTCCATCTGCTACAATGAGTGTAATATACTGTGGACTCTTCCATCAATGGAATCTTGGGTTGGATGGCCTGTCCGTTCATCATCTACTAACAGAGACTCCAAATCCCTCACTCAATGCTTAAGATTCTCTACCTTGAGAATTGGTTCTTATTTACTATTTCAAATATCTTTCCCTCCTAAGGACCATATTAGTCCACAGTGTATACTCATCATATGAGCTAATGAGCTTTTCTGCCATCAACTTAGGTAATTTGTAAGATAAGTTTAATATATATTCTGATTGTTATAAATGACATTTTACTTAATAATTTTTTATTATCCAGATTCATAAATATTTTGTAGTATACTTGCACCAGAAATAGGATCACTGAAAGCATTAAAGTAGATATGTTTCACCTTTAGAAAATTGAGCCTTTCCTTATAAACTTCTCTCCGCCACCCAAGAGTCACAGAAGTCGTCCAAAGTCACAGCTAGGAAATTGCAGTCAGGATTAAAATTCAGGCATTTCTGATTCCAGAATCCTTGCTTTCAAACTTCCTAGCATAGTGAATACTCAATACGTATTGGTCCATTTCTAGTACTCACTAAGTAAATATTTGTGGATAAAATTAATATTCAGAGAGTCTGGATTCTAGTTATATATGTATAGCATACATACTGATCTTTGAGGAAAAGTGAGCGTTTATGAGTATTATCAGTTTCATCACCTACACTATAGAAATAAATATACTCTATTACCCAGAATGTGCCATCAATCAATAAAAAAAGAACTACATAATATTACAGAAGTTTTGGGACTGCTAAATCATACTCCATTATTTTAAACACATGTTACTTTTGTGCGAAGCTTGTTGCCAAGAGAAGCAAAAATAATTATTAGGACTTAGTCATCTTGTCCAAAACTCCCACACATGTACCCTTTTTGTCAAATACCATTGCTGAAAGTGACTTACCCACAGTCACATAGTTAATGACAAAATTAGAACCAAAGCTCAAATGTTCTGACTTTAGTCCATGTACTTTATTACGTAACAGCTTTTGGTCATTGTCATTGTCCACATTTCCCTTCTCATTTTGATATCTGAGATACTTGAAAACAGGAGTTATATATATGGATTATTTATCATTCATAGGCTATCTCTGTATAGCTCGACTGTGCCCACCCCTACATGACGTAAAAGCCATTTTCTACACTTTAGAGTTTTTTCTTCAAGAATATATGCAGATTAGAGATGCCTGGATTGCTCAGTGGTTGAGCTTCTGCCTTCAGCTCAGGTGGTGATCCTAGGGTCCTGGAACCAAGTCCCACATCGGGCTCCCCACAGGAAGTCTGCTTCTCCCTCTGCCTGTGCCTCTGCCTCTCCCTCTGTGTCTCTCATGAATAAATAAATAAGATATTTTTTAAAAAAAGAATATATGTAGATTAGGCACCAGACTTTCTACCTTGAGGGCTGTTACATTAACTGGTTCCACAAATGTGCTAAACAAAAAATAAAAATGGACAAAAGATTTTCATTGGCGATGCAGAATGTTCTCAATATTATTGTTTAATCAACCAACAACCTGAATCTGGCCTTGTGTAAAGCATTATAATTCTTATATACACTTGGATAGGTCAGAGGGAATCACATTAAAAATTTCCCTAACCTGGGATCCCTGGGTGGCTCAGCAGTTGAGCGCTGCCTTCAGCCCAGGGCCTGATCCTGGAGACCCTGGATCGAGTCCCACATCATGACCCTTGCATGGAGCCTGCTTTTCCCTCTGCCTGTGTCTCTACCCCTCTCTCTCTCTCTCTCTCTCTCTCTCTCTCTCTCTCTGTGTGTGTGTGTGTGTGTGTCCCTGATGAATAAATAAATAAAATCTTAAAAAAAAATTTCCCTAACCTAATGCTGGTGCGTCGTCTGCAGTCCACAGGACAATGCTCATTGGAAAGTTTTCTTTTGCCTTCTCATATTGAATAGTACATTGATATATTATGTGTTTCCATATGTTGTTGTTATGACTGTGACAGATTTCTGAACAATTTTCATTACCTATTACTCCCAACCTCAAGTGATCTGAGGAAATCATTTTATGGTAGGCTAAGACATTTCTTCAATGTGAAAGTAAAAAGGAATTACTTTGACACAGTAGAATGCAATAAAGCAATTTGTGATCAGTTCGAATAAGATGAGGGAGAAAGAAAACAAAGTCTTTGGCACTGGGAGTGTCTGCCTCTTGCTTTGATATCTTTTCTAATGCTGCAGAAGCAAGTTGGGTCATTTCTCCTCCTCCCAGGCTGTTCACTTACCATCTGTCAATGTTGAAAAAATACAAAGAACACTGTATAATTATTTTGCTTATGAAAAACATGAATGCAAACTTTCTTAGAGCTAAAACTTTCTTAGAGCAGTATAATCAGCTGCAAAATAGGAATGGATTTCCTTCACAACTGTGGGGGCAAAGAAGCATCCTGTATCTTTATTTCTCTGTCTCTCCTGGCTGGTAGAAAGTTTAATCTCAGTTTGAGTGTTTCTCTTTTTTCATAAGATTATACAAGAGCTTAAAAGTCATGAAACTTTGAGAATACCCTCTGTCCTTGCTTAATCATGACCATCAATGAGTTGAAACTTGCCCAAACCTGGGTGGTATTTTGGAGACTGAGTAGCTTTGTTGCTCATAGAATCCACTCCTTCCAATCTACTTGGGCCATCAGGAACTGTGTTAGGCTCTCAACCCCTGGGCCCTTACAGCTCCTTTCCATTCCCTCAAAAGTCTATCCTACATGATTTCTGCCATCTCTGAAGCACTGGGGGAATTGGCCACAAGGACACCTGGTTCCCAAATCTTGGTTTCTAAATATTATCTCTCTAAAAGAAAACAAAACTCCTTGGAGACATGATTGATTCCAAGTATAGGCAGGGAAAACACAAGGTAAGCCTGGAAAATTCTGCTCTGAAGTGCTCAAAGGATGGAGAGATGTCTAAAAGACAAAGGTCAACTAGATGGGCTTCACTGGCCAAACTACTTAACGATTTGAGCATCAAAAATGAACAAAAATCCATAAGACCATAATAATATTTAAAGAAAAGAGGTGTGAGAGAAGATAAATAGGTAAATAAGAATAACTAATAAACATGGGAGACATAAAAAAATTAGAAAATAATCATTTTGCTCACACACCAAGATTGGGACATCATTGAGCAACAGGATATTCACATAATTTCAAAATATTGTACCACACGGTACTTCTTGGTTGCAAAAAGAGCTGGAAGATATAATAATCTAAGTGAACATCACCAATAACAAGACATGCCTCTGATGTGATGGAATACAAAGTCCAAGAAAGCACCTATGTAATATTCTTGCCAAAATATTTAATTTGAATCTAGTAATGAGGAAACTATTTGGCTGATCCAGATTTGAGGACATTCTACACACCTATACTCTTCAAAAATAGTGTGTCATAAAAAACAAAAATCAAAGGGGACATATTATATTTTAAAAACTAAAGACATGTGACAAGTAAATACCAAGTGTGATCCTCAAATAGATTCTGATTTGGGGCTGGGGAGTGGAGGAGGGTCAGCTGAAAGATGTTTGGGGACAGTTGTGTATTAAATAATATCCTTCTATCACTTAATTTGGAAGTGTGACAGTGGTTTTGTGCTTATGTCAAAGACTGTCCTTGTTCTAAGGGGATTTATGTTGAGGTATGAGGAAGTCAAGAGCCATAATATCTGCCTGTCTGCAACTTACTTTCAAATATTTCAGCAAAGTAATTGTGTTTGAAAGAGATAAAGCAAAGGTGGCAAAATGTTAATGGGTGGTGAAGTCAGGTGAATGTTATATGGGTATGCATGGTACTTTGCTGTGGGTTTGAAATAAAAACTTTGCAAAACAGCTTTAAAAAGAAGGTAAACGTAAGATAAAAGTTAAAGATAAAATTTTAAATTTTGAAAACGAAGATAGGAAGACTCGGTTGTCTTAGGGGTGGTTGCAACAGTGGGTTAGAGGGGTCAGATGGATAAAATTGCGTCTCGTACTATTATTATTATCCTACAGCTTAATGTTATATATAGCTAATTTCTCTGTGAGGTTATTCTGCTGACTAATAAATATAGGAAAAAGAAAAAAACTCCTGAAGCATATAAACCAAATCATGAATAAATAATGGATGAGAGAGAGTTTGTATATGGGGTGGGGTGAATGTGGATTCTGTCCTAGGCAAAATCACAGGTTGGCAGCTACATGTAAGCCAAATCTGGCCTCTGATCTAAGCCATACATTTGTATATTCGAAGCTTCTCCTAAAAACCAAATATATTTTAGTTTTTCAGTCAGAAGAACAAAAATGAGAAAGAACTAACTAGTATAGTATACTCAATGATTAACTTTTCCAAGATTTGTTTCCAAATGAAGGCTATTAGATTGACTTTTGAAAAAGAGGGCAGGCATAAATAAAATAAGCACATAAATAAAGAAGAGCTAGAGAATTCATTTAAAATTGTACATTAGGATAGATGGGCAAAGTGCGTGATAAGACTTATTTGACATTACTTGGTACTTACATAAAAATATGAGCTTACTTTTCCAGGAATCATAAAACACATTTGCTGAATCATTCACTAATTCCACTGGCGCCTCCGGAGAAATGTGTCAAATATTTTGGAGCTTTCTGAAATCGGGTTCAGAAAGGTTAAGTAGCTTGCCAAGCAGCACAGCACAGCACAGCTCAGCAAATTACTGGAATGAAAAAAAGAGGGAACTCTGTACTTGAATCTTGGTTGAACCTACCCAGAAGGGAGTCAAGAATTTTCTCTGGGACCTTTCCATGAACTAGAACTTTTTGTATTTTAGAGGGAAAGGGAAAAACACTAGCTACCACCTGGAAAATGCATGTCACTGAGTGGCTTTACAGGATTAGCTCTGCCTACTTTAATATGGTAACTCAACCCTGTTGGTAACCTTGGATTTAAAAAGGGTTTAGGACTCAAATCAAGGAAATTAAAGCTATTCTGTTCTTATAATTCAGTTTATCATCGTTTTGATAAAAAAAAAATTAAAAAAAAAAACAGCCGACAGATTCTCTCCTTTTATTCTTGGTGATTTATGTCTTAAGGAAACAAAGACCAAAGTGAGCAGACTTGAGTCTTGTTTCCTTACTTCTCTTGGGTGAACCGAAATGAAAGTCTTGGCAGGGCCCACTGCCTTCCTGCGGTCCTCCACATACACGGCTCCCGTCCCTGGCAAGCATGAGGAAGAGGAAAAGCCAAGCTCTGTGCCTTTTCTTTCTTTCTTTTCTTTCTTTTCTTTCCTTTCCTTTCCTTTCCTTTCCTTTCCTTTCCTTTCCTTTCCTTTTCTTTTCTTTCTTTCTTTTCCTTTTTTTCTTTCTTTCTTTCTTTCTTTCTTTCTTTCTTTCTTTCTTTCTTTCTTTCTTTCTTTCTTTCTTTTTTTTGTAAGTCTAGCTTCAGCCTGATTTCATAAAGAGCTCTGGAACATGAATTGCACCCCATAGCTTGACCTGCCCAGACACAAAGTAGCTGACCTGCTGTACCCCCACATGAGCTGGTCACTAGCTACGGGCTACCTCTGGTAGGGTGGCCTGTCCTTCTATATATCCCAAGCAGGGTGGCTTCTACAGGCTGAGGTGGCTCCCATCAGCCAATGGCAATCCTCTAAGAGGCAACTGTAAGCTATTATTATTAGCAAATAGTAGCAAAGTGAAGGTCTGCTCAAGGCACCGAGAGCATCTATAGCAACAGCCAAATACCCAAAAAACATTATTTACAAAAATGAAAATTATAGCCCAGTAAGAGCATGTGTTCCATACACACTTGAAACCCATGTACATTCGGCAATCCTTAGGTATCGGTTTCTACTAACCAATTAGGTCCGGTTGACGATTGTTGGTGTCCATCTTTTCTGCTTTGCTGTTTACTTATTCTATCAATTACTGAGAGAAGATTGTTAACATCATCAATTATGATTGGGTACTTTTTACATTTGACTTTTTATTTCTGTCATTTTGGCTTCATGTACCTGGAGGTTCTGAGATACATTCACATTTAGGATTATGTGTCCCCAGTGAATAGACCTTTTGATCATCGTGACATGTTTTCCTTATCTCTAACAATACTCCTTGTTTTCAAGTTTACTTTGTGTGATATTACTTGATTAATCATTTTTTCATGTTTCCATACTTTTTATTAAAAAAGAGAGAAGGCCAAAAAGAAAAGAAATTCTTCGGCTTTATCTCCATGTTGTTACCTACCCAGAGAGGAATATCTACGCCACACCGACCCTGTGCAAATCATTGCTCGGGATGTTTTCGCCTGAAGAAACTCACAGAAGCATTAAATAATAACCTGTAAGTCCACTTTCTAGAAACCATGGTACATGTGTTCACTTAGAATTTGAGTCTATTCTAAGTTCTTCTTATGTATACAGTATCCCAGACTTTATTTATTCTTCCCGGTTTAGACTGGATCCTGAAAAACCATCTGAATACATAGTCTCAAAACTCATAATTCAAAATAAGACAATAGTAGGATTAGCATTTCTTTCTTTTGGAAAACTGGGCTTTGGAGGGAAGAAAGTGAGGGTGGGAAGGCTGTGTCTCAGCCATGCCCTACACGATATAAGCAAATGTATGTCTTGATGAGTTGTTCCCACGTTGTTTAATATAGTTTTATAAAAAGCTTGATAATATTCAAACTTGTTACACTGGCCGGGCTCACATCCAGGCTTCCTAATGCTGACAGGGCATGTGGCCTTCTTTTAAGTATTTTGTAGTTGTTATGAGACTATATAAATAATAGAGAGATTTCTAAAAGCGAATTTATGTGGTACAATAATTCTGGGGTGTGTTGTTTTTTAAAAAATAATGTTGCTTTGACAGCATCTTAATGCTGTTTTTGCTCTGACAACTTTATTTACAATAGATTTGACTTCGTACACTTTTATATTTGTCAAAATCAAACCCTGAATCAGAACCTGGGTTTATCCAGGTTCCTTCAAAACTACACTAGACACATTGCTCATTAGGCATCTGTTTATTCCAAAACACACACATACACAGGGGATAGAATTAGATAACACTTTTTTGGCTTACTAAATGGGTTAGACTTAGTAAATATGGTACTCGCTTTTCAACTGATTTTGCCATCTGTCAGCAAACTTATTGTTTTTAGCAGGGGTTTTTCTTGTGATAATTTACAAGTTGTTTTTCTTCCTTTGTTCTTTTCATGAAGATACATGTCCTTACAAAATTTAAGAGGAAATAACACATAAAATAAATATAAATTTAGCCACCAAACAGAAACAGCAGAGACCAAATGGCTGCTGGAGAGTTAAAAGGTACATAAAACATTAACCACAGAATTTTTATTTATTTATTTTTGTTTTTTTTTTAACGGGGATGGAAGGCGAGTAGTGAGACACAGTATTCTGCAGGTGACTTCTCAGTCCCAGCTCCAGCTGGGATGCATCTGTACAAGAGAAACATCACACAGTGGAAGGAATTCATTTCTCAGGAAAAGATGCAGAACAGGGAACCCCAGGGGCAGTGGAGTTTCCGATAAAGCCATCTTGTTCTGAAATCTGCCCTCTGCCAGGATCCTAGCCTCTACCTTTTGCACAGTGCTTGCTCTGTCCAGCTTACACAAGGAGGCTTTGTTGTAGTTCGTGTCCACCACTGCCTAACTGCACACCCTGGAGAAGTTACTCAGCCTCTCAAAGCCTCAGTTGTCCTGAGAAGCAAGTATATTCCATTGTGTTTCTAATACGGTGCCTGATAGTTCTTCTGTGTTCACTACTTCTTGGTCAGAGCTAGGTTTTACATGTCTACTTTTGAGGACAGTGAACTCCTCGAGAGAAGAACCATGTCCGGTGCTCTTCCCAGTGCCCAGAATTTAATGGGCAGCCAGTCAACGTTTGTTGAATGAGTTGGTAAATGAATGGGAGGTCAAATTCATAATAAATCTATCACATTATTTGTATCTGATTCTCAAAGCAACCTTCTGAATTATTATTTCCTATATATTACAGATAAGAAAATAGAAGGCCCTAAAAGGGTCTATGACTTGGCCAAGCATACAGAATTAGTTAGTGAACTGAAACTCAAGGCCAAGTCTGGTCATTACTGCTGTTGGGAAGGAGAAGTTCGGAAATGATATCAAAGGTGAACATTACACCCATTTTTCTGGTTTGTATACACAATTTTAAACATTTGCTTATGTGTTCATACCTTTATAATTCACAAAATAATTTGGCTTTCATCTATATGGCTTGAGAAATGTTGGGTTTTATTTCAGATGGCAAAGAGAAAAATGGGAATATTTTGGGAAGTGGGCACTTTGTCCTTTTAATGACTCTGAACTCAAAATGTAGTCAGACTCCATCCCCTAAAATCCCCTAAACTAAAATCTCCTCCCCGTTCTATCTTTTAGGAAATCCACAAGTATAGCCGTCACTATTTATTGACCACTGCTGGAATTGTACATTATTTCTATTCCTTACAACAACTTTAAAGGTTAGATATTATTACTCACAGCTCACGAGTGAAACAGAAATTCAAAGAAGTCAAGTCACTACCTCCAAATTTGCCTAAAATCTTAAGGAAGCTTTACTTCATGCCAGTGCTTTCAAACTGTAATATGCATGTATCTGTTAAAAATGCAGATTTGATTGTGTAGATCTGAGATGGAACCAAAGATCCTGCATTTCTAACAGGCATCTAGTTGTCAAGGTTGCTGTTCCACAAATCACACTTTGAGTAGCAAAGCTCTTTACTGCACCACCATCTCAAATTCAGACACCCCAGCATTCACCTTTACTCCCTAGCAATCCCATGTCCAGAATTCTGCTTAAAAGACTAATATTTTGCTTTCTTACCATATTGGTCCTTCTGATATATTACCTAACTGACACTTTCTCCTTTCTGTTCCGTGCTGCCACATGTAGCAGAAATTTTAGAGTAGCTGCTATTGAAAACCACCCTGCCCTCCATCTCATCAGCTTTCTTAAATCTGAAGACTGTATTAAGATCAGCAATTGTGGTCATGAGTGAGTGAAAGGAGGGGGAAAAATGAGAGAAGTGATAGTTAACATAGCAGAAGAAAAAGAAAAAATATTAAGCACTGAAACAAAAGTCTGCAACCTAAGAAGAAGAAAAAATAGAGGCAGATCTTAGAAAGTCACTCCAGGGAAATTTCTGGGGAAATTCTATGCAAGAGCAAAGAAGCATGGCAAGGAAAACATAGGAATGAAAAAAAGCTGTAAAGGGTATTTGACATCACAGTCTTAACTAAACGGTGATGTGCAAAGTGAAAATCAATGGAGGCTAAATATTTAAGCATAATGACTGCCTAAAAGTGATGGGAGCAAATGGAAGAAGAAGCCATACATTTTATCGAAGCCGTTGAAGGAGATGATATCAGAGAAATCCCAAGTGGGGGCAAGGTATCACGGAATGAAATCAGACACGACCAAGAAAGAAGACTCATGGATCAAATTTCGGCATGGACCATGAACTGAAGACCTAATTGAACAAATAGCCAAGGAACTGATAATAAATCTAAATGGTTAGGGGCCAAGGGAGGAGGAGCGGGGTGGAGCAGGAACAGAGAGAAAGGAGACCAGCAACAGAAAGAAGCAAAACACTAAGGGGACAGCAGTGACAAAATCAAACCCAGATGATGAGTCCTGTGTCTTTTCATTCTACGGATATGTACCTGAGGCTGAGTGGCCAAAAAGATCTTAAATACTTAGTTTTGTTTAGAAGAGAGGCACAAATATAGTCCCCGGTGAGATGAAAATGATCAAGGAAGTGAAGCAATCCAAGTGCAAGCCAGGTGCCTAAGGTCCAGAGGAAATATCACTTCCAGCCTGTCTTCGTCCTGTCCCCCCTGCTCCCCTTCCCTCCCCAGCCGCTCCTTCCCCTTTCCCTGTGGCTTTGTTTCCATGGAAATCTATGAAGGAAAGTAATGTTTTGATTGCAGTGAGAAGTGCTTGGGGGTCATTTGTTCACTGATATCAGAAATCATGAAAAGAGACACAGTCACATGGATAGGGAGAGGGGAAGGCAGAGATTTACAGCAATAGGGACAAAGGCAAAGTGTAGCAACCAAATTCATCTCATTCATTCCAAGGAAGTAGGTAAAATTTGACTTACAGGTCTTGTGCTTGATCCGAATTGTTCATATGTTTTTCAGATGCAGTTTGATATTCAAGAGTAAATGGTTCATTTTTTGAACCATTTTATTCTTTTGTTTTATGATTGAAGTATAGTTGACACACAACGTTACATTAGTTTCAGGTGCACAACCTAGTGATTTGGCAAGTTTATACAAGACGCTGCACTTACCGCAAGTGTAGCTGCCATCTGTCCCCGGACAATGCTATTACGATACCATTGATTACATTCCCTATGCATTACTTTTTATCCTGTCTTCTTCATTTCATAACTGAAAGTCGGATTTCCCATTCCCTTCACCCATTTTGTCCATCCTCCCCTCCCCGCTAGCAACCTTTAGTTTGTTCTCTGTTGATGCATCCGTTTCCTCTTTGTTCTTTGATTTCATTTGGTTTTTTGTTTTGTTTTGTTTTAGATTTATATGTAAGTGAAATCATAGATTATCTATCTTTGATTTATTTCACTTAGCATAGTACGCTTAAGGTCCATTCACATTGTCACAAGTAACAAGACCTCATTTTCTAAAAGGCTGAATAATATGCCATTATATATATATAAATATAATATATATATGTTATATATATATATATATTTCCCTACCTTGGCTATTGTAAATAATGCTGCAATAAATGTAGGGATACACATACCTTCTCCAATTAGTGTTTTCCTTCTCTTTGGGTAAATAAGCAGTAGTGGAATTACTGGATTATATGGTATTTTTACTTTGAATTTTTTGAGGAAACTCCCTACTGTTTTCTACAGTGGCTGCACCAGTGTACATTCCCACCAACAGTGTACAAGTGTTTCTTTTTCTCCACATCCTCATCGACACTTCTTATTTCTTGTCTTTCTTGTTTCAGTCATTCTGACAGGTATAAGGTGACACCTTGCTGTGGTTTTGATTTGCATTTCCCTGATGATCAGTGATGTTAAGCATCTTTTCATGTGTCTGTTGGCCATCTGTATGTCTTTGGGAAAATGTTTATTTAGATCTTCAGGCCATTTTTAACTGAATTTTTGGGGGTTTTTTTTTGGTGTTAAATTGTGTAGGTTCATTATATATTTTGGATATTAACCCTCTATTGGATATATCATTTACAAATGTTCTTCTCACTAGGTTACCTTTTTGTTTTGTTAATGGTTTCCTTTGCTATGAAAAGAAATTTTATTTTGGTGTAGTTTATGGGACTACTACTCAGCACTGATTAAATTTTTCACACAGCATCTCATTTGTTATAGATGAGGAACAGGAAGTTTAAGAATGAGAAATGCAGTTAAACTGAGTCCAGAATACAAGTGTTATTTTCTCTTAAGGGAGAGTGTATAATACCATTGTTCTTATAAAAGAGGTATCGGCCATGAAGAGCCTTGGGTACTCAGGGAAAATCATGACCGATGGCCTTGAGGGCAGAATTTACCTTTGGAACTCCATACAGTCTTCCTGCCTCCCTCACTGGCATTCTTTCCAGCCCTTTCACATACCCAAGGCCTAAACTATCCTTCCGCTATCCAAACAGAGACAGATGTAATATTATCATGAATGGTCAGAGAAACCAATGGTCCATTCACACTCAATTTCACAGTGAAAATTCAGATATCTGGATTCCCAGGTAAGTTTCCTTTCTATCATACCACACACAGTTGATTACTATAAGCCAGATTCACCCAAACCCAACCCAATAATGCAATTCTATAGATACCTCCTAAATGCCTACTGCATACTAGTCCATCTGCTAGTTGCTGGGAATGAGTAAATTTAAGTCCTTAAGGAATGCAGCCTCCCCTACCGGAGAACAATAATCACAATATTGAATTATAAGTTTAATGATGAAGTAGCCCAAGGAAAGCATAAGTTTTTGAAACTTTGAAAAAGCAAATACTTCAAGTTCAAGTTAGGAAATCAAGAAAGGCTTCAAGCAGCATTTGAGAATAGAGGGAGAATGGAATATTTGAGGTAATGTTCTAAGTAGAACATGTAAGTATGAACAAGATATGGAAAGTTCCAGATATGTGTAGGAAGGGGGAGTGGTTCAATTTCACCACAGGACAGGGTGTATGCAGAAGGATAACGGCAATGCTCAAGAAGAGAATTGAGATCTACTTATGGCTTCCACACCAGGCTAAGGGATTTGTTTCATTCTACATGCTTGTGTTTTGTGAACTGTGAGGCCAGGATGATTAGTGGTTAAAATATTATTTTAAAGAGTACACACATTTGATTTTGCGTAACATTTAGTTTAGGATTAGAACTCTATTGGAATCCTTGGGATTGCATTAAGGAGAAAGTTTCCATTCAGCACTAAGAGTTGAAACACCTCTTTGAGAATCATTAGCATCCCTCTGCAACAAAAAAAGTGAGGATTTCAGTATCAAAGTTTTTAGCAGAAATGTGTCTAGAATTTAAGAATCTGTTTTGTTCAAATCCTATTTAATACCCATCTTGTTTATGGAATTTTTTCTAATCATTAAATAGATCTAGTTTAGTTTTTTTTAAATGAATATTAAAGAAAGTTGTCGATTAAGTCACAGTGAGGCAGAGTGCAGAAATGGAAACAAAAACAAAAGATGGTGTTATATGAACAGCCAAGCTTTAGGAAAAAAGTCCACAGGCCAACTGTGTCACATCAAGGAAGCCTATATGAGAGACTATTCCAGGGGAGAAATGGACAATTATGTCAAGTGCTCTAACAGGTCAAAAGGACTTGGTTTTTCAAAGGACACACTGACCTCTGAGAGCCTTCCACAGTAGATGTGGATGGAAATGAGACTAAGCAAGGATTAAATTGGCAGTGAGGAGGTAGACATGATCTAGATCGCCACGAACCACATCTGGAAGGAAAATATGGTGTTATAGAATGAAAATCCTTTTTCATATTATTTCTGGCTTGGCTAAATACTCAGTTTGTAAATCTGTGAAGGGATTTACTTACCTGAGTCTCAATTTTATGTTGATGGTATTTTTAAAAAACGTAATCTACTTCTTCTCTTGAGTGGAGCTCTTCAATATAAAGAAAACATTTGTATTGATGTGAACACAACTGCTACTGAATCCTATGTCTAAACATGCCATCCATACTCTCACCAGTAAACAAACAAAAAAACAATGAGGTAAGTACTATTATTGTTCTCATTTTGAAAGTTAAAAAAAAATGGGAGTTAGGAAAGTTCAGTTAACCTACCTAGGGGATACTGACACCGTAGAGCCCATATTTAATCCCCAAACAATATGCTGGAGCCCCCATTCCTGATGCCCATGTGTGTCATCCCTGTAAAACCTAAAAAGCAGGGATGCCTGGGTGGCTCAGTGATTGAGTGTCCACCTTTGGCTCGGGGTGTGATCCCCAGATCCCAGGATTGAGTCCCACATTGGGCTTTCTGCATGAAGCATGCTTCTCTCTCTACCTGTGTCTCTGCCTCTCTCTCTGTGTCTCTCATGAATAAATAAAATAAAATCTAAAAACAAAACAAAACAAAACAAAAAAAAACCCTAAAAAGCAAATAATAATAAGCATATAATATGGTCTGTCCAAAATGAAGAAATCAGTTCCAGAAATCTGTTCGAAAATGTTCTCTCATTGTATGATGAATCTTATAAAGGGAAGTCACTTATTTTGGTTAGGTACACTATAGTAACCAAGTACTAGAATATCTCTTTATCAAACATGTTTTTTTTTTTTTTTAAACCTCCTCCCAGGCCCAGCTCAAGAACCACATCCTTCATGAAGCTGCTCCTGACTCTTCCTTTTCTAAATGTCTGCAGTATTCATGGGCCGTGCCCCACCATAGAGCACTTGGTACATATATTGCATTTTTGTGTCTGCTCTGCCTCCTGGACATCTTGTTAAATTTTCTATGTCTTCTACCACAATGAGTACTTAATACATTATTTCGTGGACTACATCAAAGATCCAACACCAAATTAAGAAGTCCACACCCAAAGTAAAAACTCCCAAGGATCCTTTATCCAAGACTTCATTTTATACTCAGCTCGATACTCATGCTCTTAGCTCTCCCAGTGTTTCCACATCCAAAGCCAGGCTGCACCGAATTCCTTAAAGCTGAAGCAAGCTTATTCGGTCAGCTATAAATACAAATGTTTACTGGAACACAAACCAGGAGGAGCCTATGAGAAAAGTAAAGGGAATAAAGCTTTTGTAATTCGCTTCCTTCTCCAAGGCTCATATCCCAGGATCAAATATTTAAATAGTATTTTAACTGGCATTTAAGCTGGCCAGGTTTAACAGTTTTAAAGACAGAAGAATATTAAACTAGGCCTATTAAAGAGAGAGAGAGAGAGAGAGAGAGAGAGATCAGCACAGAATGCTCATTAAAACCCAAAGTCGCCAGCATGAATTTTCTATCATCTACGGTTCTTTCTTTTAATGTTTATTGTGCCAATTATGACATCACCATGTATCAACATGCTTGTATGTCTGCTATCTCTGCAAGCCTGTGGCACCTCACAAACAGGGACCATGTCTTTGCATGTCAGAAGGTTAGTCCTGAGTGGGTTTGTCCAACACTAACATCTGCTCCGTCAGACCCTTCCTGGACACTAACAACAGCCCACGTGCACTTAGTGGTTACCATGAGTTGACCTCTCCTCTAAGCCCTTTATGAAGGAATGAATTCACTTGCCCTTGTCAGAATCCAATAAAAGAAGTGCTCTAATTAATCATGCCCATTTTACAGATGGTACAACTGAGGTACAGAGAGATAAATAAAACTGTCAAGGCAGAACCAGAATTGGAAAGCAGGCCGTCCTGTCCCAACCTGCAAACGTTTCATCGCTACGGTGATGAAGTCACAACAGTACGGAGGATCAGAAAAAGTGGGCGGAAATTTCAAAGTCTGAACTAAAAACCTCTGTGCTTTTAATCAGGACCTCAGGTGATTCTGATGCAGATGGTCTGAGAACCATATTGAAAAACACCGTTTTCGGTAATAGTCATAGAACTATTTTTAAGAACTGGTTTTTGTTTACTGTTACAGTTCACTGAACATTTCCACACATATTATCTCATTTCGTCCTCATAACAACTCTGCAAAGCAGGTATTACCGTTTCCCATGTTTGTGCACGAGCAAAGCAAGTCTCGGAAAGCTTACCCACGATCACAATGCTGTCACACAGATTTTTCAATTGTAAATTTTGTGCTTTTCCCATGACACTGACCCCCCTAACTGGCCTTCCTGATTCTTCTCCTGCCTCTCTTGAGCTCATAATCCACACAATAAACAAAGGATCTTTTTAAAGCATAAATCTCATCATGTCATTTCCAGTGGATTCTCATTACATCTGGGGAGCATCTAACCCCCTTACATGGCCTGCAAGGCCCCTCATCACGTGGCCCCATCTGCCTCCTTGGCCTAATCTCCTACCCTCTGCCATCCCGCCAATATTCCAGCAGCTATGCACTTTACTTTCCTTTTTTTTTTTTTTATTTTATTTATTTATGATAGTCATACAGAGAGAAAGAGAGAGAGGCAGAGACACAGGCAGAGGGAGAAGCAGGCTCCATGCGCCGGGAGCCCGACGTGGGATTCGATCCCGGGTCTCCAGGATCGCGCCCTGGGCCAAAGGCAGGCGCCAAACCGCTGCGCCACCCAGGGATCCCGCACTTTACTTTCCAATCCTCTCAAGTCAAGTTCTTTTCTCTAACTGGGATTTGCCCCTTTCCTGTTCCCTAGTTATTTCATGCCGACATCTGAAATTAACCAATTGATTGGTTGATTGATCATGGAGATGAGGCGGAAAGTGCCCTTGTCTGACCTGTTTCATACCTAACATTTACAAAGTGCCAGGTGCGGGTCCACATACGGATCTATATAATTCTCACAACTGAGAACGTACATCACCAACTGACGACAGCTGAATTTACCCAGAGCCTGTGCCTTTTACCAGTTACCCGGACTCTCTCCAAAGACCAGCACCCGACTTTTTGAAACAAGCCCTCATCTCTGTGCCATCACTCTCCCACACAGCCCCTTGACCAAACCACTCGGGCCCATAGTTAAAATCAGTCTAAACAGAGGATGCTTTGATGAAAACATGTGCTTTACCCGCCCCCACCCCTTTCCAGTCCTATCTCCAAAGAAACAAATTTAAATCGAAGCAACAAACCTAATTAGAAACTACAGAATGTGAATCCAGCATACCCTTAAGATCAAAGTAATGTCAGAGAATGTAAAATTTAGAATTACTCTTTACTTGGTGGTAATGGTGGGGTGGGGAGGTGGAGGGAGTGGGGAAAGGGACCTTCGGAGTTGACTCCATATGATCTCAGAGGAAATACTTCATAATGAGCATCCCAAACCAACAGAAATAGAAGCCTATTAATCAAGACGAAGCAGCAAGTGGCCAAACCACCATTATTTCCCTTCCAGACATCTCACTGGTTTGGAGGTCAAATATCTATTCTTCATCTAGCATAAAAAGCTGCCGTTTGGGGAGGTTGGGTATTTTATTATTATTTTGCTTTGTTTTGCTTTAAGACATCTGCCATTTCTGCGAACAAAGATTTTTGTTCTGTGGTTCCTAATAAGCTTTGCAAGGTGGTTTTCCTGGCATATGAAGAAGTCATTTGAATAATAAAGGCTCATATTTATAATTACATTGAGTTAAATAGATTTGCTTAGCTTAGGGTTTGGGGTTATTCATAAACAGATGTGAGAGTCCAGAAAGCCTCTGTAATTTCAACAATCTCACTGCTCCAAGGGTGCTGAAGGGCTTAGAAGCCTGAATGTGAGTTAAAGAAGCTTTCCCCAACTCCCTGAATAATCACCGCTGTACCTCAGCCTGAGTCTACTTCTCTCAACCCCATACTATTCATGCTTACTAGCCGGTTGCTAGTATGAGGGCAATGAATGAGCCTGACTCTAACATTCACTAACATTCACTCCCTAAGCATTGGGGGAGGAGCCTTTTATGAAGTGCTTTGCTCTGTTCTCAGAATACTGTCTACGGTCCTATTTGAAGTTGCTGGTTTCAAAAGAACGGTGAAAAGAGGTTCCCCCACCCAAGGAGCACCTTAGGGTCTAGACCTTCCCTGACAGCCACCTTTTTTCTTGAAACTAACCAGCCCGTGGGCTGTACCTCCCATACTTCAGAGATGATGGAGTTGCTGTTGTGCCACATTTTGAAACCTGTGCTTCTTGACTTAAAAACACACTTTTGAAAAAAAAAAAAATGGGGCAATGGATTTCTTAGCCACTGATTTTCAATCACTGCCGAAGTGGAACCTCCCTTGCAAATGCATTCCTACATGAAACCACAATCTATGAAACAGGAAGAAGTCCAGCTGCTCTAGTTAAAATGTCATGCATAGAGGGGCTCCCCAACGGTCCTACTTCTACCCCCAGATGCCTCATCCATAACCTAGAATTCCCCGGACACGATTTGAAGATTTGGCCAAACGTCTTGAGCTTCGACATGACAGCTAACGTGTTAGACATCTGTGGTGCATTAAATAAGCTGTGCACTAGGATCCCTAAAGCTCTGATAGTTTCTCAAGCCAAGTCCAAATTCATCTGTGTAGCGGGTTGAATAGTGTTTCCCAAAATCTCATGTACACCCCCCAAACCTCAGAATACAACTTAACCTGGAGTAAGGGTCCTGGCAGATAGGATCAACACGAGGTTCAAGCTGAGGTCACACTGGATTACCTCGGGCCCCAAACCCAGTAAGAGTATCCTTTCAAGGCACAGTAAAAGGGGAGAAACAAGGACGTAAAGAAAGCGTTGCAAAGACAGAGGCAGAGCCGTCGTCTGTAGGCCGAAGAGCGCCAAGGGCTGCCATCAACCGCCAGCAGCTGCGAGCAAGCCACCAGACAGTCGTGTCCTCACATCTTGCACAAGGAGCCAACCGGCCACCACGTTGGTTTTGGACCTCTGGCCTCCAGCGCTGCAGGACAATGACGCTTTTTGTCTTGGGGCCACCATGTGTGTGACAGTTTGTCAGAGCAGCCTCAGGAAAGCAAAGCTTTCTTTCATTTAGCGGCCAAATATTTGTGGAAGGCACATTCGTTGAGGGAATATAATCCATCGGTGCAACCTGATGCGGCGCAGGACGGAGGAGAAGGTTTAGCAAGTGTTTGAGGAGGGAAGAGAAGCTTAGGACAGGGTGAGGGTAGGGGGGTGCCCAGGAGAAACCCAGGTCTCCTTGACCCCATTCCAAGACGAGACTCGGGCAGAGCCTCCAAGGGACCAAACAGGCGTGTGGATCCCAGACAAAGAATCACCCGGGGAGGAGGAAACAAGCACCATCACTCGGGCTCCCCGAGGCTTTCTCAAACGTGTCCTGGAACCACGGGAAGCCGTTCTGCGTGTGTGTGGGTCTTGGGCCTTCAAAAAGAGCAGAAATAGCATCCGTGAAACGCACGGGGGATCGTTGCTTACGTAGTTTCCATGATTTCCGTAAAGATTATTTTAATTGGGCAGCCCGGGTGGCTCAGCGGTTTAGCGCCGCCATCTGCCCAGGGCGTGATCCTGGAGACCGGGGATCGAGTCCCATGTCCGGCTCCCTGCATGGAGCCTGCTTCTCCCTCTGCCCGTGTCTCTGCCTCTTTGTCTTTCTGCGTGTCTCATGAATAAATAAAATCTAAAAAAACAAAGATTATTTTACTTAAGGCTGTTCCTCTTCAGTCTATCTTGACGACTGCTCCCAAAACGCTCATGGTTCCTCGCGCTGCCTACAGTGTGGCCCCCTTGGCTTTTATGGGTTTTTTTTTTAATCCGTGAGAGACGCAGGCAGACGGAGAAGCGGGCCCCCTGCGGGGAGCCCGACGCGGGACTCGATCCCGGGACCCGGGGGCAGACGCTCCACCGCTGAGCCCCCAGGCGTCCCCTCGGCTTTTCTGCGTTTTCACGGCGCGGTCCTCACGTGCGTCTGACGCCGCCCCGCGCGCACAGGCCACCTGCCCGTCGCCTCAGACTCCCCAGGACCTCCTCAAACGCCGGGCGCCTCCCTCGCCCTCCCCCGTGGTCTCCACAGCGGACGGCGCTTCGAACTGCTTGGTCTCGCGCCGCGGAAGAGCGGCCGTAGCGCGAACGCAGGAGGCAGGAGGCGTGTGTCTCGCAATGACCCGGGGCAGCTCCCGCGGGGCGGCGTCCTGCTTGCTCCGACGCGCCCGGCTTCCCGCACTCGGAGCACTGCACTTCCCTCCTCCAGCTCAGTTACGGAAATGAGGCGGCGGCCACGGCACCACTCCTTTCTTTTTGTTTTTTTCTCCTGGATGTTATCAAAGGCCCCATTCGGAGAGAAACAGCTAACAAGGGCACCCAATTAAAAATAAATAAATAAAAATTTTAAAAAAAAAGATGCTTTTGTCTGCTGGAAAGGCTGACGCTGACTGAAGCACGAGGCGCTCTGCACCAGCCCTGGAGGGAAGCTGCGGGCGTCAGCGAACGCCGACGTGCCGACGTGCCGACGTGCCGACGTGCGTGCGCAGTGCGTGCCTACGTACATACGCATGTGGCGGAAATCCCCCCCTCGTGCGGGCCTAGCCGGGCTGCGGCGGCGGCGGAGCTCGCTCACTGACGTGGTTTCCGGCGGCCGCGCTTGGGGGCAGAGCTCCCCGGATGAGACCCCTTCCCGGCCGACGGCGAGGCTGCCCGGAAACCGACGGGAGCTTCCGGGTCGTGGTGGCCGCTGCAGGGGGTGGTTTCCCGCTGCTGTTCCTGCGAGGCCGGCGTCCTCCCGCCGTGAGACGTTGGTCTTGTCGGGTGGGCAGCACGTCCGTCCGTTCGCGAGAGGCACGGTGGCACCATGCTGGACCCCGCCAGTCCGCGCGCGCCGTGCAGACAGCCCAGGAGGCCTGAGGGCGCTCCCCCGACCCCCAGGACGCCCGCGCTCCGGCCTGGCCCAGGGCCCCCCGCGAGGACGGACGCACGCACGTCGGGAAGGTCGCGGCCGGGGCCGAGGGGGCGGGGCCAGGGCGGAAGGGGCGGGGCCAGGGGGCGAGAGGGGCGGTGCGCTCTGCCTTACTCATGTGTGTACTTAGGGCCCCCTCCCCGGGGGTGCTCAGCGGTGGAGCGTCTGCCTTTGGCCCAGGCTGTGGCCCCGGGGTCTGGGGATCGAGTCCCGCGTCGGGCTCCCCGCAGGGAGCCTGCCTCTCCCTCTGCCTGGGTCTCTCATGAATACCTAAATAAGATTTAAAATAAATAAATAATTTTATGTATTATAAATTTATTTATTTATAAATAAAGGTTTCTCATGAATACCTAAATAAAATTTAAAATAAATAATTTTATGTATTTATAGATAAATAAAGGTTTCTCTCGTGAATACATAAATAAAATTTAAAATAATTTTATGTATTATAAATTTATAAACAAAGGTTTATGTCATAAATACATAAATCAAATTTAAAATAAATAATTTTATTATGAATTTATAAATTAAAGGCTTCTCTCATGAATACATAAATCAAATTTAAAATAATTTTATTATAAATTTATAAATAAAGGTTTCTGTCATGAATACATAAAATTTAAAATAAATAATTTTATTATAAATTTATTTATAAATTAAAGGTTTCTCATGAATACATAAATGAAATTTATAATAATTTTATAAAGAAATAATTTTATTTATGAATTTGTAAATAAAAGGTTTCTCTCATGAATACATAAATGAAATTTAAAATAAGTAATTTTATTTATTATAAATTTATAAATAAATAATTTTATATATTTATTTATAAATAAAGGTTTCTCATGAATACATAAATAAAATTTAAATAAATAATTTTACTATAAATTTACTTATTTATTAATAAATAAATAAAGGTTTTATTTATTTATTCATCAGAGAGAGAGAGGCAGAGACGCAGGTAGAGGGAAAAGCAGGCTCCATGCTGGGAGCCCAACGTGGGCCTGGATCCCAGGATCCCCAGGTCACGCCCTGGGCCTAAGGCAGATGCTCCACCACTGAGCCCCCCAGGGGCCCCATTTGTGTTTCATTCTCCTTGCATTTCCTCCTTTCCTATCAAAGGAGCTAGGTTCTTACATTCTATTACTGTATTGAAGGTCTTTGTTTCAAAGCATAAAAACTTACTGGGACCTGAATCCTGGACGACTGGACAATTTGAAGAGACTGGTTGTGGAAAAGGACTATGGTTGTGGTGGCTGTGGACTGAATAATTTGAAGGGACTACGGCTGGTCTAAGGTAGAGGTAAAGATAGAAGAAAGGTGAGGAGGAGAAGGAAAATGAGAATGAGGAATCTTCTGATAGCTAAGGTGACATTGTCTGTCCTCACTGAAAAATAGGATTTAGTTTTATTCGAAGAAAACAGAGGAATGTGATTGTTCTTGCATTTCCGGCTTTGTAGAGTAAGATTCACACACCCTACCTACTATAATGAGGAAGTCGTTGCTCAAGCTGAAGATCTTTTGACATCTCCACTATCTAGAGCTTTCTCTGGGGCATACAGAGGGGGGCCCGTGTTGTGTTACAGTCAGCACCTTACAGTCAACACCTACAGTCAGTGTGTTACAGTGGCAGGTCAACGTTAGAGTATCTCTAGTACTCTACCATGGGCAGGAGGCCCTGCCAGCCTGCTGTCCCCAACCCTCCCTCCCCCGATGCTTCATACCTGCAGACTGACCTTCATTACACCGATGACTCGACTAGTCATTACATAATTTGAGCATAATTGAGTAAAATGTAATTTCTACATAATCCACATACCTGAATGCCTGTTCTTTTTGAAGTATAAAGCCAGTCTACTAATTCACTATTCTGTGTTTTCCTACATGATGGTTAGTCAAATGCAACCACAAGGAGGAAACACAGGAGAGGTCTAGGAAAACAGTTCATTACAGTCACAGGTCCTGCCAGGCAGGCTCAAAAGGGAAGCACCAGGGTTTGGTCAGGTGACAGAAGCAAGGGCAAAGCTGAAGGTAGAGCCTTTATTGGGGTTTCTGTGGGAAAGGCAAGGCAGGGCAGAGAAGCAGAATGATTTCGGCAAGCTCCGCACTGTAGCAGTGGTCCCCAGGTGCCTGCTACGTGCCCTGGGATGCTTAAGGGAGAGGACTGTTCCCTCCCTGGGTGTGTGGGTCAGACAGGTGACGTGGGCTCTAGATTGGTAAGTCAGCTAATCAAGGACATACTTTGCGTTTTCTGGGAATTTGCTATTCCAGGGAGAGCCAGTCCCTCCTCACAAAGGTTTTTTTAAGATCTCATGTACAGAAAATAAAAAATACATGTGTAATACATTCACTGTGCCTATGTAAAAGTCAGCTTCTATACAAATTCACCTTATATATATGTAAAACTCATTTTACTAGATTTTCAAAGTATTATTCGATTAATGTTTACTGCATCACTGTTCATCATCTTGTGAGTGACATTTTGAGAATTGCCTGACTTGCCGGATTTTCAGCTCTGAGTAGAGGATGTTCTGTTTTGAACCTCCCAGAATCCATTCACCCTTTTGCTTGGATTTTCCATCATTCAGGTTTCAGTATCTCGCCCTTATAAGCAGGGGCACGGACTCTAAATCTCCACCTGTGTGTGCAGGTCCTGATTGGCTCAGCTAACCACCACTCAGATCTCATCGTGGTGATTGGTTCAGAGAATGTGACCCAGTGGACCAGACACTTCGTTACATTTGCTTAGGGTTTATGTTAACAAGTTTACTTGATTCCCCTGGGAATCCTTTCCTTTTCTTGCTGGATGTGAATAAGGAACAAATAGTTCCCACTAGCTGGGCAGCCAGCTTATGATTAGAGAAGACAGACGACAAGGGAAGAAGTGTATTCTTGGAGGGTCACTGTTGATCCATGGGATTAATCTTCGCCTATTTAAGGATGTTTTGGTTCTATAAGATACCCGCACTCCCCCCCCCTTGCCCTGCCTTTTTAAAAGTCAACTGGACTCAGATTTTCTACTACTTGCAATTAAGATCTGTCTGGCACAAGGTTCTTGTTTTTTTTCCAACATCACTTTATTTTGATTCTGGTGTTAAAGGAGAGAAGGCTTACTCAATTTCTTCTCTTTTGTGTTACAGTAAACAAAACAGGTGAATTAGAAAGGTGAATTGCAGCTTTACTAGGCAATGGATTTTGAATAACATAATAGCAGCCTTTAAGAGGAAAAATTGGCAGCAATGTATAATTATTATATGTGAAGCAAAAATACCCAATTACACAATTTTACACACACGCACGCATTCTGACTTTGCTTCCTTCCATTTGTCCTTATGCAAAGGCTCCCCTGGATTTCCTGGACGACAGTGCCAATGTCAGCCTCCTTGATGGAGCATAGTATTCTGATCCACAGTGAAGCCGAAAACCTGGAACCCTATCAGGTCATCTCAGTACTCAGACCATGCTTCGTTTTAATTCCCTTTTCATAAAGGAGAAAAGCAGGGGAAGACAAGCCCCAGACAAGGGGGGGGGGGGGGGGGAGGACACATAATAAGTAAAAGAAGAAAATAAAAGGTCAGAGAATTATTTTTTTAACTGTCGTTCTTCACTATTTCTTCTATCCCTTCATATCCTCGTTTTTTTTTTTAATAAACAGAGAAAATGAAAATCGGTTTCATTAGATACACCACTTTTGTTGGACTCTGTCATGAGTTGATCAAATGAGGCAGCTGAACTGAGAATGAATCTTCCCTGTGA
This sequence comes from Vulpes vulpes, assembly GCF_048418805.1. NCBI lineage: Eukaryota > Metazoa > Chordata > Mammalia > Carnivora > Canidae > Vulpes > Vulpes vulpes. The sequence goes on along the minus strand of NC_132792.1, from coordinate 41,191,077 downwards.
TTAGCGCGCACTCTTGAAGTAGCCAGGCACCTGTGAGGATAGGGGGTGGAGAGAAGATAATAATTGGGCTCTCATCTTTTATAATTATGTGTGTTTCAAGTGGATGTGAACGGTGGGGTTTGAGAAGGCGACATAAAAGGAAAATTCTGTCTTGAGCACTTCAGTCATTAACTCTGGTATTCAAAAGGAGAGAGGGATAACATTTTGAACAATAAAATACTTGAGGAACAGAGACCCCAAAATAATAATGTTTACTGAAAATTAGGACAATTGTTTGTTTATTTCATATCTTCAAGCATTTTTATCATACCAAATAATTACTGTAGTTATTGACAAGGCACACTGCAAACTGTTTTCTGTCCTTTGTATATAAAAGCCTCTGAAGTTTTGGAAAAAGTGAAGGGTTTTTTGTTTTTTTTTTTTTTGCCTTTTTATATTTAATTTTCAAGTAAGTGTGAACAGTAAATAAGATTCCAATGTGCTGTTTATGTGTGTGTGGATCATGAAGGAATGTTAACAAAATATCAAGTGTTCTAGACGTTTTATTCTTCTTTAATGTAGAACTTTCCCCAAGAGTCTGTTCCTATGTTTAGTCTTACCTGTTAGATGTGGGTTCCTAAGCAGAATATGAATGAATTTATTCCTTTTCTCCTCGATATATTGTCCGTAATTAGAATATACTTCTAGCAAATATATATTGAGAGGTGTAGATGAATCGGCTTTGGGAGACAGACAGCTTTTCTACCCCTTGTTAAATGGGAAAAATTACTGTTTTCCCAACCTAACCAGTAAGTAGTAATAACTTCTATTTGAAAGCAAGATTTAAAAAACCAACCAAACAAGTACTTATTATAGTTCCAACAGCCTGTATCTCCATGAGGGTGGTAGTTTGGTCCATTGATGGATTCCCATCACCTAGGCCGGGGCCTGCCATATGTCACTAATACCTAATATGTCATCAAGTATTTATTGAATACATATATAAATACATTTTTTCAGCATGGCATTCTCTCTAAATTTCAACTATGGCCAAGTACTGCTTAATCTTTCTCTGCCCATGGCTTTCTACCAGGCTTGGGTAGGATGGTTATGTCATCTCACCATGAATACCTCTGTCTAGACAAGAGCCCTTTTGAAGTGTAAATACTGCTAGAACTAGAGCTACATTTGGCATAAAACAAAAAACAAAAAACATTTGGTCTTTTTTTCTGTTACAGATTGCTACTTCCTAGAGAAAAAGCTCTCACTGCCTTTATACAGCCAGCCAGTTGGAGGAAAGGCCCTAATTATCTTTCCAAGTTCTGGCACTCAGACTCTATTTCCTATTTTGGCTTAAGATCAAACAAAATGTGAAAGGAATAAAAAAGAAATCAACAAGGCAATAATGCTCTTCTGTGTGGTACATAATCAGAAAATTCTTTCTACCAAATACTGATGTAAACTGTTTCATTTGATTAGAAGTTTGAGATTTCGTACAATGCTCAGACTTACAATTAAAACCCTATTAGCACACCGGATTTCCTAATAGCAAAGAGTCTTTCTAAGTGAACATATCACCTTCAGCTACAAAGTGATCTCTATTACCAAAGTTTAATTTTAAGCGTGTTTGAATAAATAAATGAAACATTTACTCTGTATTTCTTCATGTTCTTTGTCAGGGACTACTCCTCTGTTTTGAAATCAGAATTTTGTTGTCTTTTTGCACTCGATAGCCTGCCTTGTCTCACCTTCCACTGTCTGCCTCCCACACACCCCATTCCTTGGGCTTACTGTTTGTCTACTCCACTTATTTCCCTTCCTCTATACATTAATGTCCGCAAGTTCCTGCTTTGCTCCCCAGACTGACCTCACCATTTTTACATCATTCACCTTTTGAAGAACAGAGAAGTCAGGATGGTCTGCAACTTTCTATTTTCCCATTTCTCCTTTACAGTAGTCTCACTAGAGAAAGCTCTGTCAGTAAGACAGACTTAAGCTATTAGAGAAGAATAATGTAAACTTCACATACTTAAAACCAAAAACATTTCCATCTTCTCTATTGAATTAAGCACATAAAGTAACTTAAAGCCAAAGTTCATAGCTAACAGCATATTTTCTTACATTTTTATTATATTTTATGAAAATGACTACCAATTAGCAGGTGAAGGGGTGTGAAACTCATGTATCAAATCCATTCAAACATCTTAGAGGAAGAGTTCATGTAAAATATATCCAGCACTGCGCTTGTGATCTGATGAAATCCCAATAAATGGCTGGTAAATACATAAACTGGTGAACTGGAGAGTCAGTGAATCACTCTGGCTGGAGTATGGAAGATGAGTTGGAGACTGGGCCGGCTGGAGCCGGGAAGAGCAGCTAGATTTTTAAGGATGTTGAGGAAGGCAGTGAGGAGGATCTAAAAAGGGAGCGGAAATTTTTTTCCGCTAGCCTATTTTAAAGACAGGAGATAGAATCTCTAGGATTTGCTCCCTGGGTTTGGAGCTAATGTGCAGAAGATACCAAAGACAAGTCATCCTGGTGTAAGATACTGTTTGGGGTCCAGGAGCAAAAAAATCAAGAAAAAATTCTTGAGACATCTTTAGTTCCAAAAAGGTGGTTTTATTAAAGCATGGGAATATGTCTGATGGGCAGAAAGAGTGTCATTGGGGTCAGGAGGAGTGGCTGATTATATACTTTGAAGTTGGGAAGGGGTTAGGGATGTGTAAGTGTCTAAGGAGTTTAGAAGCAAGGTTTCCAGCAATGTTCGAGGGGTCATTTACACCATCCAGTGAACCTTAGTTATGAGACCCTTCAGATGGCCAGCGCTGGGCCATACATATTTGGAGGATGGTTGTTCTCATATAACCTGGAGGGGTAGAGATAAAAGAGGTTTCCAAAGGGATTTTTTTTTTTTTTTTTTTTTGGGTTGAAGAAGACCTACAGGATCCTGGAGGTCAGGCTGATGTCCAGCTAGGGTTGCCTTTTGCCCTTAGCAAAGTATTAACATTGAGGCAGTTGAGTTCCTAGAGGAAGGTCGCTCTGCCTGTCTCAAGTACTTGCCAATAGGCTGTAAGCTGTAAGGAAGATCCATTTTCTCTATTTCTTTTGCCTCTGTTCTCCACATACATCCTGATGCCAGCTGATTTTCACCTGAAACTCTGAACATTTCAAAAAACTCCATGAATGCCTGGCAAACATGGATGTTTATGTGTTTATTAGATTTAGAGACTACAAGTACTGACCATTACGGAGTCATCTTCCCCCCATGTGATCTTCCCCATGGTGACCTTCTGTGTCTTTCTACTTCTTGATCCTACTAAATTAATTAAACAAGAAGGGCAGTAGGCACAAGCAAACCAAAACCTAACCTGTAATTAAACCCTAAGGACAACCCATCACAAACAGCCAACTAAACTTTCCCAAATAATGCATCTAATTAAGCCATAACCAATCAAATGGTTTCCTTGCTTTTCTTCCTCCTCTTGTCTATAAAAGTGTCACCCAGAGTTGCCACGGGGCGGGGGGCGGGGGGGGGGGGGGGGGGATGGGAGCCTCCTAACCACTTCAGGTTTGGCACTGCCCTATTCCTGCAGACTTTGGCTCAAATATACACTTAAAAACTGTAATATTCCTCAGTTTATCTTAAACACTCCCATTTGATCGCCTGCACTTTACAGAAAAGAGTTCTTTTGTTCGGTAAGTTGGAAGTGCCCTTCGCTTTGGTTCTTTTACCATTTTGAACTCCTACGCCTATCACCTCTTGTAATTGGTCCCAGTATCTTCACCTAACATCATCTTTATCACAGCCCACCTCACCCCCGCCCTTCAGGGATCTCAGGACAGACACACACACCAGTGTGAGCTCCGGAGACTCGTTCTCATCCCCTTGCAGAGGTTTTCATGAAATTCTTTATTCCATTTATTTATTTCATGGAATTCTTTATTCTTGAGTTATTTTTGATTAAAGTATATACCATTTCCAAGCCTCCTTTTCTTTCTTTCCTTTTGTTTTTCTTCTCCACTATCACTGACCTAGATTCTGCACACCAGATGTCTTCACCTGGAACTCCGATTAAATGGAAGAATGTTCACTCCCTGCTCCTTTTGTACCTCAGGTCACAATCTAGAGAATTCCTCCACAGAGAGAAAGGTTGGAAAACATATTTCTATTTCTTAGGAGGAGGTAATTAAATAATTTCCTTTTATGATAGTGTCTTTGTTCTCTTCTTGAAAGGAAAGAGCAGCCCCTTTATCACTTTAAACAGGGCAAACTAGTATTTCTAACCCTCCTCCCAAAGTTAATTAACATGTAAATACTTGTCAGTAAAAGGTAACACTTCATCAATTAGCATATAAATGGGCCGGGACAATATTCTGCGGTAAAGGAAACAGCTTGGAAGATTTTGCCAAATGTATTTGGAAAGAAAAAAAAAATAAAATAAAATAAAGCCTTCATCGTTTCCATGCAAACAGTGATGAAATAGAATGTCAGCAGGAGCCTGGGGTAAAAGGAGAGCTCCCCAGCTTGGCTAGAACGAGGTGACGTTTGCATACACAACTTGGTTTTATGTACATGTTTACTCAAGAAGCCATGATGGAAAGTGACTAATTGTTTATGTCCAGAAAACACATCATGTTTGTTTGACTTTAATGAATATCATCAGCGAAGGAAACAGAAAGCCATAGGTGGGAAAAGAATTTAAGGGCTAATTTTTCCATATTGGGTGTAATGATGAGTACACTCACAAAATTGCACATACAGGGATTGCTTCCACTCAGCCCTGAATTTGTGTTTCAAATGAGGTAATTGTGCACCTAATGATGCGTTTGCACAAGCAATTACCTGATTGGCATATGCCAGGTGAGCTTTTGAGAAATAATAGGACAAACACACTTTGGCTTGGCACCCAGAGCACCCTAGTTTGAAACAAATAAAATAATAGTTATTACATTTGTGACATTCTTATTAGAATTGTGTCTCTGTGTGTGGATGGGATGTTCAAACTGATAAAAGATAAGTCACTAGTCCAAGAGGAAAATAAATCCTCTGATCGCGCTGGCAAAGATACCGGTTACTTTATATTATTAAAGATCCAACATATCCTAGTTATGGGGAGAAAGCCTAGGATTCGTCATCAGAAAACCTGGATTAAAACTTCCACATCAATTCCAGATATTCAAATTTAGGTTAACTACAAAACATGAAATCACGGTTCCTCAAAATGAAGATAGCTTTCCTGTTCATGTGGACACTGAATTCGATTATTATTATTCATTGGGTCTTGTATTACTAGTAATAATATTAAGTACATTATGCTGATTTTAAATAAATGGTGCAGTCAAGGTGAACCCTAGCAGGATTATCTCACCTGTTCCTATTGGTCTGTTCAGTATCTTGTCCCTCCCCTTGGTGGGGCCGACAATCTGGGTCTCATCTCTCTCACCACCAAGTAAGATGACGCAACTCGGTTGAAGTTATTCTGGACAGAATCACCCTTAAAGCCCATTTCCCTGACTTTTTCCATATCTAACAGATTCCCTTCCAGGCTAGTCCAAGGTCCAGTGGTTGCCTCAAAAGTAGATTAGTCTTCTAAATTTGAGGAGTGGGTGCATTTTCAAGGCACTAAGCCTAGGTAGTGTGATTACTGTAGGCCAGAGGAGAGGATCAGCACATGAGCCTCCACCTACTCAGAAGATGGCCTTCTTCTCCCTGAGCTCTAGAAAGTAGAACACAGTAGAGTACTCTAGAAAGTAGAGCTCCAGTAGAACTGTCCATGTTGATAGGTCTCATAATCCTCGCTAACGTGGTAGCCACTAGCTGCGTGGCTACTAAACACTTGAAGTGTAGCTGCTGGGAACTCAGTAAATTTTTTTAAATTCTATTTTAATGAATTTAATTGAAGTTTCAAGAATCACATGAGGCTAATGATATATGAGAGACTGCTGTAGAGACCACTCCATTAGTGTAGCAAGGAAAACACCAGACATTTTTTTTTTAACACCAGACATTTTGTCAAGCAATAAGTGGACTGTGGACGTCACTTTCTGTCCACAGTTGATTACTCCTACTCTTCACAAAGAGTCAGTGCCAATCTTCGCTTTCCATGGCAATCTTTTTAAGCCGTTCTTCTGTCTCTTCCTTCTCACCAAAATAAGCTAAGAAAGAAAATGCACAGGGATCTAAAGACTGTAGTTAATGTACTCTTATTAGAATCCAGCCCAAAGCAAAACAAAACCAAAGAAGCAAACAAGGAAATTGGCAGAGCTCCCTTGGAAGTCTTCAGTAGCTACAGTCTGAATGTTGGTGGGCATGAGTTATGAGAGCACCATCTAATTGAGGTGAACTATTGAGGAATCAGAGCCTGTGAAAGCAAGGGTCTAAAATCTTACAATCTAAAAGTTATTCCTAACTTGACTGGGCTCTGAAAACATAAACATAGTTTATTGCTCCAACGTAGCAATAGTAATATAGGAACTACAACAGTTAATAATTTATTATGTCTCAGGCACTCACCTAAGAATTTTGCATTCTTTATGTAATTTATTGTTCACGGCAGCCTTATGAGATGGTTTTTATTATTTTCCCCATCTTACTGACTGCAGAACTGAGACTTCAAAAGGCCACGTAACTTGTTCAAGGTCATGGCAAGAACATATGGCAAAGTCGGAGTTCAGAGCCAGAGCAGGGAGACTCCAGAGCCTGCTTCCCGTAACCACTGTGTGCTGTGGTTTTGTACCACTTCAAGGCAAGGCTGTTTGAGGAAAAGGATGGAATTTCTTAGGTTTCACGGAAGAGCAAAAAGTTTTCACGCTAGACAACCATTCTGCCAATGGATTAGTATCAGTGAGTCTGCGAAGAGGTGAACTGCTTCCTGGGCAGTTTCAGGGGACAAATGAGTGTAGGGACTGACCTTTCTTGAAGGCAAACAATGATATCACTTCTCCCTAAGGGGCTGCAATGGAATGAACCCCTTGGATCTAGTTTTGTGGGAAAGTGAATTCTCTGAAGGGAACCGCCCCAGAACAGCTCATTGACACGAACACAGTCATGCTTCCACCAATTAGGGTGAGGCCCCATGTCCCATCACGCTCCCTCCCCGTCAGCCTCCTGATTTTTTTTCCCCTTCTAGGAGGCTTGCAATGCTGCTTATTTCAGTCTGGGCTTTTGCAAATGATTTATAGTACCATTTGAGATTGCCATTCTTGCTGAAGTGTAAATAAAGTGGCAAGGCTGTCTCAGAATTGAAAAATGGTGATCTAGTCCAAAATAAAAATATTCATAATTCTGGTTTCCAGAAGCCAGGGATGTGAAGTAGAGGTCATGGGCTGGAGGAGGGGGTGCACAGAAGGTGGCACTTCCCTTTGATGATAAAAGCTTCAGCAGGTGTGTGTACACACGCATGTCTGCACATTTGCACACACGCAGGCACCTACACATCAGTCCTGTCAGTGTTCACCGTGCTACCCTTTCCCTCCCTCTCTCCCTACAAAACGTGTGACCAAGTGGTCCTCGCCCCTAAATCTGGTCATACTATCACTAGTAAAACATTAAGAATTTTTACGGCCATTTACAAAAATGCTAATGGAACCTTCTTAGATTTGAGGGGGAAAGTTAAATGTAAAACACAGCAGAAATACAGGTATTGGTGACAACTAAAAATACTAACTTTCCTGAGTGATAATTCTACATACCAGGACATGATCGGATCCAATTACGTTGAGCTCTATTCAGTAATCACTGTGTAATGGGATAGACTCACAGAGTAATAGGATTTGTTTAAGGCAAGGATAGAGGTGCTTAATCCACATTAGATATCTTAAATGCATTAAGAGTAAAAAAGACCGATTGATACCAAACCGTTGGGAGGAAATGGAGAAAATGACAGTATTTTTAAGGGTTAGAAATACGGTGTCTCTGAATAGTCTTGGGGGACATTTACTAACTTTGTCACCTAGCAATTTTCATCAGTAATATCTCTGAAAATAAAATTTAAAAGAGAAGGGGCTCAATATAAAGACACCCATCCTTAAACTTTTTTTTTTTTTTTTTTTTTTTGGTATAAGATCACTGATTCCGGCTGATCAAAGTTTGGCTTGGAAAAGCCAGGACAAGATCTCAGAAGGTCACGATGGCCCTGAACACATTGTTCGGCTTCTCAGATAGAGAACTTTTAAAAGGAACTGCGAATGCCTTGTCACGCTTGAACTAGATATTAGTTGGCTAAGCTGAGAATCAAATATGGGAAATTAGTTGCCATTAAAAGATAGCTTCAGGCAGTTCATTTCTCATCAGCCAAGCTGTGCGGGCCTCCTGCTGTGGACAGTGAACATTAGCTTACTAAATACTTCAGCTCATCAGACACTGCATGACTCATGGATGGGCCTGAATTTGGGCGAGGAGGAGGGGAAAGAGGAAAGAACAGATACAAAAACATAACTACTGGCATCTATTCGGGTAGCTGTGAATGCTCTATGCTGTTAGAAAAAACAATAAAAATTTTTACTCATTGGCGTGTACAGATATTCACAATTTATGGTCAAGCGAGAAATAAACTGATTATGAAACCAGATTTATAGGATATTATTTTTGGTTAAATACTCTGTGTGTGTGTCTGTGTGTGTGTGTGTGTAACCTGAAAGAATAAATAGCAAAATCTTCCCAGAGATGGGTTTTTGCAATTTCTTTCATTCATCTGTATTTTTAATAATTTTACAATTCAATTATGTCGATCTTATAATACACACCTCTTCCTTATGAAATAAATGATAGACCTTAATCAAAAGATTGTGCCTATTTCTTTTTCTCCCTTGTTTTGCAATGTTTTATTTCCTTTGGAAGAACTTCTTATTCATTCTGAGGGCCTTCCAAATACCTAAAGGGGAAAATTTCAGAGTAAGTATAAATGAACTGTGAACAGAAACTAACAAGCATCTTGGGGCCTCTCCTGTGTTAGCCCCTCTAGAGCTGTACTGCATGGAACAGCCCAGAGACGGGGCATCCAGGGTCACCCCACATTCTTCCTGGCCTTTCTCCATCCTGAAAGTTTGCAAAGACTCTCCTTAGTTCTCCTCCCATGAAATAAAATTATATTTTCCAAGACAGTGCAACGTACATAGCCAGAAGTTGCATTATGTGTGAGGGAAAAAAGAATGGGCTTTGAAGTCAGAAGCTTTGGATTTGAATCATGGTTCCACTGGCTATAGCTGTGTGGCCTTGGAAAAGCCACTCCATAATCTCAAAGTTTTAGGTTCTTTAGCTGTAAGAAGAAATAATAAAAGCCTGCCTTACACAACTACCTTGAGGGTTAAGTTAGGTAGTGTACGTAGAGCCGCCAAGAGAGGTTATCTCTGAGCTTTAGTTACTCTTACTTTCATGCTTTTTCATGCAGTGAAGCTCCAGTAAAGACCAGGGACGATGCTAGAATTGACAACAACGTGTAGGGTATAGAAAATGCACGCAACCACCAGACCTCACGAAGTCGGGGTGCGGGTGGGTGTCTCTCTGAAAGGGCAGGCTGTGACAGATGGATTGCCCACACGTTGCAGAATCCATTCTGCAGGATGCTAAAACCCCTGTGCACCGTGAAGGAGCCTTCCCAGAAGTACAAACCTCCCTTGGGAGGGACAGGACCCAGCTTCCCCCCCTGACCCATTAGCCGTATGATCACAATACATATTCCCAGGATTCCAAGTCCATTCTCCCCACACTGAGCTGGGATGTCATCTATCTCATCTTAAAGAGTATCCAAAACTCTTTAGAAACTGGAAAATGCAACCTACTTATTTTTCAGTAGGATTCTAGTTTGCAAGAAAGTGACAAAAACCCAAATCAGGAAAGTGTGAACAAAGAAAGGAATTTCTCATAGAATCAAGTGCTGGAACAAAGCTGGATTCCAGAAACAAGTACTAGGGTGGCCCACTCATCCCTGTTTGCCTAGAACCTTCCTGGTTTTAGCACTGGAAGTCAGTGCCCTGGGAGGCCGCTTAGTGCAGATGCTTCAGGACACCTGGTCACCTTCCCTCCTTGCTGTGCTCCTCTGAGCGTCCAGGTCATTCTGCTCCCTGTGCTCACCAGCCTTCTCCCCTGTCTGCATGGTTAGAACCACAGTCAGTGGCCAAGTCGCAATCTCTAATGTTGTTATCGACATGTGGGATTTCATTTCTTACTGCTCGTGATGTAACTATAGTTCCCAATAACCTTATTTTAAAAAGTCTCATTCTTTGCTCTCGGAAAATAATCAGGATTATGTGCCCAGCCTCTCTAATTTTATAACAAAAGCCTGCTTCAGGAGCCACTCTCCTGATGAGTTCAGTGCATTCCTGAGATTACTTATCTTCAGATGAGACCACTTACATACACTCCATGGTCTTTGAGAAATCGTGCAGGGAATGCAGGAGAGATCTTTGTCTTGAAGGAACTTCGATGAAAATCTGCCCAATGGTAGATTCCATGAAATTAGCCGCCATGGCTATTTGGTGCACTATATTACTCCTATAGAGCCAAGGCAAAGTTGGCCAAGGAGATGAACGAATGAGGTTACTGACAATGAAGACATGAGAAGGCTCAGTGTTGAGATGTGGGCTACCCGTTCTGTGGGATAGAAACTCAGAGAAGGAAGTACACTGAAATGGATTGGACTCGGCAAAGATTTGGAATAGTTGAGAACAGATCTATAATGAGAAGGGAAGCCGAGTTCTTTATTGGCTTCCTCTTTCAGCTCCTGCCCCAGTGGTAGATCACAAAGCCCAGGACGAAAACACAAGCACGAGCCCAGCTTGTGTGGATAAGGGGAATGGCTTTCCCCTACTAGTAGGTCACATGGCATTTCCCCCTCCTTGGAACTTGCTCACACTCTCCAAGGATGTAGATGCTGAACAATGGGTGAGAGTCAGACCTACTGCCGCCAGTTCCCCTCTTGATCATTCCTAAGTTCCCTCCATGTGAATGGATCCTTTGTGAAAGCATGCAGCTTTTGTGAATATTTCCCTTGTCATATGATTAAACATAATGGAAAGCCTAAGGAGCCTGAACCTCCTTTTTGTTCATTTTTTCACCCTTCTTTCCATTTCCGCATAGCCTCATACAGTGTAGCTGCCCAGCTCTAGGTCATGCTTGTATGTAGATTCCTACCGATGCCTCCACGCCAGCAGTCAGCAGTAGGACTTAATTCACACGTCACGAAATATCCTCAGATACCATCTAAGGTGGAATAAGAATAAATTGCGGGCAAAGGGCTCAAGCGAGCCTTCCAGATCTCTGTCCGGAGGAGGCAAAGTCGTGTTTTCCACAGCCTTGCTCCCAACATCGCAGTGATTCTGAACCAGCCAAATTGGAAGAACACCTCTGAGATGCTACTTCCCCACTTGTGTTTGCACAGCAGCTGCAGCCTACTAGCCTACACTTGCCCCTTTGCCCTGACTGCCCTTCTGTTATGGATGACCAGCTCGGGTCTTGGGAAGTTCACTCTGGTCCCATATTGGTTCCATTTGGATAGGATCATTTGGATCCGTGTTTACTGAGCCAGCTGCCACTAACTCCTCCCCCCTCCCCACCCTCACCCCCATTGATCGCCTACCAGGAGAAGTGGGCCAGCCCAGTCTCCCAGTTCTGAGAAACAGTTCACCAAGATGGGGGGGGGGGGGGGCACACTATCCCAAACTCCGGATCACCTATCTCAACGCTTGTCATATGTGCCCAGGAAAGGGGCGCTTTACTGTTTGTCTTGCTCTGTTTTCTGGAGCTAAGGAGACAATTGCTTCCTTGCAAACACAGACAGATTAAATACACTGCATTCTGTCCTTTTGCCATCTGCTTCTTGCTTATTTTATTTTAAGCTGCATGACTAAACTTTATTATCTGACGGGTGAAGGTGGGCTCTGCTGTTGCTGTGCTCAACTCCTAGAGGCTTGGAATGAATGCAAAGTCGCAGGGCTGATCTGCAAGGGGCGAGTCAGAAATCAATTGGCCACCATGCAATTATCACTCGCTGTGTCAGATACCAAGACATTAGCATTCGGAGATTCCTCCTGGCAAGATTCACAGCGGGAGTGGGGGGGGAGTGATGGAAGCGGAGCAACAACAACAAAAACCGTGTTTTGTTTCATTCCTCTAAATATCCATGTTTGCATAATAGCCCTTTCTCTTTGTGCCCCCCTGGAAGGGCTGCCAGGAAGATTCTCTTTCCGGTGCCTATAAACTTTTCCTGAACTATATGCATGGCTTCCAGTCCTCTCCACTCTCTCTTTCTTGCCTTATTTCCGCTAAGATTTTGAAAGCATTCGATCACTATAAGCAAGCACAGTCCTTCCTGGGCACTCTGGATCCTTCCTTCTGGCTTCCATCCATCCGGCTCTCACCCTCAGGTGCTCTGACTTTGCAGAGCTGCCACTGGCATGTGCCAAGAAAGGTGGTCCTCTCGGATGCAAATTTAAGGGGACACCAAAAAATTCAGTGACCAAGATAAATAATTTTTCGATACCAGGTATTTTTAAAGTTTATTTTTAATTATATTTTTTTCAACTTTGAGATCCGTTGTAAGAAAGAAAGAAATTCCCCCACCGCTACCCTTGACTCAGCTTCCTCCAATGGTTATCGATCGTCTTGCAGAACAATATAGTACAAGATCACGGCCAGGATATTGCCATTGAACCGGTCAAGAGACAGAACATTTCCATCAGTATGAGGGTCCCTCATGTTGGGCCTTTATAGTGACCCTCACTTCTTTCCCACCCCCACCCCATTCTTAGTCTTAGGTAATCACTCGTATCTTCTCCATTGCAATAATTTTGTCATTTTTAAGGTGTTTTAGCAATAGAATCCTACCTGGGTAGAACTGTAGAGGTCACCTTTGGACAATAGGCTTGAGCAATGGAAACTTGATCAAGTGATCACAGTGACCCCCCACCCCCAGGCTGAAGACAGGCCCAGTGGGCGGCCCACCTCAAAATAGCCATTGGCCCTAACTGATCAATGGGCTCTTACAACCAGGCACAGTTGCCAAAAAGGGGGAAAGTCCATAGGTCCTCATATCTCCTCAACTTCCTCCTTTAAAAACAGCCCCCACGCACCGCCTCATGGCAGACAGACTCTCCTCTGCTGTCCTACACCCTCCCGTGTGGTGTACTCGGTAAACTTCTATCTCCTTTGATCTGCCTCAGGTGAATCCTTTCACCACCTGCTTCCACCCAATAGTTGCCCCGCATCTGGGAGCCCCCATCCGGTCAAAAGAGCTGAAATAACCTTTTCAGTTTTGTGGGGTTTGTTTTTGTTTTCACTGATCGTAATTCTCTGGAAATTCATCCAGGTTGCTACATGCATCAATAGTTTGTTCCTTATTGCTGAGTAGAATTCCGTGCTGTGGATGTGCGGCCGTGTATCCATTCACTCATCGAGGGACACCCGACTGGTTTCCAGTTTGAGGCTATTACAAATAAAGCTTCTATAAAACATTCATGTACGGGGTTTTGTGTGAACATAGTTTTCGCCTTGGAGGGATAAACACGCAGGGATGCAATGACTAGATCATATGGTAGTCGCATGTTTAGTTCTTTGAGAAACTGCCCAAGTGTTTTCCAGAGTGGCTGTGCCATCATACATTCCCATCCATAACCTGTGGTGATCCACCTCCTTCATCATCACCTGCAAAGCATTTGGCTTTGTCACTGTTTTTTGTTTTAGCCTTTCTGAGAGTTGTGCAATCATCTCTCTTTGGAGGTTTGATTTGCATTTCCCCAATGCCTAATGGCACTTACAATCGTTTCATTGCTTATTTGCCATCCATATATCCTCTCTGTATATCCTCTTCAGAAAAAAACGTCTTTTCATGTCTTTTGCCCATTTCCTAATTGGAATGGGTTCTTTTTTTAACTGTTGAGTTTGAGAGTTCCTTTTTTCTTTTTTTTAAGATTTTATTTATTTATTCATGAAAGACACACAGAGAGAGAGAGAGAGAGAGGCAAAGATACAGGCAGAGGGAGAAGCAGGCCCCATGCAGGGAGCCCAAAGTGGGACTCAATCCTGGGTCTCCAGGGTCACGCCCTGTGCTGAAGATGGCGCTAAACCACTGAGCCACGGAGGCTGCCCAAGTTTGAGAGTTCTCACTATATTCTAGATACCAGTACTTTGTTGGGTATGTGTTTTGCACATATTTTCCCCCAGTCTTGACTTATCATTTTATTCTCTCCACAGGGTCTTAAAAGAGCAAAAGTTGTAAATTTTGATAAAGTCCAATTTATCATTTTTGGGTTGTGCTTTTGGTATCAAGCCTAAGAACTCTTTGTCTAACTCTAGATTCCAAAGGTTTCTCCTGTTTTTTTCTAAAAAGTTTTGTAGCTTTATATTTAATTCCATTTTGATTTAATTTTTGCTTTAGCTATAAGACTTAAGTTGAGGTTCATTTATTTTTGCCTGTGATGTTTAATTGCTCTAGCATTATTTATCTAAAAGGCTGAAAGCCTGTCCTTCCTCCCTTGAATTGCTCTTGCACCTTTGTCAAAAATCAATTGAAGATATTTATGTTTGTCTATTTCTGGGTTCTCTATTCTGCTTCATAGACCCATTGTCTACCCCTCATAAATGCTACACCATCAAAATAAATCTTAAAATAATCCACTACAAGCAAAGTAACAAAATTGCAAATGACACAGGATCAGCAACAGTGCTGTGGTGAACCATTCTGGAGCCTGAGGCAAAAGGAAAAAAATCAGTGATAGTGATCCTCTGCTGACTTCCAATCGTCAATATGAACAACTACCTGCTTGGATATTTGCTAATCAGTCAACACGCCACAAATATTTGGGAATCAACAAATTACTAACAGGGGATGAAAATTAATTTGTTATTCAAGACATTCCCAAAATATATACAAAGAAGAACACTAATAAACAAAGGTAGAAATATAGGACATGTTTCTGAGCATCTGAATGATTTTTAATTTAATATCTTTCACATTTTCATCTGGATGTTTAGTACCATGTAGATACAAGAACATTTAAGATCCAAAAAATTTCGTGGAATGGGAATATTGACCACTAACTACTACAGCTGTTCTGTGTACGTTTATTATGCATGTTGTTTAAGAAATGGGGGGCAGCCTGGGTGGCTCAGTGGTTTAGCGCCGCCTTCAGCCCAGGGTAGGATCCTGAAGACCCAGGATGGAGTCCCACGTGGGGCTCCCTGCATGGAGCCTGCTTCTCCCTCTGCCCGTGTCTCTGCCTCTCTCTCTCTGTCTGTGTCTCTCATGAATAAAAAAATAAGATCTTTAAAAAGAAAAAAATAAAAGAAAAAAGAAAAGGAAAGAAAAGAAAGAAAAGAAAAGAAAAGAAGAAAAGAAAAGAAAGAAAAGAAAAGAAAAAAAGAAAAAAGAAAAGAAATGAAAAGAAAAGAAAAGAAAAGAAAAGAAGAAAAGAAAAGAAAAGAGACAAAAGAACAGCACAGATCTTTCTCATGAGGTAATTAAATAACAAATAATAGTGAATCTCTTTAATGATGAAGTATCGTGATATTGAACTAGATATCAACCAACTATTTACAAGTTTGAAAACATCTTTATAGAACTATAAATGGGGGTGAAATTAAAAATATTTATCACCTATGGCATGAACATCAGTTAGTCATAATGGTTGTTGGCCTTAAATGACAGGCCTGTTCTGGGGTATATTGGCTCAAAATCTGCCCTATCACAACGGGCATGTAGTCCAAATATAATGTTAAGAAGAGCCTTGCCTTTGGTTTTCATATTATCCACAAAAACTTCAGAGTTACTTGATGAAACTTTTTATCTCCGTATTCATCAGTGTCTTCTTAAAATCTCTCCCCAAATATTTGTTGATTGCCATATTCAAGATGTTCATATATCTTAATGTAATTTATTGATAATCCTTTTTATACAGGCATTCTTGAATGATAGACAAATGTGTCTATCAATTGTTTTGCTTCAAAACTAGTATACTGGGCAGCCCGGGTGGCTCAGCGGTAGCACCGCCTTCAGCCCAGGCCGTGCCCCCGGGGTCCTGGGATCAAGTCCCCCATCAGGCTCCCTGCATGGAGCCTGCTTCTCCCTCTGCCTGTGTCTCTGCCTCCCTCTCTCTCTCTCTGTCTCTGTCTCTATCTCTCAATGAATAAATAAATAAAATATTAAAAAAAAAAACAAAACTAGTATGCTATATTTTGTTTTTCCTTCAAAATTAGTATCCTTTATTATAATAATTATTATTTTTATATAATTTGTGTACTTGAGGTGTTAATTCCTTATGCTCATATGCATCTCAATGGACAAGTGTTTTAGGCAAATTCAGGGAGTTCTTTCAATAATTCTGGGTAGTATCAGCATTCCCTTTTTACAGTTGGGAAAACTGATGACCTTGAAAATAGTAAAGTGTAAACCAAAACCTACATCCTCTGACTGCTGACCCTGTTCCCTTCATAATGTATGTGAGGAAACTCTTTGCAAATGACAAAGCTTTATATGACTTAGAGACATTTTTTTTTATTCCTATTAAGAAAGAAAAATCCTTCTACATGAAAATGACTGAGGAAAGCGACTCATGAACTATGTCTCTGAGTAAAGCTTCAATTCTAAAAGATAACCAATCAGTTGATTGGTAGCTGGTTTGACTTTATTGTTCATTAATGTCCAAATCCTCTTTAATCCCAGGCAGAGCCATATACTTCACTTTTCTCATTTTAAAATGTTTTTCTAGTGTAGGTTACCTTTATCACTCACTTCTGTTGCTTTGTTAGTTTTCTAAAACAACGGATGTCTTGCTTAGATGGGCTGATGTGTTAGTCCAATATCCTTAAGATCCTCTCATGCTACATGTGAGACCTCGGATGAAGGTCATGACTCGAATTCTAGTTATTTTTGAACCAGGAGAAACAGACACATAATTGGTGCTATGGAAAGGCTTTGCCCTTCAGTAGGAGAACATCCTATTCTCTATTGTTAAGGCTGCACAATTTATTTTGTTTAAAAAAATATTCCAGGGGCACCGGGTGGATCAGTTGATTAAGCACCTTTAACTTTGACTCAGGTCATGATCTCAGGGTCCTGGGATTGAGCCCAGCATGGAGGGGTCCACGCCCAGCAGGGAATCTGCTTTTCCCTCTCTCTCTCTCTCTCTCTCTCCATCACCCTACTGGTGTGCAGAGTCTCTCAAATAAATAAATAAAATCTTTTTTAAAAATGTTCCAGGACTTCTATGTTGATAAATTAGAAAACTTCCCCACAACTTTCCTTCTCTGAGTCTCCACCACCTCGAATATCACACCTCCTTCTATTGTCCTAATGTTATGGTCCCTGGTGCATGCCTGCTTCACAAAATGACAAGAACAGGTCAATAGGTGTCACTGCAAAAAAATAAGAAAATGGAAAAACAAAACTTACTGTTTCTCAATGTTCATCGAAGTGACAACCTAATAATACACTTTTTGGGGCAGCACAGGGGGAGAGAATTTTGTGTCAGCTCAGGAAACTTGCCAAATGATTCAATTACATTGGAAATATTAATTTAGTTTAGTAGACATCTGTCAACCTTATTCAGTTCAGCACAATGGTAATTTCATACCAATTCCAATTTTATGAATTCATCGTTGGTATAAGACTACATATAGTCTTGCCAATATCCTCACAAGTGTACCACATTACCAGGATATACTCCCTTCAACCCTGTGCAATTATGACGAGTGTAGATAATGGAGACTGAGCTGCTTTAGTCATTTATGGGAAGGGGTTGTTTTAGGAGGGACAAAATATTCCTGTAAAATGAGCGACAGTAACCACTTGCATAAATGAGCTAAAAGGTAAGACATGTCGAAAAGAGTAAAAAGAGAAGGCACAGAACTGACATTCAAAGCAAAGGGTAGAGAAGAGAGAGCCAAGCAAGTAAATGCATATAGTATATTTTATTTTATTTTTTTTTTCATATAGTATATTTTAAAGAGAATGTGAAGAATGATGCATGATCAACAGATGGTCCAAACAACTCTTTGGAAGGCTATAGAAAGAAAGAACAGCCTTTGTGTTTAACCTGGAGAAAGTTATTGGTGATTCTAGGGAGAACACTTCTGTTTGTCAGTGAGAAGACCTGAGGCATTGCAGAGATATTTGGAGGAGACAGAGGCAGCTGGGAGAGCTCTAACAAGTAATCCGTTATCTGCATTTGGAGGTGTCCATTAAAAGGAAAGATCCCAGGGGAAAATGGTAGGACATAAACCATTCTATCCTCATATGCTCCCAGGGATGTGACCAATGTCCCTTGCTCCTCGGAGCTCCTGTAGTTTATCCCATCTGTGACCCTCATTTGGCACTTAGGACCTGCTGGCTTGTATTGTTCTTTATTTCTTTAGGAGTTGGTCTATTTCCAAAACAGCCTGTGAGCTCCTTAACAGTTGCTTTTTATTGTCTGCCACGAGGCCTTGCACACGACGTTAGTGATAGTAATAGTTGTCAAGGTAGTGACGGCAAAAGTCATAATAGAGACAGCTGATCCGAGAACTGTGCTCCATACTTTCTATGCTTTATCTCATTTAATCCTCCTCTGGAGGTGGCAAATATGATCATCTGTCATTATCTCCAATTCGATAGCGAGGATGCTGAGACTCAGAGTTCAGTAGCTGGCTCCTGCTTGACACGGCTTGTAGGGACTCAACTCCAAGGCTATCCGATCTCAGAGGCCAAGCTGTCGTGAGGAGGATTTAGTACCCATGATCTTTCTTCTTGTTTCATTGGTTCCTCAAGTTCTAAACAATGGGAATTTTATCAAGATATCAGTGCAGCAGGTTGCCTTATGTTTATCGTTGGAATCTTAAACTCCCCTGCTTTTTAGGGTTTGTCACCAGAAGCAAAACGGTTTGTGTCTGAAAGAAGCCTGAGGTCATAGGAGCTTGGATGGGGGTAAAGGTCTGACAAGCACTAGCCCTGTAAGCAGCACTGGGAATGTCGCCTGTCAACTCAGACACTCACCGGAACAGAATATGGTCAGAATTGCCAGATAAAATAAGGAGCATCCAATTACATTGGAATTTTAGATACGCGAGCAAACAAAAATTTAGTATAAGTATGTCCCAAGTATTTCATGGAACATACTTATACTAAGATGCATGTATTTTATTTTATTTTATTTTTTTAATTTTTTTAAGATGCATGTATTTTAATATAAAATCTAAATTTAACTGAGCATTCTGTATTTTTGTTTACTAAATCTGACAACCTTAAGGCTGCAGCACATCTCTTCCATCTTCTGAGGTACTTTGGAAGTACAGACCTGAACTGTAAACCAGGAAGGGAGGAAAGAATGTTTCTGTCCTTCTTTTGAAAATCAGAACTGCTGCTCAAGTAAATTTGACCAACTTAAAAGTTAAACATTTTTTATTTTTATTTTTATTTTTATTTATGTATTTATTTGAGAGAGAGGATAGGAAGGGGCAGAGGGAGAGGGATAATCCCAAGCAGGCTCCATATCGAGTGCAGAGCCCAATTTAGGGCTCAGTCTCAGGACCCTGAGATCATGGCCTGAGCTGAAAGCAAGAGTCAGCAGCTTAACGGACTGAGCCACCCAGGTAA
Organism: Vulpes vulpes; assembly: GCF_048418805.1. NCBI lineage: Eukaryota > Metazoa > Chordata > Mammalia > Carnivora > Canidae > Vulpes > Vulpes vulpes. The sequence goes on along the minus strand of NC_132792.1, from coordinate 41,171,536 downwards.
CCTAGAAATTTTAAGTCTGAATTATCACCATTCAAACTATGGGGAAGTAGTTTAACTAAAAAGAATTTTAAGTTCTTTGTACTTTTCTCTCATACACACAGAGTAAGAACTTAGTGCTCTAAACCCTCTTTAGAGGGTTCTCTTCTACCTTCTCTACCCTCTTTAGAAAGCTCTAAACCCTCTTCTACAGGCAACAACTTATTTTGTTGACTTCATGGATCCTGCAAGACAAACAGGAAATTGGGTCCTAGTTACGATGCATATAATGTCTCCACTCAAAATCTTAATGACAACAACAGCAAAATCCTGATAACCATGGATCATCCTGTGTTCTTGCCACCTGTCTGGTCTTCTGCAGGAAGCCACAGGGTCTTTGAACTGAAGAGGGACTTTAGAGAGCCAAGGCTCCCTCCCTGCCTCTGGGAATGGCTGCTCTTTGCCATGGACAGATTTGTCTGAACGTTTGAGGTTCAGTCAAAACTGCCTGCACCTGAATTACTCAGCTAATTATGTTTCTGGTGTTCCCCCTGCACAGACTGCCTTCAAAGATGGATCTTAGGAAGGGAGTGCTAGTCCCCGACCTGGTCTCAGCTGACTGCAGTCTTCACCCTGGCACCCCGGAGGAGTCAGGGAGCTTAGACATGTTGAATAGGGTTGAAAAAGAGTCAGCAGCTCATTTCCAGAGGCTCCAGGACCTGCAGGTTGAGAACTGAGACCCATTTTTTTCTCCTTTCCTTTCCCTGCCCCTCACCTGCTATTCTCCCCAGTGGTCCTCCTTCCTTCTTGGCTTTCAATATTGTTCAATGGGGACATTGTCACTCTATTTTGGGAGCCACAGTGACAAGTTCCTCTTGGAATGGGGGGAGATTCTAAGCCCAATGTTCATTAGAAACATTTAAGAAGAACAAGGGCATGGATCTGGCACCTCCTAGTTCTTTAATTGGCCATAAAGTGTCTTTCTTTCTTTCTTTCTCCCCCCCCCCCCCGCTTTTTTTTAATTTAAGAGCAGATTATTATTATTTTTTAAAGATTTTATTTATTTATTCATGAGAGACAAAGAGAGAGAGAGAGGCAGAGACCCAGGCAGAGGGAGAAGCAGGCTCCATGCAGGGAGCCTGACGTGGGACTCGATCCCGGGTCTCCAGGATCACATCCTGGGCCAAAGGTGGCGCTACACTGCTGAGACACCCGGGCTGCCCAAGAGCAGATTATTAATTCCTAAACTGGGTTATTTTCCCAATCATCATGTCTCTGAACTGTATCCGTCATCCCTATAAATTAATCCCACTGAAAATGAAGGAGCTATCATCTCATGAAACCATGTTCTAGAAGGGACGCTCTATGAGACAAACCTCTTTAGGACTGGATGACTCCACCGTATCTGTGGCATTACCAAGAGATGTGAAATTCAATGTCATTCCTATTGGTTAATTATTTTAGAAGAAAGAACAAAAGAAACAACTGGCTTTACAAAATTGGCAACAAAACAAAACCTTGAAATTCTGAAAATAAATACCCACTTAGGTAGAAAAATAATGCTGGACTGAGTCTTAGAAAAGGCTTTCCAACTGTGTTGTTAACGAATGATGATGATTCTAAAAATGTGTGTATGCAAATATAATCATTTGTCTCTAAGATGTGTTTTGTCCTCATACACTTTCACTGTTTCAAAATGAAATTCTGCTGCTGTCTAGGTTATAAAGTTGAGAAAATGATATATTTTGAAACAATCCAAGTTTTTACTTTGGAAATATAGTAGTGTATGGGATTATTTTGTTAGTATTTCCATTTTCTGGTTGCCAGCAATCTATTTAAATGTTCCCTTGGAGTTCTGCAGCACTGAACATTTAAAGACAAATCAAAGAGGTGTAATTAGTGCCAAGACCCATGTGTCTGACGGTAGCTTCTGCCCTAAAGTGGTTTAAATATCCAAGATTCCAGAAATTTCACAGGACTATTTGAGCAAAATACCAGGAATGTCATGGATTCTGAGCATGAAATTTGTCTTCGACATACATGTGGTTTTTATCACACACTGAATAAATCTGGTATTATTTTCTCCTACAAATTGGCTGTGGCTTACATTTCACTTCAGATTCCTCCTAAAGGAGGAAGAACAGTGTGGGACATTGCAGGACTCGGATATTCCCCCAGCAGAGAATTTATACTCCACCGTCCAGTAGCTGATGGCTTAGCTTGTGAATGATTTTGGACTCTTGCCTTTCTGCACTAGCACCTGCTCTGAAGCTCGAAGTTTCTCATTAACACTTCTACTAGATGGAATAAGTTTGGGGGCGGGGCAAGACCGAATAAAACAATGAATTCTTCTATGTTTCCTCCAAAAAGAAAAGAATTGGACATAGTAGGAACTACTATAAAATGATATTAAACCCTGTGGATTTTTTCCCCTGATATTTCTATTTAAAACACACACACACACACACACACACACACACACAACTGAACAACTGCTAAGTGCAGTGGAGAACATCACAGTGGAAGAAAATACAAACAGAAGACTGAAACAGAGAACTGCATTGTCATATGGATCTTATCAGCATTTCCTTACAGATACTCAGGGGTCCCCCCCTTTGGCCTGGTGTGATGAGATCTTCGATGCTCTCTGTGTGTCTACACGCATGTGTGTACGCCACATGGCCATTTGAGGCTGTGTCTGTATATGTCTGTATGTTATGTCTGTGTTCCAGCTGGGCCTGAAATCAATTGTTCTGGTTTTATGCCTCCTCCAGATTAGATTACGTGAAGGCAGGAGCCCATAGCAGGTGATATTTCTACCACCTACCCCAAGTACTCTTGGCAGTGAAGTAGGTAGGAAGTGATGAGTTATAGTCTCCACCCCTTCCAATCCTGTGTTTATGGCTCGTACTGTCACAAGAAATGAGGTGGATAAAAATGCAGGTTGCTGAATTATTTATGCATCATTCCTATTAACTTTGTGAGATATATTTGTAAATTACAAATAGTTTCCAAAAGCCTAAAATCATTTAGGCTAATTGGTACATTATACAACCTAACTGCGTAATTGATTTTTTAAATGAATTGGTCCCTAAGTGAGTTTTGAGTATTCTATAACAATTGGTTTCTAATAAATGATATAAATAAATGAGTGATTAATGCATCAATATAGAAAGCAGTTGATAGGTCTTTAGTGCCACTGAAAGACCCGGTATATGGGTGCACCGCATCCAGCAGGACTCTAAGCACAGTTGACGTCAGAAGGTCATCATTCTGGACTCCAAATTTTAGACTGTCATGAAAAATGCACCTCTTTTACTCTGATCATGAATGCAGGTGATTAGTTTGATAAATAAAACATATCATTTACTTTAGATGTGAGGATAACTTAATTGTGAATTGTGAGGACCGAGACGTTCCAGACATTGAGGTTCCTAGTCCTGATCTCAGCAACGACCGGAGGAGTAGCTGTTTCCCTTACAACAGAAGAACATGCTGTCAGCAGAAGATATTTACAAAAGCACCCATTAAATAATGGGTGTGTTGGGGTTGTTTTTCAAGTTGATTGGGAAGGACACTCTCTCTTTTAAGAGGAGATATATGACTTCATATAGGAGACCTCATGGTCACTGGCCAAATGTTAATGTTCAGCACTTAGTATCTCTGGCTCAGACCCAATCTTAGCATCTCAGGATCTGTTAAGTTATTCCTTCTTCTGAAAGGCAATTGGCACTTGAGAGCAATTCCAACATCCTTTGTGCAAATGGAATCTGCAAGCCAGAAAGTACAGGAACAGGTGGAACTGTTGCATAGCTACTAGAGGTACCTCTGCTGTTGATTCGCAAATGTCCAAATGGCCTACAGCTCACAGGAACATGTGTTGCTAGTTGGCTTTGTGGCGCCAATTTCTTCCTGTTTGGAGACTGGACCTGGCTTCCTTTGGGGGGCGTTCCCTCTGTACCATCGCGTACAGCTTAGTGGTACTGCCAGTCAGGGCAATTCATTCTCCTCCTATCCGAGTGGCGAGCGTGTGACCCAAGTTCTCTCTTTAAAATACAAATCATGAGCCGAATGACAGGATGAATATGTTTGGATGTGACTCATTCCTGCCACAGGGCCTAGAAAAGACAGTCATGTGATTCTCTCAACTAGTGATGTTCCTGAGTCCCTGGAGGCTGCCTGGCTCCTGCCCTCTCCCTGCCTTGTTTTCAGCCCTGTCTTCAGTCTTGAAAATTTCCCATAATCTTAATAAGTTGCCTTTTCTTTTTTTAATTAGCGAGATTATGCTTTCTACTGCTAGCATCCAAAAATTCCAACTGATAAAAATTTCTTACTTTTTGGTTAGTCTGGGGTTGAAAAATATACAGGAAAAAAAACTCTAATGTTTAGTAGCTGCCCTGTGGTAGCATACTTGATCATTGACCTAAGAAGTAAAAGAGAGTTGTATACAGATTAATATAATTAAGCACATTATCATCCTTTTCAGATAGTACATCCTTCATCCTAATCTAATCTATGTGATGTTGGTCCAGGTAGTGAGCTCAGCAAAGTCCAGGTCTATTTTCAACAACAGTTGTTTATTTTTGTGTTATTGGTTGTTATAAGCTTCTCAAGGGTTCCTGTGCTGTATAAAAGTAAGTTTTCAATTTCACTTCCCACTAAATCTTCCCTTTCACAGCTGCCATATTTAATCTTTCTAAAATACTGCTTTCAGGATATAGAGGAACCAGGCCAAGAGATCTCCTTTCTCAGGGATCCACAATATATCTTCACTTTTTGTTTCACATTTATGTTCTCCTCCCACCCATCCCAAAAATCTGGGATAACTGGATGCCAGTCTTGGAAGCTGGGGAGAAGGTACATGGTAAATCCTGCTTTTCCCTATCATACATTCACCCACAGTCATGCTTAAGTATACAAATCCTTCCTATTTGCTTGAGACTTAAGATTCTGAACCTCAAAAGCCCAGGGGTCCTGGTGAACTCTAAACATATGCATTATTTAATATCCCAAAATCCAATTCGGCCATACTACAATGACTCTTCATTGTTTAACAGGTCAAAATTCATCATATGGAAATTTGTATTTTGGTTCAATCTTGTTCTCCTTACTTCTAATCAAATACAGGGAGCTAAAAGTTTATTGGGTTGTGTTGGTGGGAGGTGAGGGTGTTTCTACTAGGCTCTATCTGTTCAGCCTACACCTGGTGTCCCTAAGACCATAAAAGACTTCATCATGGAAGAGTACAGAATTTGATGGCAATACTCCTCCTAGCCATCTTCCCCATGAAAAAGTCTTTATTAACTTATGCTTGAATCACGGTGAATAGGGAAGACTGACATCCCATGAGATAGACTTCATAAGCTTTAAAGGGGGAGCAGAAACCAATAAAAGTGTGATCAATCCTGTCAATATTGCCAAAGCTCTGGACAAAGACCTCTGTGGCACAGGTTTTTATATTTCTTCACAGCAAATTTCTTTTCCTAACTATATTTGGCTTATTCTTATTACTTGATGTTTGAACACTGACCACTTGGGAGCAAAGAGAGATGAGCCAGAGTGTCCAGGGGAAATCATGCTGGGATTATAACTTTGACCAAAAATGATGAGTTTGCACACATATAATGGGAACACAAGCTGTTACTCCCTTGATAACTCCCCAGACTTTCTGGTATGTATAACTTTCCCTATGCACTGGGTTCTTGACTGAGATGGGAACTGTTAAGTTACTCCTTGCCTCTGAGATGCTATTTTCCAATAATATTGACTCTTAGAAAAGAGGAGCATAAAAGTCAGAGAATGGAGACCTGAGGTTTCATCTCAGCTTCAACACTTATTCTCCAATGGATTGAAAGTCAGAAGCTCTCCATCCTCTTCTCTCAAATGATTGGTTTGAGGATCAGATACCATACTGAATTTGAAACAGCTTTATAAACCATAATGAACTGAACTAATGTGAAGAATAATTTTCATATTTTCTAAGGAAATTTAAAACTCGAAGTTGGAGAATCTTCAAAAAGAGGTAGTTTCTTATAATGCCTAATAATTGCAATCAAAATGATTATAGTTAGGAGTCAAAACCAGTAAAAGTAATTTAGAAACCATGCCTATCAAATTCATCACTGGTGGAAGGAATACAATTTAAATAGAACTTCTATTAACTAATGCAGTGTTAAGGGATGTTACATCAACACGTTTGTGAATACAGGAAATTATCCTCAGCTAACAGTTATGAGGAAAACCTGGTCTCCAAGGAAAGCATATTTCCATTCCATACTCATTTTGACTTTCATTCTATTTCTCACGGTTTATGAGAACAAATAATTCAAATAAAATATTTTTCAAGATTTTATAATATCCCAAAATGTCATAAAATTCTTAAAAAATAAATCAAAATGACATTAATAAACCTACCAAAATATTGTAAAATAAGTTAATTCAAGTTAGCAGCGTTGGGGCGAAGAGTTTTGAGAGAGAGAGCTGAACTTGAGATCAAGCAACTCCATGCGCATGAACAAAGCATGAGGGTTACTAGTTTTCTAGTAGGATACCACAGTTTCCCTAGACAGAAACTATTTAGGAGAATCTCACATTCTGATTGATCATAACTGGAAAAGGAGATAAAGAAAATTGACTATTGCAGGCTGAGAATTGTGGAAAAATATGTGTGCGACATGCACCTCACACTTAGCACGGCTTCTTCTAGATAAGAAAGACATATTTTCTTTCTTGTTGGGCAAATTGGTCATTATTAGTTCACTGTTGATGTAAGCATGTGAAGAAACCTCCCAATTCTTTCCAACATTCTTCCAAGTAGAGCCACAGCACTTAGCGCAGGAAGGGGGAAGACTAGGGAATCACACCTTCTGCCCGCAGGACAGGATTGTATCAAAGTAGATCAATGACACTGAAAGACTAGCTCTAAATCCTGAGTGAGTTATTCACTTGGTGAAGAGGGGACCCCGGTCATCACATCCACTGTGAGCAGAGTTCTCTCAAAAAGAACAAGACCCCGATGAGCCCAGCCACCAGGATGAGAAAAGAAACTGGACTTCCAGGGGGGTGGAGATGGAGTGTGAAGCTGCTGTTGGCACTCATGTTGGGAGGCTTATCTGGGCACCCCCATGTGGTGGTCACACTGCTGAGGGTTCACATCAGTTGTTTGCAGGTTTTTCCTTTTTTAATTCATATTAAGAGTTTTTTGTTTTGTTTTATTTTGTTTTGTTTTTTATGAGTTAAGTCTAAACACAAGTTCTTTGAATCATCTCAGAAAAATTGAGTTTTGCATATCTATTAAAAGAAAATAGCTCTTGTTTTTAAGAGGAAAAAAACAACCAAAAAGTCATTTCAGTTTAGTGGGCTTTGAATTATTTTCTCATTTAGAAATTGTCTTATTAGCTAAGTTAATAAGGAGCGCAATAGAATTTTGTCTTATTCAGATAATGTAAAAGCCATTGATGGTTATTGTTAAATGAAGTGACTCTTAAACAAATAAAAATGTAATAATAAATTCTCAGAGCTTTGTAGAGTCATGGAATCCATGCAGATTAGATGGAGGCCACCCCAAGGTTGATGACATCTGGATCAGAGGCTCTGCTCATCCGCAGCTACACCGAGAAAACAAATTTGAAAACTATATACAGTAAATACCAAACACATAATCTCTACATTCTATGCTGAGCATTTGGGCATCCTATACTTACAAAGTGAAAAGTGTAAAAATTCACATGTAGAAAATATTTCTGACATATGCATTCTCAGGAGAGATACGAATCTTCTTCTCTGAAAAGTTACCTTTTATTTTTCTAATCATATTTAAGCTCCTAGTTGGAGAAGACCAGCCATATCCATCCTTGGAAGGCAGTCTGGTAGAGAACACAGACTTTGGAGCTCTAGAAATATGGGTTTGAGTTCAGACACCACAGGTCGCGGCCGTTCAGTTTTGAACAAATATCAATTTCTCTGACCTTTGTTTCATTTACAGATGAGCAGATAATTCCTAGTACTACTGGTTACTCAACTAATGCTCCCCTATTATTTTCTTGGTAGTCAGGACCTACACAGTATTTTATATAAGTAAGAACTCAGTTCACACTTACTGAATGTATTTATTTATTTTTATTTATTTTTAAATTGTTTTTAAAAGGGTACAAACGAGTGGGGGAGCAGGGTGGGAAAGGGCAGAGAAAGGCAGAGGGAGAATCCTTAAGCAGGCTCCATGCCCAGCAGCGAGCCCCCACTGGACTTCATCTCAGGACCCATGATCTCACTGACCTGAGCCAAAACCAAGAGTGGGAGGCTTAACCAACTGAGCCACCCAGGTGTCCTGAACTTATTCTTAAACAGTTGCCACAAATCTAAGTCAAAATCCTTTCTTGTTTTTATTTGGTTTACTTGTTTGCCACAAGACTGCAAACCGTCCCCTTTCGTTTGCTTTCTACACTGATCTGATTAATCCACTTCCCACCCTAATTCTATTTCTCCCTCTCCAAAGAACAGCTTTATCTCTATAAATTCATGGAGGTAGTGCTTGCCCACCCCTTGTGCAGAAATGTCCAACGAATATAGAGCGGTGAAAAGAGCTCCAGAATCATCCACAGTTTGGCAAGCAATCTATGAGGTGACCTGGAGCAAAGCACTCAACCCAAGGGTGATGGCTTTCATGTGGCCAATCAGGGAAGTTCTGTCCTCCTCAGTCCTGCAGAAGACACACAAACTGACCAATCAGCACAGGTGGAGAATGGGCGGGGCACACAGAACGAGTGTTGATCAACCTTCTGTAAGACTGAGATACTGTGCTGTCCCTAAGTAAAAGATCCTTAGCATTTCCTGGCCTCTGGATGGTCTTTGACTTCCAATTCTCATCACATTTATTCTTAAAATAAATCTCCTTTGTGTGAGAGTCGCTTATGTGAGTCACAGATCCAGCCAACCCAAAGAATCAAACTAATTAACTTTTTTCATACCATTTTCACCCCAAGCACATCCTAGCCCTTGGTTACAATGCCAGGGCTGTGATAGGAAGACATCTGGAGCGATTGTGCTGCAAACCTGGCTTCACCGTGACTGAGCTACCCCTGCCCTCTGTCTGATTCACTATTCTGGATGCATGTGTGCCCCCCGCCTCCCTGCCACCCACAGCCCAGCTCCCCAGCATGGACAATCTTAGGTAACTAAAGCATCACTCTGCCCTTATGCTACTCTAAAACTCATGCTGTCACAGGGAAGCAACAAATACAGCAGGCCGAACCTCGCGTGGCACACACCCTGTGCAAACAGAGTTACTTGTGTACATAATGTTCTCATCTCCCACCAAGAAGTGTCTATGCTCCATGAAATTTCAGAATATCCTGCAGAAGTTTGGGAAGCTCACTCTGCGGGATTTACACTGCTTCCAGCTCCCAGGATGTCCTTGTTTCACTTGGCTAATTTTTTGAGCTCTACTGAATCCCCCTGTGGGGTAGAGAGCAGAATCTTGTGTCTGGCGAGGAAGGGAAGGATAAACACACACACACACGCACACAAATGCACACACACTCCCCAAGTTCTTATCGACTAAATGCTATCTGCACTATTAAAGGGAGAGAGTGAGCGTTGAAAAACATCACTTATATGCCAGGCAGCAATCAACTACATTTTGCTTTATAGCATCGATCAGAGATTTACTAGACTACACTTAGGGAAATTATCATCTGTGTTTACTTACAGGGAGTGTAGGTAGGACGAAGTGAGGTTGACCAGCATTCCAAGCCAAAGGCAGGTAGTAGAAAGCACAGAGGAGGCCACTACCCTAAAATAATCCCCAGCCACTGGGACCAGGCTGAGGCCTCCTTAATCACCAGGAATAAATAAATGATAGAGCAAGGGGGGAGCCACGGAGCCCCAGACCTCCTGGGGAAATATTTAGGCAACCGAGAGGGAAAAGCTCCTTCAAACAGCATCACAGAAAGGGGGCTCCCGTATTGACAATGTGCTGGCGTGGTTCATGCAGGGGGCCTCGTGGAGCAGCCCTGGGCCAAGGTGATACGGGGAGCACGGTTCTTGTCTCACGGAGTCGAAGGATGAATCTCATGGACACAAGAGAGTGAGCAAAGCCAGAGAGGCCTATGAAGCAGAGATACAGAGGAAGCTCTCGGGAGACAGAGGGGTCCACAGGGTTGCCCCCAAGGGCTGTAGGATCAGCCTCTTATTATAGGAAACTGACCAGGGAACTCGGGCAAGTGCTTGTCAATATTGGGGGGAGGGGGGGGGTTTAGGACAAACGTGGTGGACTGACATATCCTGAGCACCAACAAGGTGCTCCCTCCTCTGGTTACTAGCTCCTCCCCAAAATTCCTCTACATCTGGGGTTTCTGTGAGCCTGGTGGCCATTAAATGGGGAGACTCCCTAACATCATGGAGCTAGGGAGCCAGGTTTATTTATTTATTTATTTATTTATTTATTTATTTGTTTGTTTGTTTTTACTGTCTTATATCTGTCTCCTTGGGATGCGTAAGAGCCTGACTCAGGGGCCTTTCCCTTATCTTTCCCTCCCTAGCCCCATCTGCTCCTACATCAAAAGGAAGAGGCTCAACCAGTTCCAACCTCTCCTTGTTTCCAGACATGGATGTCCTTCCTCCGATCTGCATCCTTACACTGTCTACGCAGATCTGCTCATCTGCATCACCCAAACAACAGTGCTCACCGAGTCTGAGCTAGTTGTTTCCAGTTCTCTTTTGCCTTTGGGAATTCAAGGGAAGTCACACAGCGGGGAGCAGCAGAGTGAGCAAGGTGACTGTGGCTGTGGTCCCCCAGCTGGAAATGATGGACAGGCAAGCAGATCCAGAAGCTCCCAGTCCCACCAGGCTACAAGTGACTAATCGCTCTTCAGTCTTAGAATCCAATATCATTTTCTAAATAGAGATAATTCTAAAATCCCAGGTTGAATAAATCTACCGTATGACCTAACAACTCCACTGCTAGGAATCCACTCAAAATAAATGAAAAAGTATGTTCAAGTTTCATCATTTGGTGGCCAGAGAAACATGATGTGTAATGGAATACTATTCAGTCATAAATAGGCATGCAGTGCTGATGTGTGCTCCAACATAGGTAAACATCGCAAATACCGTGCTAAGTGAAAGCAGCCGGACAGTAAAGACTGCTTATTGTATGATTCCATTTGTATAAAAGGTCCAGAAACAGCAAATCTGTAGAGACAGAGACCAGATGAGTTATTGTGTAAATTGGGGGTGGGAACAGGGACTGACCACAAATGGGCACATAGAATGTTTTGAAGTCGATAGAAATGCTCAAAAATTGAGTTGTGGCAGTGCTTGCCCCAAACCCTGTAGATCTACTAAGTATCACTGAATTGTACGGTAAAAATGGGTGAATCTCACAGTATTTAAATTACATCTCAATGAAGCTGTTAGAGGGAAAGAAATGTAAGGTTGAGCATTCAGCCTAAGTTAAGACTGGGGAAGGGAGGGAAGACCGTGTGCTGAAAGTTCCTCATGTTCACGGGAATCCCACAGCCCCTTCTTTCCATCACGGATTTTTATCCGTCATCCCAAATGAGTGGCCAGGTTGCCCTCCTTCACCTAAATTACACCCTCTTGGGCCTCTTTCTTTGCTTCCTGAGTGTCAAAGAACTTCAGATAGAAAGAATCAGGAAGGAGAAATGATCAGCTCAATACTTCACTTTTTTTTTTAATTATGACAGCGAAATATTAGACAAAATACAAACAGGGTGGAATAAAATTGTTCTTTTTAAAAAATCATTGTATAGTTTCTGTATCCAAGCTATTTGTGCAGCCATTTCCATAAAGCAGGCTGGCGTCCCAGGGAAGCGTGGTCTCTGGATGCGGACGGCCACGTGGCGGCCTGTTACCAGGACGGGGACCATCCTGTTCAGTAGGTGCTGAAAAGTCCACTGGGGGGAACATCCTGCCTCTTGCCTCCAGGGGCATCGGACCCACAGCACCCATGGTATGTAGCTTGACTAGCACATGTTTACAGACTGGTGAACATCAGAAACACTCGTTTTATTAGGTAGTTGCATAATAGCCTTTTATTTTTGATTATTTATGCATTAGCGGCAAGCAATGGAGATGTGCTATGTAGGAAAGTTATTATTTGCTAATTCGCTGCTTTTAAAATACACGGCACACTATCTATTATGTATCATGCATTACAATTACAACAACAGTTTAATTAATCACCAGCACCCTGTTTTGTACCAATCTACAGCAGAATTCTGGGTAATGGTGTTGTTTACCATTTAGCAAGTAGCAACATTTCACTCTGTTTCACTACATTAAACTGCTCAAATAAAGCAAACGGATATTGAAAAGAGTTGGCCATCTGCCTTTATTTTCTTTTACTTTTGTTCAAAAAAAAAAAAAAAAAAAGAACCTCTCAAAAGAGAAAGAACACAGCCATGAAACTGATAGTGACAAAAAGCACTCTTTTTTTTTTTTTCTTTATCAGGTCAGAATCTCATCTAAATGCAGTTCTGATGAATAGTTTAAGAAATAAAAAAGAAGCCCGCTTTGTGGATTTGGAGTGGGTCTCAAGACCAGCCGTGAAGCCTAATGATTATTTAACGGTGCTGCACTTGAGGCTGGCTTCTGTGAGCCTCCTTTCCCCCCTTAAGAGTTTGATGAATAGGTCTTGTGACAGCCATTTAGGAATAAACAAGAATTCATCAGTCTGCATAAGAAGAAGCCAGTTTATAGATTAAGTTTCCTGAGGTAATTCATGAGGTCAGTCCCATTTAGATGGAGACTATTAGGGCCTGGCTCTCGAGAGTGGCCGTACAGGGGAGTCACTCCAAATGGACCCCGCTCACACAAAGCCCCCTTTCAGGGAGAAGCCTGCCATTTTTATGACCCTGCTGCTAGGACGCACATCAACTTGTCACTGTGCAGATCTGCTAGGGCAAGACCTCATCACTCTATTAAAGAGCTCTGTGACCCTATTGATTTGAAGTATTTAAAGCAGGGGTGAAGTTCAAAGCAATTTCTTTTCTATACTATTACTCAGTCTCTCTGTGTCTTGGCTCTAAAACATCTGCTGTCAGTTCCTTTCTGTTGTCTGATTCTGGAATCTGTCACTGGAGAACAGAGTAGTTTTATTTAAAATAAATTGGATTCCTTTTCAGTTTTCAGCATTGCGCATTGTGATCAATGGTTTATGCTCCTTCATCTGCCGGGAGACTTCACCGCAAGTGTATCCTTTTATGTCTCTTTAGGGCAAGACTGAAGAAGCATTAGCCTCCGAGGTTTCATAATAGAATCAAGTCTTAGAAGTAGGTCGCGGCCCCCGCCCCGGCTCCCCTAATTGGCCAATCGACAAAAATAACAACCTTTCGTTAAAATAATAATAATAATAATAATAATAATAATAATAATAATAATAATACAGTCAAGAAGGAAAGAGAGAGAAAAAAATGCATCTCCAAGTGGGGCTCCAGGACCCAAATCTCAAATGCTAACAGTATCTTTTTTTTAATTTTTTTTAAATTTTTTTTTACTTTGATTTCCTCCAAGAAATGAAAACAGAGTAAACAATTCAGTTATTTTTAAATGTCAGTAGGTAAGTCAAACCTGGGAGCCAGTTTTGAGAGGCGCTTTCTTTGCAAAGCAGTGCAGGCCGCCACCCTGGTTCCATGTTCGCGGCAGGAGCCAGGGGACACTTTGAATGGTGAGTGGTGCAGGAGGCCTTGTGCATGCACGAGCCCAGTGAGAGTGGGAAACCGGCAGCCTTGAACTGGCGTGGCTGGGAGACTGCTCCAGCCTTTTGGATAAGTCTGTCCTCAGAAACAGGGTTATCCAGCAATCTGTTTGGAATGCCACACCTGAGTTAAATAATATGTTACACACACACACACACACACAAGAAAACAATTTTTTAAAGTACTTATCATAAAAGCATGCGTGGAGGAGACCATACAAGGTTCTGGATTGGTGTTCAGTTTAACCCCATTACCACTAAATCCAAAAAGTCACTTATCCTCCTAACACTTCTTAGACACCAGGGGTATGCGGTGCCCACTGAAACACAAACCACTTGCTGTGTCCTGAGTGTCTCTTGACTCCACACCCCGCCACGTGGGCAGTGAGTCTCTGGAAGGAAACATTCTCCCAGCGTCGGATAGGGCTTCTCTTCAGGTGACTCCCGACTCTCCCAGCCTGCCCCCCGACAGCTGTCCCCGTCAGAGCTGTGGTCAGGAGTCGACATGTGCGAGTGGGAAGCCTTAATCAACATCAGTCCTAAAACCTTCTTGTCAGGCCCAGCGTTCTCTCCTTTCCCTGGTACATAGTGTCTTCCCAGTCGCCGGGTCTGGTCTTCCCCCCATCCTATCCGTTGCCCAATCCTATGGAATCTACCACTGGAATGTGTCTGACCCCACACCTTCTCCAGATGTCCACTCAGGTCCTCACTGCCTCACCTCAACTGGTGCTTCCAAACTGGGTCACCAGCCATTAGCTTCTTTGCACTGCAGGTGAATCCTCTGAAACCAAGGTTTGGCCCAGCCACCGAACTATACAGAACCCACCAATTGTTTCACAGAACCCAGAAGACAAAACCCAGTTCCTTCAGCCTGGCATTCAAAGACCTCCTGACTCCAGCCCTTCCTTGTGCTCTCCTTGCCCACACAAGGCTCCAGCCCAGCAGCCAGCCGGGCCGTCCCAGTCTTCATGTCTCTCCTCCTCCCTGCCCTCTCCTAAGGCAGCCCATCACTCAGAGGCTTCTATCTCCAGCACCACCTCTCATGAGCTCCATTCCTGTGGCTCCAGCTGCCCCGTGGAACCTCCTCTCACATGGGTCCCGGGCAATTAGAGCTCAGCAAAGTCCATCATCTGCTCTCTCAGACTCTTGCCTCTCAACAAATAGCAACACCACGCACCAGGTTGCTGGGGCCAGAAGTCTCTCTCTCCCTCACCCCTAACAGCAAATCAACCATTGATTTCTTCTTATTTCTTCTACGCTCTTCACACCTCTCGTCTCCAACACCTCCACTCTGGCCAGGCATCTGCTACAGCTCATTTTGGAACATCCTGACCCAGGACTCAGTGGAAGGAGTCATCTCTTGCTTCTTCAGAGCAAACTGACACCCTGCAGCATGTACCGATATTATTTCATGGATCACGGCTTTGCATTTATTTGTAGGACCCTCTTCAGAGAGGCAATGAGAAAACCCTTATTGAGTATGTGACTAAATGAACAATCAGACTTAGCAGGAGGAAACAGAATTAGGTTTTCCCTTTCCTCATTTAGGATGATGCAGAATTAATGTCCAGTTAAGTAATTGAAGCTTAAAAATGAAGATTGATATTTACCATAAGATTTAACCATTGGGGCACCCGGGGGGGCTCAATGGTGGAGTGTCTGCCTTTGGCTCAGGACATGACCCCGGGGTCCTGGGATTGAGTTCCACATCGGGCTCCCTGCAGGGAGCCTGATTCTCCCTCTGTCTATGTCTCTGCCTGTCTCTGTGTGTCTCTCATGAATAAATAAATAATTAAAAAAAAAAGATTTAACCCGTCTTTAGTTTTAAATTCCTATGAATGCTAATATACTTAAGCCTATAGGAAAGCAGCTTATTTTTATTCTAATTTTTCTTCTTTGAAAACATTCTTATGTCATGCCATGAGTTTAGTGACTGAAATATGAAATTACATCATTTATTCAGTGTTTTTTTTAACTGTGTCTTAGGTGATGAATTCTCGGATATTGAATTCTCATTACTCAGAACATGCTGTAGGCTTTTTCTCTTTTGTAATCCTGAATGTGTTTCTTTCTAGCCCTTTTATTTTTTATATTTTTCTAGCGCAGAAATTGTCCTACTATAGCTCTGAGGTCAACAGTAAGTACACTGGTTCAGTTCTCCCTGAAAATTTTCAATAAAGATAGCACAAAAGATTTGAAGGAGATAATAGTTTCTGTTCAGATCCTCTGAAGAAATAAGTAATAGATGATATTTGACACTATTTCTTAGACCTTTAATTTGGAAGAGGAAAAAGGGAGAAGAAACTTGTGGATGTCAACAGAAGCAGAACACCATACCAAGTTGGTATCATCTTGAGCGTACAATGCTGAATATGTTGGGGTATTATGGCAGCTGTTCACAAAGTGCATTTCAGAAAGGAACCAGAATCTGATGGACCAACTGTGCTCCATTCAAAGAAAAGTAAGATGAAAAAAAGAAAACCTTTCTTTTTACAAAGGACTGATGATTTCATATTCAAGTACCCTTGCTAAGAAGGTCTAAATGCGAAGTCTGACCAACTTCTAACCCAGTCTCTTTGCTAAGCTACTATCTAAGACTTTCTAAACCAGGGAAAATAATCTTTATTTTTTTCAAAGTGATTTGGCTCTTTGAGTAGACACAGAGGAAAGTGAAAATATGGGTATGTTTTTGAAATTCCTTATTTTCTGTGTATGTATATATAATAGGACTTTGATGCAAAAATCAAAGATTAAAGTATTCAAAAAAGATAAAATATACAATTAAGTGGAAGAAAGTTATATTTCTTGGTAAATCTCCTTTATCAGATTCCAAATTCTGCCATTGTGTATGCTGCTCTTTCCATAAGGTCCTATATTTTTTTTGTAGAAAATCGTACCTATGATACTTATTTTATGCAAATGCACGTGACTTATAATTCTAAATATTGAGGGCCTCTTTATCACCAAAAAGACAGTAGCTAAGATATTTACTAAAATTCTGAATAATGGAAAGAACTCAGATTGCAGAAGTGAACAATTTTTTATCCAAACTTTTAACACATCTCTATCTTTGTATCATTGATGTGATTTTATTTCACATTATATGAAAAGCACTGGAGAAAATAAGAAGTAAAACTCAGCCCCTGTGTTCAAGGAGCTTAAAATCTAGTGGAGAGACAAAAAGACAATTCATGAATTTGATCATTTCCCCCAATTATTGACATAAGCTAACAAGCAACATGCAAACACACACAGTTTTGCAAGTAGGGATCACATAAAATCAATTGATTGCATTTTATTAGTAGTTGCTTTGGACTCATTTATTAGACACGTTTATAATGGCTTTAGCATCATAAGGGTTTATGTTAACAGAAGGCTGGTGAATGTCACTGACGTTGCAGGATTCTTCTATGTTTCTGCTGTGTCGGCTTTACCATGTGACTTTCATCTTTGAGTTCATCTCATAATCATCAAGATGCCATCTCACCTGCAAGTTCATGAACGTGTTCCAGATAAGAAAAAAGAAAGCACCAAGAAGGAAGGGCAGAGACTATTCCAAAGAGAGCAAAACTCTCACAGGAATCCCCAGAAAAAAATGTGCTTATATTTCGTTGGCCAGAGCCATAGTGCATGATGATTCCTAGTTGCAAGAGCATCTCGGAGATATAGCTTCTTGCAAGGGATATTGCTGACTAAACAAAATCGGGGTTCTATTTATAGGAAAGAAGGGTATACGGATATTGGTCAGACACTACAAGTGCCTGCCATTGAAACCACTATGTGAATTGCTTCTCAACTTCTGCGTTTTCCCATATATTTATAATCCCAGTGTATTAGGTCCAGCCAAGAGGGGCCCTGGCCCTGGGTCTTTAGAGAGCCTGCTTTGGATCCCCAGTGCCATGCCTCTCTCTAAGGGAAAAGACTATTGGACTGAGGGGAGATCTGTACACAGAGGCCATATTTCCACTCCTCCCAGATCATGTCTGACACTTAGGCCAAGGAATTATCTGCCCGAATGACTAAGGAGTCCTTGGGTCAGTGCTTCTGACGTCTCAATTCATCACTGATGTAAATGCCCTTATGTGGGAGGGGTGACCAAAGGAGAAATATTTGCGTAGAGTGTGGCCAGAGCTTAGATATGTAGGTGGGGTGTATACAAGTGTGTATCCAACAATCCTCATTGGGCAGGACAGAGAAAGGCTGGGGGGAAAAGCAGGGGACAGGCCGTGGGATGGGAACAGATGGACCCACTACCTTGGGAGATGAACACTGAGGAGTCTAAGGATTCTAAATTCAAACATGATGTTCCAGTCATTATAAAAATATACTTATCAAGGTAGCGGGACAACACATATTTTACTGAACTGTTTAGTTACTGACTTAAAGCTCTCATTTGGACCTGTGATATGTAGGCTCCGGTTTGTACTCTTAACCCTCAGCTACACAAATGTTAGGGGTGAGACCTGGTCAGAAATTCGTGGGCTTTGAGAAAATGAGTCCTCATCTCTAAGTTAGCACTGATTTAGTATACATCCACACTTTGAGAAAGCTGACACTGATAGAGCTGACTGTGGCTTAGACACTCCCCTAAACATCTAGTTAGATGATAAAATTATTAGCCCACCTAACTCGACTGATATTTTACTAAGTCCTGCTAAATGTGTTTATTTCCTGGATATCATTCTTTCTCAATCCCTGATATCTCATGGAGAAGGAGCATGGCTCCCTGTTAGTTAATTCAGCCCAGCACATGGAGTAGTTCAATGGGATTTATTTAATTAAAGTAGCAACTAGTATCCAAAAGAAATTATATAATAATCAGACTTACAATCATCATCATAGAAGATTCCATTTTGAAAACCTACCATTCACTTAATCAACTAATATTTCATGGTTCCCCACGATGCCCCAGGAACTATTCTAGGTCCTTAGGATATAATTGTGAAAATAACAGATAAGGCATGTGCATGAACAGCCAATGCCCTATCTGCATCAAGCCATCTGCCAGCCAATGTTCAGACCTTGTGCATTATTTGGCCAAGGAAACTATTTCCCATTATTTCAAGTAGGCAAAACGATAATGCATTTTATTTTGGTACCAAAACCCAAACCAGTTCCCCATGTTCACTAAAAAAAACAACAACAACAAAATAATAAAGCACTTATAAAGAAGTGAAAACAATCATGTTAGAATGCCAAATACTAACAATAACGCCTCATCATCACATAGGTAATAGGGTCTCTGATAACCAGTTCCCTTAGAACAGGAACAGCCCTTTATAGAGGCATGAACAACTTGAGAAACACACAGCACGTGTCCCTTTGTGGTAAAAGGTGACAAGTGATTCTGCTTGCAGCTGATACCGAACCTGTTTTCTTACTACAAACAAGGAGCCTGAACAAAACACAGGAAACAACAGATCTGGACATCAGATAGTAGGGCGGTGCAGGACTGTGATTGCTGAGAGCCCACGACATGGGACTGCAGCCCCTGCACGCTCTGGATGGAGGCACTTTCTGAACCGTGGTGCACAGAGGGCTGGGGTGGGGGGGCTGACGATGGGGTGGCTTAGTCCCTTCCGTAAGCATCCAACTCGTGGTTTCAACTCAGGTCATGATCTCAGGAGTCGAGCCCTGTCACTGGCTCTGGGCTCAGCATGGGGTCTGCTTCACAGTCTCTCTCCCTCTCCCTCCCACTCACTCTCCCCTTCTCAAATAAATAAATAAATAAATTAAGTAAGTAAATAAATAAATAAATAAATAAATAAATAAATAAATAAATACTAGGAAGGAAGTAGGGAGGGAGGAAAGAAAAGAAGGAGGGAAGGAGGGGGAGGAAGGGAGCCCATATCCAGGACAGAAGTCCCACTGAGGGGTGGGAGCAGAGGTATGAGCATGAGAAAGCTCAAGCTTGGCAGATGCAGAGGCAAAGAGGAGGGAGCTTCACAGAGGACAGGTCCCAGAGGTCCGCACAGGACTCCCTTTGAGTCTTTGGCTGAACATCCATGTGCACAGTCCCGCGGTGAGCCTCCAACAGCCCAGGCAGTGAACAATGGTGGGGAAACAGCAACAGTTTAACCCACCCAAGACTGGGAGGCGTTAGGGGCTGGGCCACCAGCAGGGAAGGCCCACACTGAGTACCTAGGCCGTGCAGTAGTATTTCCATATGCTATCAATGGGCAGTCACAAATAATTATTATAGCTTACGTCAAGTATTGACGGCAGGCCCATCTCTTCTATCAGGAATTAAAAATCTTCCAGACATGAACCATATTTCTCTTAGCGTTTCAGAACTGAGTCTCAAGGAACACTGTCAGCCCCAAGAGCTGGACCTACCTTCTCTGAGATCAAAGAATCTTTTCCAAATAAATAATTTATTTTTTTTCTTACATGGGTGATATTTTCGCATTACAGACAATTCTTAAAATAGTGAGAAAACACAATCTCAAATAACAAAACTTGGGTCATTTTTTAAAAACACACAAAAGGATGAGAGGCAGGAGTTTAAGTACACAAGGAACCAGAATGTCAGTCACTCTTTGGGATGTCCACATTCCACAGACCAAAGGCTCCGAGGTGCGTTGCCGTATAGAAATATTTATGCTTCACTTTATTTAATTCACTACCTCCAACATATTTTGATATACGGCTTTCTTTATCACATACCAGGTATGCTCTGACCAGTGCTATCCAGTAGAACTTTCTGTGGTGCTGGAAATCTTTTCTGTCCTCTGTCCAATATAGTAGCCACTCACCACACAGTGAACCCTTGAATCATGGCTAATGCAACTGAGAAAATAAATTTCTTACTGTCCTTAATTTTAAGAAATTTAAATTTAAATAGTCCTGGGTAGCTAGCAGCTGCCAGATTGGACAGCACAGCTCTAGAACAAGAGATCATACATTTCCGTAAACCACTGGGTAACAATCATGTTGTTTTCAGCAGATGAAGAAAATCAAGTTCAAAGTGGTTAAATAAACACCACATGAGCACAGGGCCAGGATTAAAGGCCAAATAAACCCAAGCAGCTAATTCCAAACTCTGTCCCCTCCAGTGGTCTCCTCTGACTCCAAGATGCTACAGAGATTAGTATTTGATGATAATCTCTGTATTTTTTATTTGGATAATATGTTTGCTATTTCTGTGTGTATCAATTTGAATTTTGTTGCATTTGCTTTGCTTCCTAAGGAACTCTTGTAATTCCAAATGCTTTATAGATAATCCCTTCCAATGATAATTTTTATACAAGTATTAAGGGGATGTTTCCATTTTATTGATGGAGAAACTGAAACATAGAGAAAAAAGCCTTTGCAGTGAATTCTGTATCTGCTTTATGTTGAAGACCTTGTAAAGCTGGGCAAGCAAGACGAGAAGTGGGAATAAGTGGGGCCATTTACATTCAGTGAGTTATCTTAAAGGACAAGAGTATTTGTTCACATGCATACAAATAACATTTTTAATTTTTTAAATTTTAAAATAACTTATATTTTAAAATAACATTTTTAATTTTTAACATCATTGATTCCCATACAAAATATCAAAGCCCCTTTATAGAGGCCTAGGCTTAGTTGGTAGTATGATGTGTGTGTGTGTGTGTGTGTATAAATATATATATATATATTTGTACATGTATATATATTTAATAAATTTTATTTAAATTCAATTATTTAACATATAATGTATGACTGGTGTCAGAGGTAGAGGTCAGTGATTCATCAGTCTTACATAACACCCAGTGCTCATTACATCACGTGCATATTTAAACATCATATAAAAACTGATGGTGATGCTCATAGGCTCAACTTCAAGAATGACATTTCTCAGGTTGAACCGATGTGTACTAAACATGACCTCTATTGACAGGTATTTCCTGTCAGTGTGGAGTTTCCAGTTCACTCATACGAGACTCCGTTACACCTAACCGGTGATGA
Organism: Vulpes vulpes; assembly: GCF_048418805.1. NCBI lineage: Eukaryota > Metazoa > Chordata > Mammalia > Carnivora > Canidae > Vulpes > Vulpes vulpes. Next base: position 41,149,911 of record NC_132792.1, on the reverse strand, counting down.
TGGTTATACATGTCTTATGGGTAATAAGTAAATTTAGTATGCTGCGTAGGAAAAGACAAATTAAGTCACGTTTGATGTAACTTCAATTTTCTAAGATTGTGTTTTAGAATGTTATTGCTAAAAATATTTTGTTACATTTTTAAATATTATTTTTTAGTATTTCTGTTACATAATTGGTAAATATATGTCTACACTATGATGGTTATCCATAATTTTCAATGAAAACTAATGCAAACATTTAAAAATATTTTACTTAAAGTGTTTTAAATTCTTCCTATTCTGTACTCTAATTTTAAGTATGTGACAGTCTTAAGTAAAGGAAAAAATGAGTGGAAAAATGTCAAATTGCTACATGTGGTTCTGTCCAAGGGATGAGATTATATATTTTTTTGTCAATCCTCCAACTTGTTTATAATGTGATCTTATTAGTTTTATAAAGGAAAAAATAAATGATCACATCAGTACTACATTTAATCTTCAAAAATATAACTCAAAAGGGATATATTCTTTATATAAATATATAAATTGATTGACCAAACTTTGATTTGAATTATTTATACAACAGTTAAATTAGAATGGGTTTTACTTTTTAGAAAGGATTTGCATGGCAAAGTGAAGTGAAAACCGTGAGCTAATTATGTGGTAAATTCAATTAGTGTAGTCACCTAATCTAAATTATTCAGGCTCATTGTAGCTCTAAAAAAGCAAGGCCACCCTGCCCAGGACCCAGCCAAGTGCAAATAGCTGGTTAGTAAACCCTGCCAACGGTAATAAACAAAATTGATGATTTTCTTCCTATCTTAGCTGCTTTCTTTTTATGCGTGGGAGTATGAAGCATCAGATAATTTCCTCAGTAGGTTTCTTTTCAAGAAAAACAGACTGAGAAAACATTCCTCTATCTATTTGATTTTTATACATGTAAGCTACCCAAGACCGAATATTCTCAAAATCATCTGCATAGGCCGTACGTGGCTAAGACCCTAAGTCAAGGGAAATTGGGTGAAAAAGGATACCTTGCCTCCTGTTTGAGGTTTGAACTGCTGAGGTAAGAATATAGGCCAGTCCCTCTTTACAGTTTTCTTCCAGAACAGATGCCTTCTGTAAACTTGAAGTCAATTCTATACCATATTCATAGAACACTCTGGGATTGAAAAGAGAAGGTGCCTTACTATCTAGGACTTCTGCACCAATATCCAGGCTGCTAATCTTAACTTCTTTCTTTCCCTGGTAGAGAGACAATGTCATTTAGGAAATAGAAACTCTATATCCCTTGTGATTAGATCGGAAGCCCTGGATAATCTGGAATAACCTCCCCAGCTCAAGATCATGAATCACGTCTTCCAAGTGCCTTTTGTTATATAAAGTAACACTTCCAGGTTCCAGGGATCAAAACCTGGATCTCTTTGGGGGCCATTATGGAGATTATCACGTGAATGCTAAAGGTTCTGGTGGCACAGGTGATGAGGAGGGCAACGGTGTGATTGTGGGTGGTAGCCACAGTGCTGACAAAGTGTTGTCGTGTTAGTACAAATGGTGCTCGTGGAGGTGATGTTGATGCTGACAAAGGCAATAGTAGTGCTATGTAGGCAGAATGACAAGACCGGGGACATTAGTGAAGTAGGCGCAGTTCATCACACGTACAGCATAGCGCACCCTGACCGTGACCCTAGAGAACAGACCAGCGTGCCCTAACTGGACTACCTACAGCTTGGCCTTCAACAGGTAATGCCAGCTAGTTCGGCCCTAGAGGAGTAGCTGAGGAAGTGAGAGAGGAAGTCCCATCCCTGCAGGTGAAGATCTTTCATGTAAAGAGAATGTGTCAGCACGATTGCCAATGCTTCCGTTCCTGGAGGCACTCGGGCATTCTCCTCAATGTGAATGCTTCCCCTCTGCCTGGAAGACAGTAGGCATCCAGTAGCCAGGCCAGGGATTTGACAACTAACTTCCGTGGTTCCCTGGCAAGACGACAGTTAGTGCACCAGGCTGCCAGTAGGAAAGAGACTGACCCTGGACACCGTAGATCAATGTTTTGCGACCCACTCCATATCGGTGCATTGGCATCTCATAAACGCTCCCTACCTCTACCTCCCTGTGGACTAAAATTTTACAGAGAGAAGTTTCATCAGTCACCTCCAAACATTTCGCAGGTAGAGGCTCTCACCCCTGCCTTGTTTCAGCATGCTCAGCAGCCTGTCCTGAGAAGTCTGAGTTTATGAGACATCTATTATAACTGACATATTGTTGCAGTGGGGGTGAATAGATGCATTAGACAGATGATCTTAATTGGCTTTCTTCCAAAAGAATTTTTTTTAAGAGACAGCTGAAATTCATTCACATTTACAATTAGTAAAACTTTCTTTCATTATTGAAATGCTTGCTGAAACAGCAGCCACATCAGAGTGACAAATCCCGTTATCATGCTTTCTGCGATTGTCTCCCCCAAAGACGCCTATTGAGAGCATTGTCTGGGTTTGTGTATGAGACTGACAATCAAGCTCCAGTCAGAGGGTGGGGGGGGTGTGCTAGGCAGCCTGCTCCAAAGTGCTTTTGTGTGTGTTTGTGGTTGTTGAGTAGAGAGATCTAAAGTTCTGGAAAAATCTGAGGACGCACTATGCGTGCTAACAAGATCAGTCATCGAGCATTAGTGGGATTCTCATGCTTCGCGCCTTTAGTTTTCCATTTTCTTGTATTTGTGAGCAATGGCAGGTGCTGTTTGCTTGTCAGGCTGTTACTGGGAAAAATGAGGGTGGGGAGAGATCATTTTTTTTTAAGTGAGCAGTTAACAGCTGAACTCACATGGCTGACAATAGAATCATGATGAAGGGCACGCAGAAAAGAGTGTAAAGATTATCCCTTAAGAGTTTCGTGGGATGAATCGCTTCCTGAGGGGACTGAGAAGGAGCACTTGCTCTGGGCTTAGCGTCACTTTTTGGTTGGATGAAGGAGACTGGACAGGCCACAGTGGCCTGGCTCGGAAAGACAGAAGAGTTGGTCAGCCTTAGAAGTATTTCTTCATATGGGACAAAGAAGAAATAGGTAAGATCTTCCAGTGTTGAGTGGAAGGAGGGAAGAGAAAGAACAGTGGAGAGGGGAGAAGAATCAATGAAGCAGTGAGGGTAATTGCTTGTCTCAGGCCTCACGGGGCTTGAGGCTCATTTTCCTTCATCAAATGAACTGCCTGAAGGACGCTGCTTAAATACCTCTGCATACTTACTGAATTGTCCGACGTGCGCCATGTTGTTTTCTCCCATGTTCATCCCGAGTGCTGACAGTTGCTTCCTCTTTTGCCAGCTCACCTAGAAGCATGTTGACTACCATGATCTGGGCCTGTTCCATTCTCTGGAGAGCTCCCCTTACTTCTAGAACATGATTCCAGCCCCAGTGATGCCTGCTGTCCTGACAGTTAGCCTAGCCTTGAATGGAAAAGGGCCATGTGCCCTGCGTCATGGTTTTGCTGGCACATATCAGGAGAGATACACAAGATGGGAGTGAGGGGTGAGGCAATACGTAACGTTGCTTGAAAGGGACCAACGGAGTTGTGACATCGGGAGATCCTGTCCGGTGTGCCCAGTGAGGCCTGAGCTCACATGGCATTGTCACTGAGACTTTATCAAAGTTTTCATGCTTCTCCTTAGTGCCTGCTGTACTCGAATGAAACCAAGAAATCAAGAATGTGCCTAAATCCTAAGCACGCTGAGGGGACAAACAAGTTCTGTCACGATCACCTTGGTAGCTCCGAGTCAGCATGTTCCTAGCACAGAGTTAAGCATTCGATACATTTTTTTATCTCATGAGCAGGTGAATTACAGAGTTTACCTCACCTTTGCCACTTATGGTGCGATGAGACGACTTTCATGCTGTCGCTGTGTACCGGCCACTCAGCATCGCAGACAAAACAACATCATGTAACACAGAGCACCTGCTTTCAAGAAGCCTGGACTTGAGGATAGGAGATAGATACATAAACCAAAAAGTGTTACATGTGCTCTGACAAAAACGTGGTCAGGGGAAAGGAGGAAACAACTATTTCCATATGAGAGGGAGGGTCGGGAAAAGCATTTTCCAAGAAGTGACTTCTGAACTGAGTTTTAGAAGATGCAGAGGATGAACCAAGTGTCCAACCCCTGGACGCGCCAGTCCTACGCCCGGCTCTAGCTTAGCACGGCTACAGGAGCTCATCTGCTGTGATTCTGTTCAAATACTGTCATTACTTGGATACCAGCTCATTTCAGGGACCTCTCATCACCGCCAGCTAAACTACTATCCCCAGAGAGCTTCCATTCTCTCATCGCAAACTCTTCTGGCCTCCCGTACCCACCTCCATCCAAATGAGCAAGAAGCCAATGGATGGATGACAGAGGTTTCTGCATCCAGCAATCAAAGGAAACAAGGTACTTGTTCTGCAAAGGCAGCTTACAGATGAGTCTCCAAGCTCCTACTTCCAACCAATTTTCTACCCAAAGCCTCCTATATATGAATTCTTGAACCTCCACTGCCCTGACAAATTTTAGTGGCAACTTCTCCAACTCCTATTCATAGAAAACAAATTACGTCCTCCACGTCATCAGAATGTACTTTGCCTGCATCATGGCCTTTATCAAAGGCCTTTATGCCATTTCCCTACACCCTTTCTGGTGGAAGCATCTCGTTCTCCTGAAACTCATAACCCCACAAGCCTCATGAGATTTTGGCATTATTTTTGCTTTATGTGGCTGTTGCAAAATCATAATACTTTCCACAATCCAACTCCGAGGCCGCATGGCATCTGGTCCCAGACCACTACCTCCATTCACTGTCTCTACCTACTTTCTTATCACGCCCCTCATTAACTATAAATATCGACATGAGACTCACAACTTTCCTCAATCACCCAAGTTTGGCCACCTTGCTGGGTGGCTCCAATGAATATGGGGAAGAACCATCCAACATCTAAATCCCGCAGCTCCTTATCATTCCCAACTCCAGGGGCCACCGAAATCACTCCACTGCTCAGATTTGTCATCATCTGCATCCTTCTCACACATAATATCAAACTTCAGCATTTAATTCTTTGACAGTAGTTTCCTATATTTCCAGCTGGTCAATTCTCTCACATGCTCACTCCCACCAACCCTGTATTTTATGCCATAGAGCCCTCAGATCTCCCGACCACTTCATTGTGTCAGTCATACAGACTCCTTATTGTATAAATAAGCCATCGCTCATCTTCCTCATACTCCTTACACCGTCAGATCTTAACCACCTTGCTCCCTCCTCCTTGGGACTTTTCCACAATTTATCTTCCCTGCTCCTATATCCAGACTCCTCAGCATTGCTTGAGAAAATCCTAGCAACCATGTAGAGTAGTGACAACGAAAACTAGCATCCAGCCTCATCTGGGCCTTTCTTATTACTTGGCGTTTCTTTATTTATTCTTGGTTCTTGGCCCAACCTATCAATACCCCTTGTGACAGTTGATATTATGTGTCAGCTTGGCTCGTCAAGGTTCAAACATTAGTCTAGATGTTGTAATAAAGGTATTCTTTAGATGTAATTAACTGTTTAATCAGCAGACTTTGAGTAAAGCAGATTTTCCTCCATAATGTGCGTGGGCCTCAACTAATCAATTGAAAAACCTTAAGACTGAGGTCTCCCAAAGAAGAAGAAATAAAGCCTGCAGACTTGCCTTCAGATTCAAGATTACAACATCAACTCTCCCATCCATCTCCAGCCTGCCAGTCTACCCCAGAGATTTTGGACATGTCATTCCCCACAATTACCTAATTCAATTTCTTAAATAAAAAAATATATATCCTATCGGTTTTGTTCCTCTAGAGGTATATATATCTATATACCTCTAGATATATCCCTCCGCAACTATTAAAAATATCTGTTACTCTCCTTAGCTACTCTCTCAGCACCATCTCTCTCGCTCTCAGGATACCATACTTGGTATCCAAGGAAGTTTTAGCAATCCAACCTGATCTGACTTAACTCTCGAACATTCTGTTTCTGATTACTTAATACCCAGATGTCCGCTGCCCAGGTAAGATTTCTCTTCGACCTTTCAAGAAAAATATTTTAACCATAATTATACATCTGTGATGAATACCAAAGTGTTTTACCAATGTGGTGATGATGGCTTATGTTTCCCTTGAAACTGTTCACACGAAAACTTACTTTCTACTGCAAAAACCCTTATTCTCACTCCCACGGCTGCCATTCTTTGTTCTAAAACAAACACGGACTCATGGATTTAGGAACCAGAACAATAGGAGCTATTCTTAAAATTGCGTGTTAGGCATTACTAACCTAACCACTCACTGACCATTCCCTCTGACCTGGAATTTCCTCCTGGCCACAAGCCCTCTAACCACCTAGCTGGATGCCACTTTCTCAGGGTTTTCTCCCAAATACTTCCTCAGATCCTGAGCACCAGCCCTCCTTGGTATATTTTTCTAACTCTTCCCTCCAGAAATGCCTCTTCCAGAAACCACATTCCTCCTTCTCTCTACGTATGATGCAGAGTAATTCCACTTAACCTTGGTTTAACCATGGGATAGCAGTTCTTAAAGTGTGCTCTGGGGACATGCAGGGTCAATATGACCTTTTAAAGGGGTCTGTAAGGAAAAACTGTTTTAATAATGTAATTAAGAAATTATATGCCTTTCTCACTGTCATCTTTTCAATACTGTACAGTGAGTTTTCTAGAAGCTGCCTGACAGGGGACTAATTGCAGAGACTAATGTAGAGTTAGGTATAGAAATCCAGCTGTCTTCCATTAGGAGAAACTCGAGAGAGATTTGCAAAAATGTAAAACATTTCTCACTAATGTTTTAAAAAATATAATTATTTTTCATAAAAATATGTCATTTTGTTAGCTTTTGATTGGTGTATTGTTATTTTTAAATAAATTTTTAAATATATATTTCTTACATTTCTGTTTTAATTTCTAATTTGGTAAACACGGATACTTAGAACACACATGAACAGAAAGCCTTTGGAGTCTTCAGAAATTTTTTAAGTATATAAAGGGATCCCTGGGCTACAGAGTTTGGGAACCATCCAGGCCACATTGTGATAGACTTCTATGTTTTTCATACCAAGAGGTCATCAAGGCATTTTCTTTTTGAGAATTTAGTTCTTCTGATATGAATTCTGAAACTTTTCTAGAATTAATAGCACATTTATTTATTTCTCTCTTTTTTGTTCAGCTAAAGGCCAAATAATCTATGTCTCTACCTATCTTTTATTCCTTCACTCCAGCCTCACACTAATAGGGATCCTTGGTCCTGTAACTCTTGTAGCTACTATTCACTTTCATGATTATTCTCAAATACTTTATTTTCTCTTCTTAAATAGTTTATCTTTTGAACCCATTTTCTTCAGCCTATAAATGAGCACAAGATCATCTAATTTAAAAACATATGTGTATATATTTATATATATATATTTATATTTATATTTATATAAATATATTTATATTTGATTTACACCTATATAATTTAATTCCCAAAAAAAATGCATATAACTTAACTACAAATGTAAGTATACATCGGACATCTCTATATATCTTGATTTAGGTACCAAACTATCTCTCTACTTCTCTTTTTAGCCAAGCTTCTGTGAAAAGAATCAAAGTTTTTCCTGTGTCTCTATTTCCTGTCTTTGGCTCCTTTAAACTAACATCTGATTGGATACTTCCACAGCAGTGATTTTGGTAATGGTCACTCATAACTTCTAAAATACAAAATCCAATAGACACCATGTTGCCCTCATCCCAAAATGAATTTCTTGCAGTACTTTACACCGCCAACCCTCTCTGCACCTTTGCCTAGTATGGCCTGTTCTTCCCTGGGCTCACTTCCTCACTGACCATTCTTTCCCACTCTGCATTTTAGGTTCCTCTTCACATCTAAATTCCTGAAATGTTATTTGCCAGATTTGTATCAAGATTTTCCAGAGTTCTGTCCATATAGTGGTTAGATATGAAAGCCAAACAGGAGGACTTGAAGGAGTCTGCCCAATTTCTGATTTGGTGAACAGCTGCTACTACCACCTGAACCAGTAAACATGGTCCAAGAAAAGTATGTTCAGGAGAGGAAGCAGGCAGAGGAGACAGAGAAGGATGAGACCGGTGGTAAAAAGATCAAAATGTGGAGATGCACATCATCTCTCAGGTTTCCTTCTCTTTTATTTTATTTTTTTTAAGATTTTATTTATTCATGACAGACACAGAGAGGCAAAGACACAGGTAGAGGGAGTAGCAGGGTCTCTGTAGGAAGCCTGATATAGTTCTCGATCAAGACCTGAGCCAAAGGCAGATGCTCAACCACTGAGCCACCCAGGCATCCTTCTTTCTCTTTTAAAATCCAAGGACTTGGAACCATTCTTGGATGTGATGTAGATCATGGACCAATATAGTGGAGAATATGATTATGGGAGCGCATGAGGCAAGCTGCATGGCCATTTTCCAGAAGTGCTTTAGAAAAAGTCAAACTAAGTAGACTACGTGACCCCAAAAATCCCTTCAATACTTAGATTTTATGGTTCTCTGAATATTATCATAGCATTAACCACAGGACCAAAGCCAAACAAACTAAGGCAGACCTAGTGAAAATCAGGGGAGGGATCACAAAGATAATGCATTTCGTCCTTGTTCTGAGAAACAAGGAACTAGTTGTCGGAATCCTATAAAACACTTTGGAAAGGTAGTCCATCCACAGCCCAAAGGCTTTCTTCTTGACTGACATTTTAGGAAGCAGAGAACAGTCTACTAAATTTTTCTCCTTCCCACCTTATGATGAATATCTTCATTTATTCATCTCAATGACTTCCATTGTTTCCACCTGAGTGGGATATGCTTCAAGATTAAAACTGACGTAAACACTTGAGCAGTGACTGGTGATGGCTCACCCGAAATAAATGGATGGAATGATCCCTGGTGTTGTCAAGCAGCTTTTTCATAATCTGCTATTAACATAGCCACCTTTGTCAAGGATGCTGGGCATCTAGAGAGAAGTGTTTGTTCCCTGACGCATCGCTCTAACTGCCCTTTGAGGGAGGGTTCTCGACCTTCAAGGGCAACATTCATTGTTGCTTTCTTCCAAGAATAAGTGCAGGGATTCCCTGACCCTTCAGCTAGGAAACACCTAGGTCATAAGCGAGAGTATCTTGGAGAGTTTCTGATTTTTGGATATGACAGATTTAAATATCAGGTTTAAAATAAATGAGCAAATACAGGGGGAAGAGTGAGTATTGCTGAAGACCAATACTAATGAAGGAAGGAAAAAAAAAGAACGAAAAGAGAAGGACACAAAGTAGGAGGAAAAAGGAATAGAACATTTATTAAATGCCTGGAACCAAGATAAGTCTTTCACTTATAGCATATAACCCTGTGAGGTGCACATTTATTGCTTTGCACTTACAGGTGAGGGACCCGAAAGTTGCGGGGCCCCACTAGTCTGGCCAGGTGCACACAGGTACTGAGCATCAGATACCACACTGCATTCAGGATGAGAAAATCAGCAGGGCAAGACCGATTGTGTCTGACGCATTTACAGACACTCAGAAAAATTCCGAATGGCCTTGCACCCTTCGTGTGTGAACCTTGCACAAATGCTCCTCAAGTCCATTTCTAAAACCCCCACAGCTCCCAAATATTGAGAAAATATCACCCAAGTCTCCTGCTGTACGAGTCTGACTGTAGCAAGTAGAAGAATACTTGCATTCATCAAGGTAAATTAGTTAAGCATATACTGAAATTATAACTCCTCCAGAAGGTTCTTACTGGTTGGGGAAAAAAAAATAGACCCAGGTACTGCCTTTACCAAGATATATATTACAGCCCTTTGGGAATAACAAGACAAAAAATGTAGAGAAAGCTACAAATAACACAACATTTTAAAGATTCTTTTTTCCATTACAACTTTATAGATCCACAGCGTTGTCTCTGTTCAGGTAGAATGAGTGTATCTAACAATATTGAAGCTTCCACCTGAAGAATAGAAGTAAGTTAAAATCAGGGGCTGGGTGTCTTCTGTCCCCATTATCATTTTGAGCTCAGTTATTACAATGGCCACTTCAGTCCTGAAAGGTTACAACCATGTCGCACTCGACAGTTCCACCAAGTGCCTTGTCATATCTCACTTAATTCTGACAGTCATCTTCTACTGTTAGCATCCCTTTCCAGATGAACCTCTGGAAACGGATGACCCCCCTGTAACAGGTGTCGGAGCTGGGATTCCAACCTAGATCTGCTTCTACTCTATTAGGTTTGTTGCAGTGTTTGTGACAATACCTAATATCGGTATTTCCTGGGGATGAAAGTATTTACGTGAGCATCTTCCCCTGATGTCAAACTTAATCTCCTCTTCGTGGTGATGGCACAAAGTTTAGGTTGACACTAGGTTTTCTTCCCTTGTTCATGACTTGACACGTTAGAGTTTGCCAGAAACCCTTGCACACGAAGAAAAATACCAACCGCTCTTCTAATTTGCCTGGTGAATGTCTAGGGCAGGTAAGGAATGCCAGAGGGCAGGGCATCTGTAATCTGTTACTGTTCTGAGTCTTTATGCATCAATATATCTGACAGGAAGCTTGATAACCAGAGGCCAAATCCCAAGAAGTTCATCTCGAGTTGCACTCTGGTGGGCCATGCGTCTCTCCACATACCCGTGTATGTGTATGCGGAGGAGAAGTATGTAGACGCACATATATTTATATCTATACACATATGTATTTGTATATACATAGTAATATGTAAATATAGATGCCACTTCCTAAATACCCAAACATGCAGTCTGCATGAGTCTGTTACTACGTAGAGTGTGAGATGTGTGACAGATCGCCCAGTGAGATGCTGTACGTGTTATACACAACACAAAATTAACATCCCTCGCTCCCCGGGCCCATTAAAAAGCCAGAGAATGAAATGAGTGGAAACTGCCCACTGCAAATCAAATGTCACGTTGGATTGCTTTTGCTTCTGGAAGTTTTCGTTGTTCAGACAGAGCACGAGAACCGTTTTAAGTCACCCTAATCGCCATTTGTGGCATTAATGGACGTGCTTGTGTTTGGGTGTCTGCGCTTGCGAAACCCAAGGGCCCAGGACTCGCTTTCTCAGCTGGACTTTTCCTGTCTCTGTGTTTGACCTTCACCGGCTTCCAGGTTCCAAGCTCATCCCCAGCCTCCCGATGGGAGAACGACTGGAGCCTGCATAGGAGCCCCTACCTTATTCCTCACGAGGCCCTCAGAGCCAAGTCGCCTTCCTCTACTTTCTCTTTCGGTGTTCTTTCTAAACCGCCCACCTAGGACTGGAGAGTTTGGAGAATTGTCCTGCATTGCTGGAACGTTCTACGGGCACGGAGGGCACGAAACGGTGTGTGAGGTTACACGTGCCAGAAGCATGCCTGTTGATGACCGACAGGTAGAGGAGCATGAAAGCTCTTGCCCGAGCTGGGACAAAGGCCCAAGTGGCGTTTATACTGCACCGCTGGCCTGTGGGGTCAGGCCCACGCAGGACCGTGGCTACCCTCACGCGCTCACTCTGCTCTCTGCCCTTCCTGGTCCACCGTCCTCATTCTTCTTTACAGGGCGTCCTGGGAGCATATCCTTCCCTTACTGGCACAGGGTCTACTGCTGGGAACCCAACCACCTACTAAACCTGGAATGTGCTGGGCTCCCTGCCTGCCCGCCTTCCCTCTCCCCGTCCTTCTTTCCTTCTTTCTTCCTCCTATCCTTTTCTTCCTCTCCCTCTCCTTCTTTCTCCACTTCCTTCCTCTCCCCCACCCTACTTTACAGCTTCTCATCCAAATTCCTTTGACAAACTTCTGTTGTAGAAACTGATAAATTCGTGAGAGCTAAGACTTATGGAGCACTCACTGTCCAATATTGTTCTAGGTGCTCTGCGTGTATTAACTCATTCAATCCTCCTAACAACCTTAGATCCAGATACTGTTATTATAGTCATTTAAGAAGAAAAGGAAATTGAGGCTTTCCCCGTAAATTGAGGCAGAGAAGTTGATCGGCTTGCTTACAGTCACACAGCTAGGATTTGAAGGGAGGAATTCTGGTTCTCGCCTTTGAGAAACAGACTGGCTTTCCGCATCCCAGATCTGACTCTTCCGCAAATGGCAAGAGTCTAGAAAAGCTTCTCTTCTGTGTAAAAAGTTTTCTTGCTTCCTCTCCCTCTAGTACCCCTCTGTAAAATCCGACTTCCTAGCTGCCCGTTTTCACAGACTAACAAAAGAATTTTGCAAACAAATTCTACACGTATTATTTTTACTAAATTCTTACTTGGAGAAGATTTAAACGTAGCCACAACTTGTGTCAAATATTAAGCTATTCCTTTACTGAGGCCAATCCTGACAACTTGGCAGACATCCGTCATTATTGCTTTTTAAATTGTTGCCAAATATTACACAGGATTCAATTTTCAAGTGTTCAAAGATCTTTCCTAGACGTTGACATAATGAGCATATTGCCTCAATTGCTGCTTTTTGTGTACGGTGGCTCTTCCGGTTTTGAGAGTGGAGCAAAAACTAGGATACTTTTATAATTGAATTGCTTGGTCACAGCCTTCATTACAAACCTACAAACAGTAATTATAATGCTTATTGCTCAAGGGTATCTTGGGAAACCCAATCGAAATACGATGTGCCACCTTCCTTGTAGAAAACACTGAAGTGCAGTAAAATGAAGACTCTCTGGGAAAGTATTTTATCACCGAAGGATTTTCCCTTTCTTGGTAACAGGTCGGTGGCACTAAGTGTGTGCCAGGCCTTGCTCTCAATGCTTTATGTTCATCACGTCAATTGGTCCTTGCAGATCCCACTAGGTGAGTACTGTCAGCATCCTTATTTGATAAATATGAAAACTGACAGAAAGCTTGAGTACCTTCCCTGAGATCACAAAGCTAGCGAATACTGACAGTTCAAAAGTGGATGGAGCTCCGAGACGTGACTTCTGGGCCACCTGCCCTACTGCCTCTTCGCTAGTCATACGGAAATGGAACAATGGCTTGACCTCATTTATGAAGATTAGCTCAGCAGAGCTACTTTGGTTTAGGAGTGTGAAGGCAATCCTGCACAAAGGCAGGATTTGAGTCCCAACCCTACGACAAAGATGCTGTTCCTATAGTTCTACAGAAGCGAGGACCAGAGCAAAGTTTATGAGTCTATATTAATGAAACCCAAAGTCAAAGTATCTGATATTTAACATGAAATAAATACTGGGATGGGGTTTGATTGGGGAATAACAGCTCAGGGCCCTACAATTCTAACGGGAACATATTCTCCTGGAAGCCAGTCTTTAGCTGGCCACCGTGGTGTCTGGTGATTAGGATGTGACCCAACCTGGAGGGAGCGGTCTGGGCTGCTGTGCGACTCTGGGCAGGTCTCATGACCTTTTCCCCTTAAGGCTCCTTATATACGTACAAAGTGGCTTAGACAAAAAGCTCTCTGATCTTGTTCAGCTCTGCAAGGTTGTTAACCCTTGTGGGGTTGTCTTGGTTCTGGTTTTGAGTAGAAAGAAGCACCGGGACTCCCAGTTTCATTAATTCAGTGATATAGGCTTGAGCTTTGGACGGCCGTCCTTGTGCCTTCTGATGTCCCCTCCCCAGTATATACACAGGCGGACCTTGTGACCCATCAATCTATAAATCAGCAGACGTGTTCTACGGGGACATTATATTACGAGGTGCCCTGGAGCAATATACCTGCTGTTTATCAGCCACTGCCACCTGCCCCCCATGTCTGTGGCCGTCTAGCTTCTAAATGAGCTGTGGTGGGGGCAGGAGGGGCTGCGAGAGCAAGGGAGCGGTGGTACCCTACACGCTACCAGACAAGAAAACACGGTTGCACTTGGCCGATGACTTGCACAAGAGTCACATGGGTTTCTTCTCCACGTGGGGAGGTGGCTGTCTGTCGGCCACCTACCTGTTAGCTTTAATTCACGCAGTGACCAGGAAAAGGGAAAACAAAGTGGTCCTGTATTCTGCGTGACGCTAACCCATCTTCCTCTGCAGAGGGCCGGAGATACACCCGGGGCGTCGCAGAAAGATTTCTATCCTACAAGAGAGGCAGTTGGCTGGGCGGGTGTGAAGAGGTGCTCTCGTCCCTTCTACGTGTCAGAAGTCATCAGAGCTACTGCCACGTGCAGGACATTCCTAGAGATGCAACAGCTCCAACAGGAGAAAAGGCGACGCCCCTGTCCTCACGGAGCCTATGTTCTTGAGTGACGCGGGCATGTAGACTAGGAGAAAAGACGAAGTCAGCCAGTGATGGTGCTGCGAGGGAATGACAGGAGGGGGAGAGCTGCTACCTGCCCTAGAGTGGCCCGGGAAGCCTTCGGGGAGGTGGCACCCAAGTGAAGCTGGGACTGATGACAGCCGTGCAAAGTCCCCGGGGGCAGAGTGTCCCGCTAAGAGGGACCCGCAGAGGGGAGAGGAGGGCGGCTCGTCCCCCCAACAGGAAGCATAGCTTCACCTGAAGGGATCCGAACCTGGTGACAGTGGTAGAAAACCGCAGAGGACTAGGCGGGGACCAATGAGCGAGGACCTTGTGTGTTGGACTCAGGGTTTAGAGTTTTATTCAAAATGAAATGAGGAGCTGTGTGGTTTGAGCAGGAAAATGACATCGTCTGAGACACATTTTAAGAGTCACTGGGCTGGGGGCGTCTGGGTGACTCAGTGGTTGAGCATCTGCCTTCAGCTCAGGGCATGACCCCAGGGTTCTGGGATCAAGTCCTGCGTTGGGCTCCCCACAGGGACCCTGCTCCTCCCTCTGCCTGCATCTCTGCCTCTCTCTCTCTCTCTGCATCTCTCATGAATAAATAAATAAAATCTTAAAAAAAAAGTCACTAGGCTTGTGTAAGACTGACTTCCATGAGCAAGAACGGAAGCCAGGCCACCAGCCTGGGGAAGGGGGAGGGTGCAGTGGCCCCAGTGAGAGATGCTGGGGGCTCCAACCTGGGCCATAGGAGACGTACTGAGGCTATATTTTTCCAGATACATTTTTTAAGGCAATCCCCCTGCTGCTGGATTAGGTGGGAGAGTGTGAGAGAAAGAGGAAGAGAGAATGCCTGCTGGGTGTGGGCTTGAGAGGATGCTCTGATGATAGTGTTACTAGTTTAGTTAAAAAAAAAAAATTGAGGAAGAATCAAGATGAAAGGATCAGGAGTTCCATTATGGACTTGCTTGGTCTGAGACCCTCCTGTGACACTAAGCGGGGATATTAAGCAGGTCA
This sequence comes from Vulpes vulpes, assembly GCF_048418805.1. Lineage (NCBI taxonomy): Eukaryota > Metazoa > Chordata > Mammalia > Carnivora > Canidae > Vulpes > Vulpes vulpes. The sequence continues at coordinate 41,134,687 of NC_132792.1, read as the reverse complement.
TTGGAGACACGAGTCTGGTGCCCCAAGAAAAGGTCAGGGTGGCAGCGTAAGTTGGGTTTGCTTCGTGCTATGTGATGTTTAAAACCACGGGGCTTCATGAGATATATTCTCTACAAATAGAAGGGTAGGACAGGGCCCCGAGCCCCAGAGGAGCCCAGCATCCCACGTCGGGAGGAGAGAGGCGAGTCAGAGCAGGGGTGATGTCTCGGGACTCAAGAGTGGGGGGCGTTTCCAAAAAGAAAGAGGGGGTCACAACAGACAAGAGCGAGCTGCTGAGTCGCCGGGTGGTGGCAGGAAGGAAGGGTCTGCAGGATTCGGGAAGACCAGGGTCAGACCCGAGGCACAGCGGTGGGAATAATTTCAGGGTGGGCTGGGGAGGACAGAGAGGAAGACTGAACACAGACAACTCTTCTCAGATGTTTGCTGTGAAGGGGCACCAAAAACAAAACAAAACAAAACAAAAAAAACGAGACAAAAAAACAGAGATTAATTCCAAGGTAAACACCAACTCTGGCACAGTTATTATTATTATTTTTTCATTATTTATACACTGGTGGGAGGAAGGCACAGGAATACACTGTCTTTCTATTTGAGTAAGTGGAAGAGCAGTTTATACGGATACAGATGCGGGGACGGGGACCGCAAACTAACCAATCCTCCAGTTCACCCATATTCTCATTTGTTAGTGGCACAAAAATTGCCACTGCCCGGTTGGACTTTTCTTCTTTTCTCTTAGATCTTCACAGTGTTTTATGTTTCCTATCGCTTTTTCCTTGGGGCCTATGCTGAGAAATTCAGTCTTTTTCTTTAAGACTCTTATCCCTAAGATACTGAAAATGCCTAATTTCTGCCTTACGTCTACATTCTGCATCCATACGGCCATGGGAAAGAACCGTAGTTATTCCAGTCCAGCCCCCAAATGCCTGCACATAGGTAGTTAATAGCCAAAGAATGGTTTCCCCTCCCACTGCTTTGTTGCTGTTCTGACTTCTCTTAGGGTCGAAGGTGTCTTGCTCAACTGTCACAGAATGTGGGCGTACAAAGCCAATGCCATCTGTCAAGGGGAAAAGCAACTTCCAGATGAGTCTGAGAGGAACAAAAATGCTTCCTGCAGAACTCCACTGATTTCCCTTCTCTCCTTCAGAGACGGGCAGCCCAAGATTTGGCCTCCCAACCATTCCGCACTTATTATCGTGAGGGCCGCAGCAGCGTACAAGCACATGCTACAAGATCTTGTCATCTGGTCTGGACTGTTGTGATAGCCATTGGCTTTTCTTTTTCTTTCAAAAACAGTTTCCTAGTGATTGACTATTAGAAAAAGACATTGCCCAGCCTACTCTGAGTCCTCAAAAAAGGCAGATCCACCTCAAAGTTGGGACCGACAATCAACCAGCCTGTCAACCAGCCAGCCAAGGATCTTCAGTTTCATCCAGAGCCTCTAGCTTTCTCCCCGTTTCCAGAAGCCGGCTGCCTCCGAATCCTTTGGCTTTGTTTCCCTTTTCTGGGGATGTCCTCAAGCTGAGCTTAGTCAGTTTGCCTCATTTCGAGCCTCATCAGTACTTGGCTTGTGCTCATCTCCTGGACTTTCCTGTTCATGAGTCCGCTCCTAAAGACTGATCTCAGCCTAACCTAGAGAACAAGACTACATCGTCCACATAGCCTTCCTTCAGGATTTTGTAATTTTCTTCAAGAATAGGGAACTTTGGGCTGGATCTATGGGTGTTATTGCAACACATAAATTCAGAGAAAGGGAATTCGTTGAAGGTTGGAGTATTTGGGACAATTAAGCTTGCAGATGTCTTTTTTAAGAATTTATTTATTTATTTTAGAGAGAGAGTACGGGGGAGGGGTTGGGGGAGAGGGAAAGAGAGAATCCTCAAGCAGACTCCCCACTGAGCACAGAGCCCAATCCCAGGACCTTGACTGAGATCATGACCTGAGCCAAAATCAAGAGTCGGCGGCCCAACTGAGGCACCTAGGCTCCAAGCGGGCAGATTTTTTTTTTTTTTTTTTTATGCGCTGACCTAACTATGACAATTGACAAAGGTTGGAAATTTGTGTTTAGCTTAGGCAACAATACTTAACCTATTAGGGTCACACTAAGCCCTTTATGCTCTTTTGTCAATTGTTCACAATTCTGCAATATAGTTGTTCTCATTATCTCCATTTTACAAGTAAGATAACTGAGGCTTAGAAACCAGAAGTGCCTTGCCCAGAGTTGCAGAGCTGGAAAGTGGTAGAACAAGACTCAAGGTGCTCTGGAGCAAAGCCTACAGTCCCCTGAATCCTACTGCCACAAAAGCCTTCCACCATCCCAGCCCTTACACATTTTAAACCGAGGGCCCATGGATAGCCTCACTAACCCTTGCCCCATGTGCAAGGCAAGAGGACTGAATATAAAATATCGATGACAAAATATTGGGTTAGAATTCCTGTAAGATTATGTTTCATTTAATATTTTAAAATATTTAAAAGTAGTTTTTCATACGTTTATTTTTGTGACAAGGTACATACCTGCCAGAGAATCAACCCACCATTAGAAGACTTGTAGCTTTGATTAATAGAGGGAAAGCTCTGTGTAGACTTAGTGTTGCCTCCGATCCTACACTTAATTTAAATAACAACCAACAACAGATTTATCAGTCACTTTGATCATTAGATCCTTTGTTTCTTCTTTTTCCAATGCAGTCTTTGGCCAGTACATAGAATCATTTAGCAGACATTAGAAAGTGTTGGGAAATGAACGGTTTTGAGGAATTAGGGTATCAATGAGTCTCCATTCCCTAGTCAAAGCCATTGCCTGGATTTGAGACTGGAATTGCAGACTTTTTAAGGCCATCCCAATTAAGTCATCTTTCCCTTCAAGAACCATTACTGTCTTCACCAAAAGCTTTTGTCCAAGACTTTGCTTCAGGTTCTATTCAGCACATTAAGTTAAAATTTTTTCCTAAGATTTTCACTTATTTTTGAACTATAGCTCATTATGAGCACTTGGAAAGTGCAGGAGATTGAAAGAAAAAGTATCATTCTAATTCCCATGACTCATTTGAAAGATTACTGGACTTCATATATATATATATGATATATATAGATATAGATATATCAGGGAATCACAACCAAAATCTGTGTAAAACAAGGCTTTATAATGTATTATAAAGAAAGTGATGATATAGGTTTAAAGAGAACTTTGTGTGCCTTTATTTCACTCCAACATCATGATTATCTTTTTATTGCCTTATACCATTAAATATTCTTTAAAATCATGAATTTAAATAGCTATGTTTTTCTTTTTTTAAATGTTTTTTGATCTAGTGTTCCTGGTTATAGGGGCACACTTTGATTTTTATTTATAGTTTACATAACTGGCATCATTGCTGGGCCTTTATTGATTTTAATAGCTTGTAGATCTTAGTTTTTCTGTGTAGGCCATCATATCATGTGTGAACAATTTTTATTTCTTATATTCTTGTTCATATATATTTTATTTCTTTCCCTTATATTATCATGTTGGAAAAAACTTCTAGCACAATGTTGATCCATACACTAATGACAATAACAGGTGGCAATATTTCATTTTCAACATGAATATAGTTGTTTTTCCAACTCTAGTCAGTTAATTCAGCAGGTTATATGCACACACACACACACACAACTCAATTTTATTCCCTTTAATTATGATTTTGGCCTTAAAAACTAAGTTCTGATAATGAACACTTCTATTTTTCTCAGCTGGAAATTAGAGTTAAGAATAGCACCCACTATCTACTTCTTAAGGTTGTTAGTATTAATGAGACAATACACATAAACTGCTCATATCATACTAAATAAATGCTCAATTAAATATAGGTTATTAACTTTATCATTGATGAATTTAGTTTATAAATTTTCTACCTTATATTGTCTGGATTTGGTATCAAGGTTATGCCATAAAAAGAGTTCCTAGCTTTTTTTGCTTACAGAAACAATTTGGGTAAGACATAAGCTATTTACTTTTTCAAAGAAAACTCACCTGTAAAATCATCTAGCTCTGGTACTTTTTTCATGGTAGGTTATTGGTTATTGATATAAACTCCTTAATATATTCAGATTTTCCAGTATTTCCTGAGTTCGCTTTAGCAATTGTTAGAATTTTTTATGAAATTGTTTAATTGATTTCAAATTTATTGGCATAAATCATGAATACTATTCTTTTGTTTTTCGTCTCCATTTTATTGTGTTTCATTTTAAAATTTCTAACATTACTATTTCCTACTTTCTTGCTATTTTCTACTTATTTCCTTGATTGATTTTACCAGAAGTTTCTTACTGTTATCAGCTTTTTCAAAGAAATTAGCTTTTGCTTTTGTCAATCTTTTCTATTGTTTTTAATTTTTTTTATTCCTTTAATTTATGCTCATTTACATTTCTTTCTTTCTATTTTCTTTGGAGTGACTGTAACACCCTTCTTCTAATTTCTTGAGTTGAAAGCTTAGCTTGTAATTGTCAATTTTTCTGATTTTCTTCAGTAGACATTTAAAACTATAAATAACACTTAACCACTAATTTAGCTTCATCTCACAAGTCTTGATGTTGGTAGTTTTATTATTTTCCTTCTAAATACTTTATTTCCATAATGATTTCTTCTTTAATCCATACATTATTTAGAAGTGTGCCTTTTAGTTTCCAAATGTATGGCCTTCTTTTTATTTCTTATTTCTAGTTTCTAGTAAAATTCCATTATAGTAGAAAAAAAAATGTGTTCCTAATTAGTCTGATTCTTTGGTATTTGTTAAAATTTACATTTTGGACAACTATATGGTGATTTTTTTAAAAGATTTTATTTATTTACTCATTAGAGACAGAGACAGAGAGAGAGAGAGAGAGAGAGAGGCAGAGACATAAGCAGAGGAAGAAACAGGCTCCATGCAGGGAGCCAGGAGCCTGATGTGGGACTCGATCCTGGGACCCCAGGATCCCAGCATGGCCTGAAGGCAGGTGCTAAACTGCTGAGCCACCCAGGCATCCTTATATGGTGATTTAAAAAAAAATATATCCCACAGATGCTTGAAAAGAATGTGAAGTTTTGAGTTTGCTAGTTACAGAGTTTCATATTTATTACATAAAGCTTATTAATCGTGTTATTCTAATAATCTGTCTTAATTAAATTCAATGTGACTACTAACTTCTACTAAATCTACGTTTCTGGTTTATACTATATTCAGCTTTCTTTTACATCATGTTTATCTAGTATATTTCTTTAATGGCTTTACCTTCAACCTTTTTTGAAATCGTTATTCTCTAATCTTGTCTTCTTTAGACAAAATAACAGCTGGAGGACCAGTTTGCCTCTGGTTGATGCCTTGCTCTGTTTCATCTGGAGAAATAAAGCATTTGAAAGTAGTTGAACTTACTTTAACATTTATTAAGTAACTCACTCACCATCCTACTAATAATACAAAATCAAGTAAGACATGATTTCTTTTCCTAAAATACCTCCAAAATGAGTATGCAGACCATTATAAGCAGGTATTTCCAGTATAAACGGCCAATACTAAGAAAATGGTATGCACTTGATTAAGATCTCCTGCTGAGGTCAAGCCCTAACTGTTGCTACACAAGACCTGTTGAAGAATCCCAGTGCTTTCCCCACACTGATGAACATGAGAAAGACAATTAGCTAAGGAAGGTCCAATTTCCACTGTGCAGCCACTCTCTGGGTTCTCAACAGATTCATTGAGATTAACTTAGACATCCTTTAAAAAATATCAGTGAACATAAGAAATAAAAATGCCCTGCAGGTCACACTTTAAAAAGCAGTGTATGTGCCTTAACTCAATTTTTCTAGAGCATGATTCAACAAAAAGATATAATAAGATATATGATATAACTAGGTCATTAGGTACGTCTTTGGGGCCTGATGAAACACCAAGCCATGGAAAAGTCTATCAGTGGACCAATAACACATGCTTTGTCTTCTCCAGTGGCCATTAGAATATGGCCGTTTTCAGTGAAAAAAAATTTAAAAATGTTTTAAATCCTTATCATTTTTGTGATTAGTGATCATTTCTTGGACATTCTGCAGCACTGATTATTTCAAATAAGAAAATTATCATTTGGACACTTTAGGGGTCTCTAAATCATGCCAGAAGATATTTATCAAAGGCCTACTTTGTGCAAACATAGTTCCATCTTAGGTGTATGGACTGGAGGGTGTTGGATGGGGGTCAAGCTGGAAGGTTCCAAGGGGCCTTCAAGCACTCAATGGGGTTAATGAGACAAAAAGACAGAGCCAAGGGGAAGAAGACAGAGAGCCAAGAGAATAATTGGACTAGGGGGAAAAAAAACAATAAATAAAGATGTTGTGGGTTGAATTACATCCCCCAGAAAGATATGTTCAAGTCCTAATCCCCACTACTTGTGAATGGGACCTTTTTTGAAAATAGGGTCTTTGCAGATTTAATGAAAATGAGGTCACATTAGATTAGAGCAGGCCCGGGCAGCCCAGGTGGCTCAGCAGTTTGGTGCCGCCTTTCAGCCCAGGGCCTGATCCTGGAGACCCGGGATCGAGTCCCACGTCGGGCTCCCTGCATGAAGCCTGCTTCTCCCTCTGCCCATGCCTCTGCCTCTCTCTCCCTCTGTGTCTCTCATGAATAAATAAATAAAATATTTTTTAAAAATTGCAATGAGGAACACCTGGTGGCTCAGTCGGGTTAAGTGGCTGACTCTTGATTTCAGCTCAGGTCATGATCTCAGGGGCCTGGGATGAAGCCCCATCTTGAGCCCTGTGTGGGGCCGGGGGTGGTGCTCTGTGCTCAGGAGGGAGTCTGCTTAAGGATACCTCCCTCTCCCTCAACCCCTCCTCCTGCTCAAGTGCTCTCTCTCCCTCTAAATACATCTTTTTAAAGAAACATTTTTTAAAAAAGAATATCAATGAAAGTATCCTTGTAAGAAGAGAAAAATTTGGACACAGAGACACACACATATAGCAAGAGAACAGCATGTGAATACAGAGGCAGGGACTGGAGTGATGTGTTCATAAGCTGAGGAACACCAGCAGCCATCAGAAGTAGGAGAAGGGCGTGGAGGAACCATGTCCGCTGACACCTTGATTTCAGACTCCTGACCAGAACCATGAGAAAATTAATTTCTGATATTTTAAGCTGGCTAGTTTGTGATGATTTATTACAGTGGCCTGAGGAACCTAGTAAAAGGAGGATTGATTTAGGAGGAAGGTGAGCTTGGAGGGATTCTCTGAAGACTCTGGAGTTCTATGGTACCTTTTTAGATGGTGCTTTTGTCCAGTGTCTACATACATATGCATTGGGCTCTGAAATAGTGATTCTCACTTTTTGGTGAACACAGGCAGGTAGGGAGGTCGGGAGACCTCATAGCCCATTTAGGCAGGACCAACACCCTCCTTTCCCACCTGTTCCTAAGTTTCAATGTGTAAGAACCCAGTCACTGATGAAAAGATGATAAGCAAAAATCAGAAACGAATTATAAGCTTACGACAGTTTTATATTATAAAACAATGACATCAAATTAAAAACAATCTAGTACTTCTGTTACGTGTGATAGTGCATTTTATTTAAATAGAGCAAATGGAGAGATAGCACATAACTAGGGAAGGCAGCACAATTTGGCAGATGACGCATGTATGTGTCTGTTTTATCTCTAGATATATAGATGATTCATTATTGAACTCACTGCAGGCATGCCTTAACATCTAGTTATTGGGAAATTATAGTCCAAAATAATGTTGATGCAAATGTGCAGAGCTACACATTGTAGGGTTAGCCAAACAACCCACGTCATACTAAAATTAGTAGTGATGAAGCCAAGCTCACGGTAATTTATATTTCTACAGCAAGATTAGCAGCAATAGAAAATCACAACAAACTGTAGATGTTCTAATAACAACGTATCCTTCCCCCGAACTGTGGGAAATAAAACTTGACGCCCATGCACATGTGAAGGAGGAGCCATCACCTCTTCAAATAGTTCAGTACATACTCATTCATCAAGCACCTGCTCACTGCCCAAGCATCACTCTGGCTGCTGGGGATACAGCAATGAACAAAACAAAGTCCTTCCTCTCCCAGAGCTTACATAGCGCCAAGTAAGTGCAATATGTAGTTTACTTTTGAGTCCTCAGTAAACTCTGGTGAGTCTTAATTTGGCTCTCACTATCACAACTTGATAGGTTGCCATCAAGTAGGCTTGGCCATATATAAAAGAGGGGCTCTAAAGAGTTGTGTTTCATTCACACTCAAGAAAATGTCTTCCATTTTGGATTAGTCTGTGGCCCATCAGGAGGGTAACTGGTGCTCTCTAGTCGGCCACATATCATACTGAGAAACCCTTCTCTAAAACATACCACTAAGGTCGTCGCAGATGACTACTGGAGTCATTTGGCCTTTGACCTCCTGACACAACGTGGAGCATTTGATCCCTCTCCGGTGGCATGCATGTGGCACATCAGCCTCGCTCTGATCTATTCAGTCTTAGAGGATAAGAGACAGCAGATGTGTGCTCCGTTCTCCTTTCGCGGCCCTGGGCAAAGATGAAATATCAAGTCTGCGACTTCTTCAGTTGGGGCACACTGGCCATGGTGGCCCCTGCCAGCTTTCTGCGGCAGACACGCTTGGCCCTGCCCGAGCAGAGATGGAAGCTGGCTTAGTGTCGGGGTCTCAACTATTCAGGTTTAAGGGGTTTCTGATAGACTTGATGGCCTATCTTTTATTTATCTGGGGTCTTCTGTCCTGGGCCTGTCCTTCAAATCCCATCTCAGATGTGTCTCGCTCACCTACAGAGCTTTCTCAGACACCAGAGTTTAATTTCTGGACAAGTAAAAGTGCATGACTCTTGTACAAATACAAAATTAGCATATGTCAAAAGTTTACTTAACTTACTAATGAGGGAAACCGCAGGGAGGTAAGGCTGGCTCAAAGGCAAATCCGAGGACCGGGATTTCATCTCGTCACTCAGGGAAAGCTTGTCAAAGTGGGTTTGCTCAGGGGCGCAGGGGTTGAGGGAGGTGGGGTTCAGGCAGTTGAGCATCTGCCTTCGGCTCAAGTCCTGATCCCAGGGCCCTGGAGTAGAGCCCCATGTTGGGCTCCTTGCTCAGCTGGGAGCCTGCTTCTCCCTCTGCCTCCTGCTCATTGCTCTCTCTCACTATCTCTCTCTCTCTCTCTCTCTCTCACCTTCTCTGTCTTTCTTTCAAATAAATAAAATCTCTTAAATATAAAATAAAGTGGGTTTGCTCAGTCAAAGACAATCCTGACCAATGCCTTCAGGACAACCCAGCTGTAACCTTTAGGGTTATCTACTGTGTGGAAAGGATTCATTTTCATCTCTCCTGAATGAGAATCTCAAAGTTGACATATGCTTTATACAGAGTCTGGGCCCTAACCGAAAGGTAAACCGGACATAAAGCTAAGATCTAACCCTCAAGAGGGCCTGGTAAACATTGCTCCAGGGCAACGTTGAAAGGACTTGCATTTGCCTCATTTCCAAAACTTAAATAATATTTGCCAACGCAGGGTTTTGCTTTCTTAAAGACCAGAATGACACCCCCGCCCCCCAAAAAAAGGTGTGGGTATTATTATGTCTGATGCTGATTATTGGTTCTATATTGAGTACTCATTTAACACACACTGATAACTTCAAAACCGCAGGCTAATCTATAAAGTCTTCCCAGACCTAGAAAATATAATGATATGACCTACCTCTTTCTCCCTCTTCTGTGTGTGTATGTGGGCGTATGTGTGTGTGCGTGCACGTGCGTGTGCTTACCTCTCCATAGAGGAACAATATATGAGATGATGAGATGGATTTTTCTTGTGCTGGCATTATTGGTTCCCGGTCCCCTGCCTTCCAGCCCAAATTGCATCCTCCAGGCTGAATAATCTACCGGATAAGAACGTGAGCTTTGCAGTCAGACAGCTTTGAGTAATAATCCTGGCTCTTTATTAACACTGTCCCCTAGCAAATTAGTTAACCTTCCTGAATCCCAGTCTCTGCATCTCTAAATGAGGAAAACAACACCTACGTTGCAGGGCCGATGTGAAGATTACACCTGAAGAGCTTGGAACAAATCTGGAACGTTGGGAAAGAACATAATAAATACGAGCTGTTGTTCCTTTTTCTTAACCTTATAATCCCCCTCACCACACAGAAAATAATACACCAGGATCTTTGAGATTCAAAACAATGTACATTTTATAGGGACGTTCAAGGTAGTCACAACAACAACACTGCTACTCTTGGTCTTATTTGAACAATTTTTAAATAAGATCTAGGTTTGTTCTGTTGGGTTTTACTTATTTTGCTCTTGATCTTCTTGGATTCTGTAGCCTCTCCATGGACCTGGATGTGCAGCATGAGTATGCTTTGCTGACATCAAGCCTCTCTTCCAATGCACTAGAAGTTCCCAGTTATAGTGAGACCGAGACCCCTGGATCCCTGGTCGTCTTCCTTTCAGAGGTAGTAATGGGGTGAAGGCATGGCACTCCAGGATCGACTTCTGAGCAAGCAAGTATGTGCTTCATGTTCTCTTCTTAACGCCACTGAATCACGTTCTCTTCTGCATGGATCTCGAGAGGCCCCCCAAATGAGACTTGTGGGCCACCTGCTCAAATCAGAGGTTTATTTAATCTCTTTAGGTAAAGAAATGTACAACTAGTGGCACGTCCGAGAGGCTCTCCCTCCACTTCAACTGGCTCATAATAGAGTTTACTTCCTCGAAAAGGTTTGTGCCAAAACCCAGCTTTAATTGTACAACTTTTAATTCCTTTTTCCATAATAGGAGTCATTGTCTGCCTGTAACCTGCTTGGCAGATGATGACACTAGAAGCTAACATGCCAGCGAGGCACAAAGTCAGCAAAATCAGTTACAGATGCATGAAGGAACGGCTGTAGTCTATGAATTGTTTCATTGGTGAGACTGAGGAAGTGCAGGAAAGGTAGGGAATCACTCCATGGGGCCTGAGATGAGACTTACTCCACACACCTGTCACCTGGCTGGTGCCGGGCCTTCGGAGAAAGTGTTAAAAGAGGGAGAAGGAAGAGTGACAAATTCTATGACCCATCTCAGGGGTGCAGCAGGTGCTGTGTTACTTGGTGCCTCTATGAATTTTTTTGTTATTGTTTAAATGAAGCTAGATAAAACACCCTACGTGTGTGAGGGGTTGCCATCGTTCCCACAGATCTATGGTGAGGCTGGAGATTGCGGGGCATTTTCACCGACGCTGCCGGCGGTCTGTCTGCATAGCAGCGATGGCTGTGACACCCGTGTCAGCATGCATTGTCCGTAGACAAGGAAGGCCTGCTTCGGAGTGGGGTTGAGGGAATTGACGCCTCACTTGAGTGCTTTGAGAGGCCAAGATCAAAAGCACTTTTAAGCATATCATATAATTATCATCATTAAGAAGCACAAGGCGAGGGGTCTTCAACTCCCAAATTTTCAAAGCAACAAAAGCAGCACAGCTTTAATGGGACTTTGAAGTCAGATAAATCTCCAGGTATTTTCATTATAGAAACTCACAACTAATTAAGAAAAACCCTATCTGGGCTAGTGTTTAATTATGTTTGCTTGTCCGCCTGTGTCATGTTCTGTGTTCTGAAAGGAGAGGGGTGTCAATTGGATTGTACCAAAAGACTGTACTGGGACCAGCCAACAGCTTTCATTTTGAACAAAGCATGGCATAGCAGGGTTTTGATCTCTTTTGCCTAAATAAATAAGTTCTTAATAAGCACTGATGATTTTCTTAATCGTCCACACAGCCCAAAGGTTAGCCAGAAGTTTCTCCATAAAAACACCAACACCAACACCACTGCACACCTAGAGTGAGGAGTCTAACCCTAACCCTAACTCTGGGAAACAAACACAGGGCTGCAGAAGAGGAGGTAGGTGGGGGGCGGGGGGACTGGGTGACGGGATGAGCACTGGGTGTTATACTATGTGTTGGCAAATTGAATTTAAACAAAAGATTTTCTAAGAACACACCTGCTTTCTATTAGGGGGGAAAGTATTAGACCACCTACGTAGGAAGATGCTGGAAAATCTGATAATAAAACAAAGACAAATGGCACTAAATATACATCGGAGAGAGATGCTATTTAGATGGAAGGTAGACCAGAGCGGTTCACTGGTATCCTGAGTCATATCTCAGGCCAAGGTGGTTCTCCTCCATCCGAGTCCTGTTCTTTCTTCTCCAGTGCCTTCTGGCCTCACGGGATGCTGCCAGCCCTGTTCTTTTGGAGAAATGAGCCAACTCCTGTGAGCCTCAGTGTCTGCATCCATGTAATAGATGTCATAGAATGCCCACTTCACCTGGTCGCCTTGACCTAATCCGACGGCGTCCATAACATGCGGGGTGTGGGACTGGACGCACCCTGGACACCCGGGTGGTAGCTGGTGCTGTTTACATTAGTAGTGCTCTGCAGAAGGGGGTCTGGGACACGACTCTCATGCCTAACGACATCCTGATTACAGCAAGTCCTTGTGGAACTCCCATCCTCTCCCCAGGTTCTGGAGACCTGGAGATGGATGTGTTTCACTTCACAGTTGCTAAGTGATTCAGCCGATTTTATTTTATTTTTTTATTTTTTTTATTTTTTAAAGATTTTATTTATTTATTCTTGAGAGACAGAGAGAGAGAGAGAGGCAGAGACAGAGGCAGAGGGAGAAGCAGGCTCCACGCAGGGAGCCCGACAGGGGACTCGATCCCAGGACTCCAGGATCACGCCCTGGGCCAAAGGCAGGCGCTAACACGCTGAGCCACCCAATTCAGCTAATTTTAAAAGCTGCCTTCTCGAACTTTGACAAAGTGTGCCCTTGTGATAGGCCCCATTTTATTTTTAGCTACACCAACCAACCCAATCACAATAAATTTAGATCTTAATGTGATTCTAGAAAAGGATGGCCCAGAGGAACGGTCCAGGACCACTCAACAGCTCTCACGCTTGACGAACGGAGAGAAAAATAAAAATAAACAAATTTTTTAATCCCCCCCCCCCCCCAACTGTGTCAGGCTACAAAATGTTGTTTTGGAGCGAGGCTCAGCAGGACCGGTACTTAGTGTGCATCTTAGCAAAATGAGTAAACAGACAGTGTGGACAAAGTTTGAAGAAAGAGAAAGAACATCATACGTTTCGGGTTTTCAAGGGATGTTGGGCCTGCCTGTTTTTGTAAAGAAACATCTGTCAGGATTTGTGAGCCCACCTGAGTGCCCAGGATTCTCTTGTTTAATGTGGGGAGGGACTGTCAAGTCAGAAGCCCCAGGCAGGCTGAGCAAGCTGGTTGCCCCTGAGGAAAGCAGGAATTTTGCTGAACGCCTGACGCCATTTCAGTGCCAACAAACAGGACTTTTGGATACTAATGAGGCCCCACCGTTTCAGGGCAATTGCATTAATTGACATTAATCAAAAACTCCATTGCAAAGGTCACTCACTGTTTGAGGGTAGCAGTCAGAGGCCCCTGTGCTTGGGAAGGCCCCCCTGCCAGGGAGCAGAGGCCCCACTTGGGAGTCCCGACCCCTGTCGGAGGCCCCCTGCTCCTCTCTCTGGGCACCGCGGCCACCCCGCTGGCCTTGCCCTGGTGTGAGCACCCGTGTCCCTATTTGCCGTATGGGCCACGGATGAAGGGACCCCCGGGTGCTGTGGCTTCTGCTGTGATCCCCTTGGGAATCTCCAGGGCAGAGGTGTCCAGATGTTGGCAGCTCTCTGCAGCCCCTTGCAGCTGAGCGTCCTGGTTAACTCGAGCCTCGGAGAACAGTTCTTAACCACAGATGCAGCTTCTGGCTGCCGTCCGTCTGTCTTGCCAGTCCCCACACCCGCCTCGACGGCTACTGGGAACCGAGCGGCACAAGGGGACAGTCCCGCAGTCCGCTATCCAAGAACGAGTGGAACCCCAGGAATGCGGTTGAGGGCAAGCACGCCAGCCTTGCATATGGATCTCAATCTCACAGAGGTGCTGACTTTGAGGAGCGGTGAGAGCTGTGGTCGGAATCATCCAGAAGGAGGGGAGAACCAGCCTCTCCTATCTAACAGCATGTGTGACCGTAATGAGGAGATTTACTGCTTGTTGAGGAGCTTCGTGCAGCCCATGCGAAGGTAGGAGAATGGTTTTTGCAGGGTTCCTGATGGCTGCGTGATCTTAGGACCAACCAGACAGGAAAATAGACGTAAATAGCCCCCCTAGAAGCCTTCTGGTCCTTCCAGTTTGGCTAGAACCATGCAAAGAGTGACTTTTCCTGTTGGTTTGCTCCACACTGTCTGGGCTCCAGCAAGCAGGGGCCTGGGCAGCCATGCAAACAGCTGACCGCAGGCTGGGAAGTCGCCGGGTCCTCTCTGCACCCCCAAGAAAGATGCTGTTCAGTGCAGATTGTGGAAAGTATGGGGGTTCCGATTTCACTGGAGCTGGGGGTGCACACCCCTGGCCAGGGAAGGGAGAGCCTTCAGCCAAGTCTGAAACCTGCTCAGCCCCCGTGGGACTGGAGTCTCGCTCTTTTAAAACAATATTTTGATGAGTCGTGTGTAAATGAATCAGAAACATATGGATTCAATTTCCCCTGAAGTGTACGTGGGTTTAAAAATTAAGGGGGGAAAAATGTGTGGTGCTTGGGTATGTATCAAAAGGAAAATGTTTAAAAAATAATGCAAGATGCTTTGTGGAACAGAAAGCCCGCCTGCCTTCTAGAAGCCAGGGCAATCGCAGCAGAGCCAGGGCCCAGTCTCTGGACGCTAAAGTTAAAAAATATGCCCGGGGTGGGGGTGGGGTGGCCTTCCAGGGCCTGCCGCTCTGCGGGCAGCCTCCCGCGACGTCCTGGGACCCTGTGAACAACACCCAGCAAATGAAAAGCAGACACTATCCAACACGGAGGCCAAATCATATCTGGGCTGAAAATTAGATCACCAGGCAAACTGAGCAGATTTTCAAACAAGGTACTTGCACTCTCTTTTTAAGTTAATTTAATTCTAAATGGAGGGCAGTCTGCAGGCTGAGATATAAACTGAAGCTCAGACATATAAGCCCTGAATTTTATCTTCCCGCCCTGAAGATCCTTCAGGCCAGAGGCCAGGAATATTGGTGAAATAGACTATTTGGGAGCAGAAACTTAGGCAGGAAGGAGCCCAGCTACTGAATCCCTTCTGGGGCATGTTTACTGCTTGGCCACCTCTCCACTCCGCTGCTACCCCAGCAGCAAGAGGCAGCTCGGCTATAAAACGGTGAGTCCCCACGACGGTTGCCAGAGACCATTTATACTCCAGTGCCATTTAGGGACTAATATAAAGCTGTTGCTGCTAAGTGGAGACATTAAAACAATCTACTGTCTACTATTACAGTAATCGTGTAAAAGATAGGACAACCCAATGTGAGCACTGCATAGAGATAAAAATGAGAAACAGAAGAACGTCCTTCCTAACTAGGATGGTTAGCCGCCGACGACAGGGACATCTTAAAAATATAAGCCGTCTCAGTAATAATTTCTAATGCAGTTAAACCAGACTGTGATATTTTCTCTTACGCTTTTAATTGTTTTTAACTGTCCATCGTCATTTCTTAATTGGGAAGGTCCAGCTTGCGCAGATACGTGACGGGAGAAAATCAGATTGCAAGGAGATAATAATGCCATTGCTGTTTCACTCAACAGGGAACATTTGAGAAAGCTGAGAAATAGCAGAGCAACAGTGTTCTTGGCCTTGGATGTTCCTCGTGTCTTCTGGGCAAGGGCCATGGAGGAGCGGTGGGAGACCAGATGTCTGGCCCTGGAAGGGTCTGAGAGGAAGGCTGCTGACTGATCCAGCAGGACTTTTTCCGTCCACGACTCTGCAGGCCCTAATGCCCCCCTAGCACCGGCACCAGAGTGGCGTGAGAGCGAGGCCTGGCCTTGTAAACTGCACTGCCAACTGCACTGGATTCAAACCAGGTCTTTCTCCGAGATTAGATTCATCTTATTGTTCTCCCACCAAATGCATGCCTGCTCCAGGCTTCTTCCCTCCACTGACATAGACTTCCTCTCCTCTGAGACAAATCCGAGTTATCCATAAGCACACCAAGCATTTTCTTGGCTTCTTTTATTTTTTTAAAAAAAAGTTTATTTATTTATTTGAGAAAGAGAGAGAGAGAGGGAGACAGAGAATCTCAAGCAGACTCTGCTGAGCATGAAGCTCAACTCGAGGACGGATTCCAGAACCCTGAGACAGTGACCTGAGCTGAAACCAGGAGTCTGATGCTTGACTGACAGAGCCACCTAGGTGCCCCTCTTTGTTTTTAAATTTAAAAGGTATATCTTTTGATTTAAATTATGGTTCCCTACATGATCCTGCTACCCCGGGATCGAGTCCGACGTCGGGCTCCCTGCGTGGAGCCTGCTTCTCCCTCTGCCTGTGCCTCTGCTTCTCTCTGTGTCTCCCTCAAGAATAAATAAATA
Organism: Vulpes vulpes; assembly: GCF_048418805.1. Lineage (NCBI taxonomy): Eukaryota > Metazoa > Chordata > Mammalia > Carnivora > Canidae > Vulpes > Vulpes vulpes. The sequence goes on along the minus strand of NC_132792.1, from coordinate 41,118,272 downwards.
AAATCTTAAAAAAAAATTACAGTTCCCTAAAAGGCAGGTTGGGCTTGATCAAACAATTTTATGTGCATGATGTTTCTCTGAATTCATTCCCCAGGCTGTCCTCCTCTTTCTACCATACACAGAGTGCTCAAGAGGAGAAGAGATATGAGCCACTAGCTCCCTTCCCATTACCTCACACCATCTCCTCTCTTCCTTAGCAAATTGCAGCAGAAGCAGATACCCTCCCTGCCCCTCCACTGGCAATTATTAGACTGAAGGAAATCCAATTTATTTCTTTGTGTTTAAAAAGTACGAAAGTTCCTAACACCAGCATCAGCCACTCAATGGTTTTCAAAATGTATTCATTCATCAAACGTTTACTGAGTGCCTGCTCTGCACCAGCACTGCCCTCGGAACCAGAAATTGAAGACAGGAGAAATCCTGCTACCTTCAGTCGGCTCTCAGTTTCTAACACAAGGACCCGGATGCATAAGCAAATTGGTGCAAGCGAGGGCTGGTTACCAAGATGGAAGGAGACACAGTAGAGTTGCTGTGGCATCACTGCCAAGTTCCACCTTGGAAGAGGTGGTGGAGGGAAGGCTTAGGCTGGAAGGCAGTTGTCTTAATCACCTCCTGTTCACCCTGTTGGTGAGGAAGTGATTCCACCCTCGGATTAATGGGATGTCGGAACACATGACACCAACCCTGGACAGGCTAGACCCACGGCAGCTCACATGGACCCATAGCCCGGGGGAGGAGGGTGCAGCATCACAGGAGGGATCGTACCAGCCTTGCTCCCTGGAGCTGGATGAACCAGATTGTGGGAGCCAGGCTTCGTGGCACCAAGAAGGTAGGGGCACCCCTGGTTCCCACAGGAGGATGCGATTGGCTTGTTTGAAGAATTCTGTGGCTGGCAGGGAATTGAAACCCACCCGTCAGGGATAAGCAGGAGCTGCCCTTGGTTGCCCTGACCAGGAGGGTTGTGTGGCTCCAGGACCTCATCTGCAGGAGCAGAGGGAGGAGGGGGACCTGGGCTTAGGCCACTGGAGGCCATCCTAACCTCACCAGACATTAAGGCAGCACTTAATGCTGGGCCTTGATCTTAGGCGCCATACCACAGTGGTGGTGAGGCAGGTCTTGAAAAATAAGTGAGTGAGCTTTCACTAGGTGGCCAGGCCGGGGCACGTCGGCGTTGCAAGCAGAAGGACAAGCAAGACTGAAGGCCCAAAAGCATAGAGCGGCCTGGAAAATATGTTAAATTTTTTTTTTTGGTGGGGGGGGGGGGGGGAGAAATGAACAATTTCTTTCTACAGATCTGTAGAAAAGAAACCACAATCTGTCTTTAAAGTTAACACATTTAAACATTAGAGCTAATGAAAGAAGAGGAGACATGTTAATGGAGAGCAGCACCATCCAATGGAAATATAACGTGAGCCAGAAATGTGAGCCACCAGGGTAATTTTAGGTTTTCTAGTAGCCACGTTTTTCAAAAGTGAAAAGAAATAGGTGGAATCCATTTTAATGACATAGTGTCTTTAACCCAATATATCCAAACTATTATCATCTCAACATGTAACCATGTAAGAAATATTAATAAGATGTTTACATTCTTTTTTTTTCATACTAAGCCCCTGAAACCTGATATATATTTTTACAGTCACAAGGTACTCCAGTTGGACAAGCCACACATGTCAAGGGCTCAATACTCACATGTAGTTGGCGGCTGCCCTGTTGGACAGCACAGATTTAGAACATTTCGAATTAGCTGAAGTTTGGGACAAAGTGTGAGGCAGTTTTCTCGTCTGGAAATCAGCTATTAAATTAGCAAGCTTGCACAACTCAATGTAAATTTTTAGATGAGGGATGGAAACTGCCTGGCATGTGTATTGTCACTGCCTACACTCCTTACTGTAATGATTACAGATATTAGATCTGGATCCCAACATGCTTTTCCACTAAGTCTACAGGGAGCCCCTCTCAGAGAATGGAGCTGCCAAAGAATGAGTCTACATACTGGCCCAGAGACCTGGGCACCGCTTTAAGACGACAGTGGAGAAGCAAATCTTTATGTTTCCATTCCAAGCTAAGCTTTAAACACTGGGCTTTAGGATACAAGAGCTCCCATGCCATAGAAGCCATTGACAGTAGGTTAAAAAAGAAAAAAAAAATCTTCAATTAATATCATTTATTAGATCCTGTAAATGGTGCCCATAACTTGGCCCTTCACCAAATGACTAGACATTTTATGCCTAGAGTTAAATTGCACCATCTAAAAGATTGTATTTGTTTTGGACTTCTGCACAGAACACTCAGAGGGGTTTCCACCCATATTTACACGAGTTCTTCAGAAAGCAAACACAATTGTAATAAATGAACTGCGTAGCGGATCCCTTAGAGACCACAATCCAATGATTCACACACGCATGCTGTTGCTCCACTTACCAAGTATATATTTGGTGGGCCCATGTTACATAGAAAATAACATTCTACTTAATTCCAAACAGCATTGCCAAGCTTAAATTCTTTGGTTAAGAGATCTGTTTTATTTTGATGATCTATTTTTAAATATCCCCATGGTTTTGTTTTGCGGTTGGTTTTCGTTTTTTTTGTTTTGTTTTGTTTTGTTTTGTTATTTTTTTAATTCTTCCAGTTTTAGTATTTTCTCTTCTGGCTGAACCTAGATTTTTCTGTCATCTTAAAAATGCCGTTGTCTAAGAATTCACATTTAATGCCTTATATTTGCCATTTGACATGAGAAGTAATTTATTTATTTATTTATTTATTTATTTATTTATTTATTTATTTATTTTTACATAGAGCGAGAGGAAGAAACCTAGGAAAGAAGATGCAAAAATTTGGAGACGTTGTTTTCACATCGTCTTTAGTATTTCAAAATGAAAAAAAGGAAAAAAAAAAAAAAAGACATGTTCTTACACATGCTGATTGTGATCTAACTAGGAAACTACTGTGCCCAAAACGTATAGAATTCAAAGCCTGGGAAGCAGAAGGAGGCCACAGTATAATCTAGCAAAGTCAGGATGTGCACCGATCAATAAAGGCACAGTTTACAGGATTGTTAAAATATTTGTGAGGCGATTTTAGAAAGCTCTCCTGGAGGTCAACCAATAAAATACTCCACAGAACACCTTATGGACCAAACTAACACCATTCTCCATTAGTACGCATTTGAACTGCTTTCTTTCTAATCATGTAAAGGGTCCCCTGCTTGACTAATGGGTTTTTTTCCATGAAACGTGTGCACTTCAATGTGAAAATCTCTCCGACCCATCATGTAAAATGTTATCTTTGACATTCATTAGGCAAATAAGAAAAAAAAAATTAAAAAGTAATGAGGAGGGGGCCAAACTGCTTTGAGAAGTTTCCACATATGTGCTAATTAGCCATTCCATCTGAAAATATTCCCAGAAAGCTGGATGAGTAAAGCAGACGGGGATAAATAATGCAAAGACCCTGTGGCATTGTCACAAACACCATAACCAGGGCTGTTTGTGAGTTCAGAGAGAGTCTCCAAGTGCTATGCCTGAGCATAAAACATCAATGAAGTAAATCTGTGCTAACAACCTCAGGCTTATCTCTCTCTTGCTCTCTCTCTCCCACACACACAACACACACACTCACGTGCGCACACACATCACTTTTTTCCCTCTCTCTCAACCTCTTGGTACAGCTCTTCCAGTGCTTATATTCCATTCAGGCCTGTTTTTACATAAAGTGAAATAGAATTTCTTACACCTCGTTTGTGGTGCTGTTGAAATGTGCAGTCTTCATGCAAACACTGGTCCGGTTACATAAGCACACGGAGACGATTAGCTGTGAAATAAGGCATTAGTCCACAGCATCAAACACCAAAGGAAATACTCTCCGATTACAGGGACTGCAACCTCTGGAAGTCCCTTTTGTGAAATGACAAGCCTGCTGGTTTCATCTTCGGATACAATGCCCATCTGTGTTTTTTAAGTACAATTGAGTTTCATCAACCAGACCAAAAAATACTCCTGGTTGAAATGCATTCTGTAAAGTCAGTGGAAAAATAACACTAGTAGCTCCATAAATGAGGGGTAAATAGCACTATTATGGTAATTTCTGGTTTTAATGCTTTCAGCTAACACAGGAAGACTATGATTTGAGAGTTGCAGTGGAGATATTAGAGAAACACCTAGATACTTCACCAGAAGTGCTGCAGAAATGACAGCATAAATTGTGCAATTTCAGGCCACCCCCACCCCTGCCAGCCAAAAAGAGGGGGCGACAAAAAGCATTTAATAGCTTCATGAGTGTGTATGTGACGTGTGCCTGTGTATTTTATTAGAGGCATTTCTAAGGTTCCCTCATTCGAGACGTTAAGACTGCACAAAACTAAGTCAAAACCCATCTTCTTCCCAGTGCTGCGTCCTCACCTACTGGAATGAGCACGCTCTGATCCTAGCTGCCCAGGGCAAAGGGGAAACGGGACAGTCCCCAACTGACCCACTGGTGTCCAGATTCCCAGGAGACTGGGAGTTTTATGCTTTGCAAAACCAGAGGGACGTCCCACTCTGTATTAGTGACCCATTTACCGGACAGATTTTACTGCTTTCTCCAACTTATTGGGCATGAAAACAAAATCTGCTCTATAGGAATAAACACAGGGTCTGGAAACAGCCTGAAGCCTGCCTGCTAATGAAAGGCCCTCGGTCTCTTCTTTCTTTAAAATCAAGGCTTCCTACAAAAAGAATAAACTGCCCTCCATGACAGGGAGTCAAGTAACCAGGTATTTACATTTAGACAAGATAGAGTCTCCTCTGGCAGTCTAGAAGAACGCACAGCTGTCAAGAATCAAATAAAGGCTTTCAAAAATCTTTCTCAAGAGCCAAGGATGCCATTTGAAGAGCAAAGTAGTGAGCAATTTCCCACTAACATCACAGGAATTTTTAAAATTCTGTTTGAAAGACACAACCTGCCCATATCCATCAAAAAGTCTCTGGTTCAAGCCTTAAAAAATATATTATTATGAATTTTAACACGCGAGATTTTTCATTCCTGCATAGTAAGTCTTTCCTTTAAATGGAATAAAAGATCTAGTGTGCTGATTTTTCCCTATAAAAGGAATTTTTAACATTTAGAGGAAAAGGTTTTTTTGGGTTTTTCCCCCCTCTTTCTATCCCAATCTATGTTCTTTTTATAAGTTTGATGGGAATGTCAGAATTAGTAGCTATCCTATGTCTGAATTATGTTACAATAGAAATTTATCCCTACCGTACATGCGGGTTCTCTCATTTCTATTCACTTCAAAGCACAAAGGGGCACAGTAGCTTCATAGCCCAGAATTTGAGTGTTCCTGAAATTGTCTGGAAGATTATGGGGACAAGGGTATATGGAATTAAGAGCTTCCTTGAAAAACACTATGAGTTGGGGAAAGGGTAAGTAACGGTTCTAAGCTCAGCCCTACAACACCCATTCAGATCATCCTCTGCCTCGGCCTTCTTGGCTTCCTGCCTGGGTCCTGAGAAAAGGAACCTTTGATAAAATGAAGTAAAATTAATAAATAAGTAGATAATAAATGCATACATGAATGCATACATAGATGCAAAGTTCAATCATTCAGCTCGTATTTATTGAGTTCCTGGCACTGAGAATATAGCAGTTACATTAACGAAGGCCACAGAAATCCCTGCCCACTCAGAGCATGTAATCTGGTGGGAGTGGGGAGTCATGGGGAGAGACTGTATCTAAGTAACACGTGTAATATATTTATAAGGTAATTGGTTCTAAAGGAAAAATAAATAAATCAGGGAAGGCACTATGAGACCAAGGAGATATGGTGAAATTCTACATAAGTTGGCCAGAGACAGTCTACCTGGAAAGATGACACTTAAGTAAAACACTAAAGGAAACGAGAGATACCTGAGGGAAGAGCTTTCCAGACAGAAGGAACAGCAAGTGAGAAGGCCCTGAGTTAGGGTCATATCTGGTATGTGCAGGGAGCGGTAGAGTAAATAGATGGAGTATGGTAGGGGAAGGTGGGGTCAGAGAGAGATGGTGAGGGTAGGCCAATCAGGTAGAACCCAATAGGCCAACGTGACTTATTTTTACATGATAGAAAGTCACTGAAGTGTTTGAGCAGAGGAGTGACTCGAGCTCAGTAATGATGTGGTCAGGGGTAGAGGACAGGAGTAGAGAAGAGAGGCTTACAAATGGAAGAAGAGATATTTACATGGAGACTTTAAAGAAGACTAAGAATTGGTTAGGGTCAAGTGAGTTTGGGGGAGATGGGACAGAAAATATTTTATAGCCAAAGAACAATATGTGAGAAGGTTCAGTGGAATTGGTGCTCGTGTTGTCTGAATCATGGACAAACGATGGTCGTGATGGCTGTATCTTCTGCACACTCAAAATCAGACATCAGGGTTTGTTTTTCTTTTCCTCCCATGGAAGAGTATCATGACTTCAGCCATTAGGCATTGGCTTCTGTGAGGACATCCCTAACGGTAGTGCTCAGATGTGTGTCCTTAGCATACCTGTTGCCTGAGTATCAGCAGCGATGGGAGACGTGGCTATAAGGATTCAGAGTAGAAGAGGAAAACAATGATAGGTGTCAGTGGCGGGCAGCAGAGACCCACCTGAACAATTTCCAGTTACTGAGACATGTTCCTGACCCAGGGCCTTTGCACTTGTTTTTTTCTGCCTGGCAAGACTCTCCCCCTGATATCTCTCATTTCCTTCCGTGTTTTACTCAAGTGTCATCTTCCACAGTAGGATGACTTATCATTACTGAAAGTTAGGTATCTTTTAGGTATCTATTATCCTGTTCTTACACTTAACTACTTCCATAGGGTGCTAAAGTCGAACACATTTCTCCTTTTTGAGTAAAATAGGCCATATATAATTGTGCAGCATACCCCCCCAACATCAACAAGGTACATTTAGGAGAGAAACATCTGAAAGACAGTGAAGTAGTATGGGTTTTTTTAATTCTTGATTTTACTATTAAAATTTAACCAAGGCAGTGTTTCGTGTATGTTACATAATAAAGTTTTGTGTGACTTTTATTAAACCAGTTGGCAGAAGGCTTTCTGAACCTGACCCAAGGGGTTTGTTCATCATATTGGGTAAATTCTAAAAAAAAAAAAAAAAAAAAAAAAAAAAAAAAAAAAAAAAAAAAAAGCTTTCCAAGAAAGCCAGGGCTAAAGATGAAAAATAAATGGATAGTACTTGTGTATTTTTTCAAAGAAATTTTGAACCTGTTCTTTCCTTTTGTGGAAGGAAGTAATGCACTATAAGTTAGGGAGGGCAAGGAAAAAGTAGGTCACAGAGAGTTAATGAGTTATATAACACCACAGGGAGAATTAATGGCAGATGAAAGAAGGCTAACCCAAGACCCTTGGGATCACATTCTAGTTTTTTGTTGTTTTTTTTTTTTAACCAGTACTTGATGTAAAAAAAAAAAAAAAGCAAGTGGTGGAGGGAAGAGCAATGGACAGAACTTGTTTGGAGAAAGGATGGTTTGCATCTTCCAGAGCAGTGACAGAAAAGATCCATAGGTTGCTGTATACTTTGGTGACAAGCTCATTTTCATGCAGCACAGAATAAAGTTTAGCATATTTTTCAAGATGCTCTGCCACTTGCTGTAGGGAAATGAATAAGCACGAACTTTTGACTGTGGGCAGGGGGGAGGGGTAAGAATTTATGATTTTACAATTCTTTTTTTTAAAGATATTATTTATTTATTCATGAGAGACACACACACACACACACACAGAGGCAGAGACACAGGCAGAGGGAGAAGCAGGCTCCATGCGGGGAGGCCAATGTGGGACTCGATCCCGGGACCCTGGGGTCATGATCTGGGCTGAAGGCAGATGTTCAACCACTGAGCCACCCGGGCATCCCTGATTTTATAATTCTTAAAATCAGAATCTTAGGCATGAAAATCTTTAAATTCTGATTACCAGAGAGTTGTTCTATGGGCTACAAGTTAGACCATAAGTAAACCAAAACCCGAAAGCAAATTGCTTGAGTAATGAGAAAATGTACTGACTCACAGTACACATGTTGATCAGATTGCTGCCTTGACTTAGTCCAAAGGTCCACTACTATTCCCGGTGACTTTTCATGTTTGAGCTTTCCCATCAGACAAAGAGTGAAGGGTTCTGGGTAAAACATAAATGTCTAAAAGGAGAGGATTGATTAGCGTAGGTTGGAATATCACACACGCATTAAAATATGTTAGAGTACTCTAAAGACTTAAAAATACGATCATAATAAACCATCAAATCAAAAAAGCCTATTTCAAAGAAATATGATTCCATTTTCGGTCGGGAAAAATATGCTGCATATTTAGAGAAAGAACTAGGCAGATATATACTGAAATATTAGCAGTTATAAATTCTATCTGAATAATGGCTAAAAGAAACATTTTTTTTATATTGCTATTTTCTAAATTTTCTACAATACACACATATTGTGAGAAAAACAGAACTCATGATTTTTTTTTAAAGATTTTATCTATTTATTCATGAGAGACATGGAGAAAGAGGCAGAGACACAGGCAGAGAGAGAAGCAGGCTCCATGCAGGGAACCCAATGTGGGATTTGATCCTGGGGCTCCAGGATCACACCCTGAGCTAAAGGCAGATACTCAACCTCTGAGCCACCCAGGCATCCCAGAACTCATGATTTTAATGTCATGCCATGATATTGGGGAGTAGGATACTTAAATTTGCATATAAATTTTCTTTTTCCTTTTTTGGCCTAGTAGTTCTCAACATTGATGCTCTAGCTGTCAGAAGTCAACATGATGTGGCTCAAGTCAACTTAGCATGTTAGAAACTGTCTTGCTGGGCTTCTTGTGAAATTATCTCAGCCACCTAAGCAGATTATATGAAAACAAGACTCTTAGAGATCCTCAAGTTAGGGTTATTCTGAAAATTAAGTTACATTTAGAGATAATCTAGGCAGTTCACTTCCATAGGAGAGAAGAGATTTTTTCAAAGTGACTCATGAATTTGCATTTAATGACAATAACCATCATTTATTAAAACTCACAATGCTACCGGCAATGATAAGAACCTTAATAATTATCCCTTGATTAAATATTAGTAACTCCATTTTACTGATGAAGAATCGGGCTGAGGAGGTTGTGTAACAGGACACAATTCACGCAAATGGTAGAACCAATATTTGAGTTCAGGCCTACTTACTGCAAAGTCTCTGGGGCTCTCCTAGAACTTCACATCGTTTCCAGTTAAGTTCTTTGGAACACATTCACCTGCAATCCTCCCTCATTTTAGGAGACTTTGTTTTTCATCACACGAAAGACTCCCAACATTTCATGGATATATTTTGGGGAAAAAATGTAGATAATCTTATTCATAAAATGATTGTATGTGCTCAAAATCAAATAGTGTGCCTAAAGATTGTTCCCCAAAACATGTTCATTAGACAGATGTCCTCCCAAACGAGCTAGTGCTCATGAACACATTTAGAATATGAGACACTATGTAGTATTTCCGCATCAACAAAACATGAAATAACCCATTGTAGAGATTTTGTTTCCAGGGCCAAATCATAGCCATATGAGTAGGCCTTCTGATGAATTCTATCCCACAGATATTAGCAATTAGGGAAGAGTTCATGAGTATGCTGGAGTGGAAGTTCTAAGCCAAGGAATGAGCAGTGGGATTAAAATATAAGGAATAATGAAAATAAGAGAAGTCTGCTAAGTTGGTCTCTGATCACCTTCTTCTTTTCTGTGTGATATCAAGAAATTTCTGGCCATTTACTCTTCCAACACAGGTTACCCTGTGGTCACATTATACTTTCTAACATTTATAACAGACAAAGAGAAAAAAAGAGTTCAAATACTCTTCACATACATTCATTATTTTTAACAATCCTTCACTGATGGCTTCTAACAAAGTGAAATATCTTATGTATTCTTTTTCCTCTGGAAAGAAGCCAATGTACACAAATATATAAAAATGCAGATCATGAAAAATGTAATCGTTGAGTACTTCTTACGTAGAACTATAACTTCTCAAATGTTTGTCTACTAGGTAATATCACATCACTGGAATCTAGTTGCAATATTGTCATTATTACGCTTAGCAGACCATTTTCCAAGTGCTATCCCATCCATTTTTCTTCTTTGTATAACAATGATTAGTTCATTTAATGATAGAATTAATACATATTTTTTAGCACCTCACCTCCATGATTTCACTCTTGGATCTGACCTTTTAAAAAATGTATTTCCAAGTAGGAAATAAAGCAAGGGATTTCCTCTCCTCTTCTAAGCTCACTCATGCTGTGGTAATGCTTTCATCTAGTATAAATCAAGTGAAACCTGTATGATATCTTACAAATAATTCCCATGTCACAGTGAGCTCTTTGGTGGCTGACTTGTCCTGCTATGTGATACAGAAAAACTGTTTTTTAACCCACAAAATGGAAGCCAGCAGAATCACAACTGCAAAAAGAGCAAAAACTTTCTGCCTGCATGAATGAGTAGGAGGATTCAGTATCTCCGACAACAGAAATACCTGCAAAGAACAAGCTTTCATTTATGGCTTCTGAGGATGTGTTTACCTAATAGCCAAATCCTCCCTCCTAGCAGAGAGGAGGCTCAGGGCATTTATGTGAACACGACGGAACCATACCCATTTGGGATCCTCACAAGAAGGCAAAAACTGAAGAATCCGGCTGAGTTTCAGTTACTGCCCAAGGTCAGTAAAATAGACAAAGATATCAAAAACAAGGCCACACTTCCTTTTTCCAGTAGAATTTGGAATCTTAGAAGAAATCTCTGCAACAAGCTCATATGATCTTTCACCCAAGGAAACCTAGATTTGCAGATATCTGCCTTCTTGCTAACCCCAGACTGTTTATAAAGACTCTCTTATCCCCCCCTCCCTCCCCCGACAAAGACACCCCTGATGGGGTGGGCTCTCTTTGCTCCTGGAGGACTCTAGGCCCCTGCATGACTCAGCATCTGCCCATCTCAGCAAACCATATTTCTTGCTAGTCATCTTCCAGGATTCAGTTACGCATTCCCTCCTTTACTGAATCATCCCCAGTTCCAAGTCCTGTTCAGAAAATTCAATCACTCCCTTTTCTTATGCCTTCACTCTATCCAGTATGTTCTCTATCTAGTACATGACAGCAGCTATAATAATACCGCATTTATTTACATCTGTGACTGTCTCTACCAAACTAGCATCTCTTTGAGAACAATAATCGTGTTTAAATCATTGTCAATCTCTATTACATAACATGGTGATTCTGGCATTTAGTGTACAATGTTTGCCCAATAGATGTCTGACAGATAAATGAATAAATGAGTGATAGATAAGTGAGAGGAAGGTGAGGTTAAAGAAATTAATACACTTGCCCGAGGTCTCACAGATAGTGCATGGAGCCAGAACTGGAAACCAGGTGATCCCATCTATTTGACTCTGAAGCTCATACTCTTTCCACTATAATCCAAGGGATAAGATAAAAAGTAGTTTCTTCCCTATATCAAAAGGATTGCTAATTGAGTATGTTAGCCTTGAAGGAATGCCATGCCTCTCCCGCAGTCAGTAGCCCAGTGGTTGTAAACATAACCTCTTCCACCACTCCCTCTCTACCCTGAGGATAGCCTTGTCAACTCAGAGTGACACCAATCCAAAGAGGGCAAGAGGCAAAGGAAAGGGGCCCAAGAACTCCACTGCCCAATCTCTCAGGCATCCTCCAGTCCACAAGACACGGAGTCCCCAGAGCTCTGCTCCCTGCAGTCCGGAATGCCTGTCCTACTGCTCAGAATGCTGACTGTCACTTCTGTTCTCCAGCACCCTGTGGAGTTTCCATATTTCCTTAGCACCGAGTCTAACTTAGTACCTCCTTCCCAGTCTGCTGGCAGTGGTCTGCCTTCGGACTTGGTCTCCCACTCAACACAGCCCCTTTGGAGCTCCAAGCTTCAGAGATCCTCATGCCCAGGTAGACTCAGAACCATGAGTACTAAAGGCATTTGTAAAGTCCGTCCTTTTTTTCGGTAACATCTTTTTGCTGTCCTAGCACCTGAAAATATCTATTCCTCCTTGAATACTAACATTCAATGAATAAAACAAAGGCTATGTCTTTAAAATCATCCACACCCGATACCTCTAGCAGAACAAAGCTAATTCATATATATGCAAAGGACTAAAAGTGGTTGCAATGAGACTTCGCCTATAGTCTTGCTCTCCCCCATCAAGTGATACCCAAAGGAGAAGCTACCCAATCCTGATGTTTTTACAGAATGACATCCATCACACAGGTAATTACTCATCCATCTTAATGCTTCCTTTTAAGTTTGCCCTTAAGAAGCCTGTGATCTCCCAAGTCAAGGGCCTCAGTAAAATCAATAAAACCTCGTCCTATCAGGCCACCAGCCAGATCATTTTCCACCTTTTAACAAGGCAGTGGTTATTAAATGCCTTGTTTGAAAACCCAAGTGGGGTCATCAGACTTTCATGATGAGAATAATCCATCAATTGTACATGTGCTATCTTTTCAGTGTCTTTGATATGAGTGATAAAGTAGGTAATGGCCTACGGTTTTTCAATATCTGAACATGTTCTCCTTTTTACATTGGGGTTGCAGCATAGCAAAGGGAATTTCACGACTGGAGGAAGCTTGTTAAGAGAGAAAGAAATTTCGCTGAGTTATTTCAGTCAATGCAGAAGACATGCTGCTGGCTCCAACTTTGAGAGCCTCGTTCCAAGCTGTCAGTGACTTCTTTAGTCCTTAACCCAGCTAGTCTATGACCAGAGATCCTGAATCTGTAAATTTGCAGTAAAATATATCTTATCATAATGACTCATCCCATACCTTTCATTAGTCACATTCTTGCCTTGAATTTGTAGGAGCCATGAGAAATCTAGGATCATAGAAATGAAGAAGTGCCAATTGATGCTGGATTCTTCTTAAATGCCAGACAATCTTAAAACAACAACAAAAAGCAAATACACTTTTTGTGGGTGTCTATGAAAATAGATCCATCCTTGAATACCTTTCCAGCATCAGAATTGCTAAAGACTTGTGTTCTGACATCTTTAGACATCTGGATGAATGATAAAAACAGTCCACAAATTGTCAGATGGAAGCTCCCTCTCTCTTCATTTTGCATCTGTTTGATTTGGTTGGGGAAGCATTTGAGGGTTATGTATTTTCCACTTAAGATACAAACCTTTTTTGTTGTTTCATTTTAATGATGAAATTAAAAGGAGGCTATTTCACCACCTTCACTGCATTATTCTAAATTTACAGAACTAATCAAGAAATTGAGTTCAAATTTTAATCTATGACAATTTCTAGTAAAGGATTTTTTTTTTTATAAATTTTTTTAATTTCATTTATTTATGATAGTCACACAGAGAGAGAGAGAGAGAGAGAGGCAGAGACACAGGCAGAGGGAGAAAAACAGGCTCCATGCACCGGGAGCCCGATGTGGGATTTGATCCCAGGTCTCCAGGATCGCGCCCTGGGCCAAAGACAGGCGCTAAACCGCTGCGCCACCCAGGGATCCCAAGGATGGTTATCTAGCATCCTACAGACTAAAAATTACTATTAAGCCAGCACTCCTGCACTTCATCAAGGCAATGATAATTGACACGGTGATGGGAATCCTGAAAAACAGCATGGTTCTGGAGCATCTTTGAAATTATTAAAGGAAGATTAAATAAGATTAAATATATAATTTTAGCATTAAATATATTTTTGTACTCTAATCTTTGAAATTAGGTAAACTTCGTATAGTTTGTTTGGTTTTCTTGATCTATCAGAATATTTAATTGCCCCAAACACTTGATTACTAAATCTTAGAGCATAACAGACAGTACGCTGTTCCGGTCTAACTGTTCCTTCGGAAATCAACTCTGGCACTTGAGCCAACAGGAACAAGGCCACAGAATCAATGAAGACACAAATGCACTTCGCATCTCTCACTTATTCTTGTTCTCTGTAGCTTTTATTGGAATTTATTTTGAGAGAAAATGAATTGGGGAAGAAATAAAATGAATCAGCTTAGGCAGCTTATATCCCCTTTGTTATAATGTGAGTAAAAATGGAAGGAAAAATGATTGGGAGGGTAGTATAAATAATTACAAGCTTTTTATTTATGGATTTACATTTACTTTACAAAATGCTTGTGTTAACCCATTTATCCCTGAAGCCACATAGGGTGCAAGTGTGGGCAAGTGAGCACTAGATGGGGGGGGGGGGGGGGGGCGGCGGCAAGTGACACCCTAGTGGAAAACACCAGCTCCTTGCAGGTAGATGGATCTTGGCTGAAATCCCTGCTCCACCCTTAAATTACTGAATGCCCTGGACAGGTTATTTAAGGGTCTATGCCTCAGTTTTTCCATCTATACAATAGAGTTAACAATATATCATAAGGTTGATGCAAGAATAAAGGAGTTAATCATTAGTAAAATTGCTGAGATTCCAGTGTTTTGCAATTACAGGCATTTTCTTATCTAAACTGCATCTCCTTAAGGGCTACAATGGTTCTTTGTATTTTACCCATGAGGGAATTGAGGTTTAGCAAAGTTTAATGACTTGCCTGAGGTCACTTCCCTCTACAGTAGAATGTTGTCCTACTTGAAGTGTTATCATACTTGTATGACTACAAATGTGAGGACAATCTGTCTTCTCCACGAGATCATACGTTCCCTGAGATAGGCCCTGCGTCAGTGTGTTTGCTCATTGTGGTGCCTTCAGCACCTAGCACTCTCCCTGAAGGAGGTGTGCAATAGTAAAAAAAAAAAAAAAAAAAGTGAATGAGTGAATACGCCAAATGTGTAATACATTTTGGTTCCTTTTTCTCTCTGTTGGTGTGCAGATCAAGAAAGTAAGGCTTGGTCAGGTTACACAAGCTGTCCAAGATCAACCCGGTGATGTGTTCTAAATCAGACTCAAACTAAAGTCTCAGATTCTTTGCAAGGATCTCACCATCACAATCAATTTTTTTAACTGATTATTAAATTTAGATGTTATAGAATAATGGCCCCCCCAAAGATGTCCATGTTCTAATCTGCAGAACCTGTGAATTTATTACCTTCCATGACAAAACTGACCTCATAGATATGAGTAACAATCTTGAGATGGGAAGATTATCCTAGATTATCCAGAAAAGAGCAATGTAATGTAACCACAGGGATTCTTATAAGTCTGAGGCAGGAGTATGAGAGTCAGAGAAGGAGGTGTGATGACAGAAGCAGAGGTCAGAGTGATGCCATTGCTGGAACAAGGCCATAAGCCAAGGAATGCAGCCAGGCTTCAGAAGATGGGAAAGTAGGGGCACCTGGGTGGCTCAGGCACGGAGTCTGTTTGGGATTCTCTTCCTCTCCCTCTGCCCCTCCCCAACCGCACAGGTGTTCTAGAATAATAATCAGAAGAACAAGGAGAAGAAGGAAGATGAAGAAGAAGGAGAGGGGGAGGAGGAGAAGGAGAAGAAAAGAAAGGAAACAAATGGATTCTCCCTAGGGTCTCCAGAAGGAACTAGCCCTGCCAACATCTTCCTTACTTTTAGCCACATAAGACTAGAAGTCAGACTTCTGACTCCCAGAACTTTATGATAATATATTTATGTTAAATTGTTTTGGGCAAGTAATTTGCTCATAGCAGCAATAGGAAACTAATACAGATATTAATGACCTCAGGTCCATTGATAAGGTTGTCTGCATGGTGACATAACCATGGGGGGCCACTGACATCACACAGCAAGATCAAGCTCAGTAGATAGATATAAAGAGCACCCAATAATAAAAGACCATTTGTTGAGCTTCATCTGTGCAGTTAGTTACTTGAACCAGATATTTCAAACAAACAAAACTCTATTTTTTAGTCTTTACCCCTGAATAATCTAAATTTAAAGAAAGCAAATTCCATGGAATATTAGTCTCATCTTCTTTTTGTTTTGAAATAATGTGATGCATTGGAGAAAGTTCATGACTGAAAGTTAAGGATGTTAAATTGAGGGCCATTTGCCACTTTTCAGCCATGTGACATTGGGCCATGCACTTGCCCTCTCTCTCTTCATTCTAATATAGGAGGAATTGAGAAGCAGATCCTGGAGCTACCTCCCAAATCTACAACTCTACAGCTCCATCATTCTATTTTTTAGCCGGAGAGACTTCCCTTTTCAATTAAGGATGCTTGTAAATTCTAATTTGTCCCTTCTCGCCATGACCCTCCCTTAGGTTCTTCTTGCATAACACCCCACACTGAAGTCTAAAATTCATTCTAAAGGCATGTATTTCACTTGTAGCTCATGATGATTACAAAAGAACAGAGAGTTCAAACTGCCACAGGTCATTTGTGGATGAGTCCAGAATAGTCACTACACTGAGTATTAAAATATGGCTCTATTCTGAGCCTGCATAGTACAATTCTGCATGGGTCAAGAATCTCCTCCTTAATAAATTCTCTGCTCTAACTTATAGGGATATTAAAAATCATAAAAGAAAGTACCTTGAAGCATGATTTTTAAAAGCTCACAACTTTACTGATGAAATGTACGCATCCTTTCTCTGAGATTGCTGTTAGTATTCATCTTCTTGAAGACTCAGACAAGCGAATAAAAGATACAAGAGAAAGTGATCAGAAGGAAAGGGTGGGGAGGAGGGTCAGCAAATAAATCCTTAGCCTTTTCTCTACCGGAGATCTATAAAAACAAAAAGATTTAGAACAATCAAAATCAGAGATGCTACTGGCGTCACCACACACCCACTGACAGACAGATAATTTTGCTAATATACTCAGTGGAACTTGAAAAATTGAAAAATCTATTCCCAGTATATTGTAATGGCTCAAGCAATGAAAAATTTATATTAGTATTGATAATGACATCCTTGGAACAAGAAAGAAGCAGAGACTGGAAGAGCATTGTATTTTTAAACATCACACCAGGCATTGCTTCTGGAAAAACACAGTTCCTCTCCTAACTAGTGCTTCAGTGGCTTATCTTCATTAAGTAATGTAGAGGTTGAAAACCGTTAGTAAATTAGAGACAACAAAATAAAATGGCCTTCTTCCCAAAGAAACATTTTCTAATATACTGTATTTCTTCTATATACCAACAACCAGCATTATTATTGCATGAAGATATTTATAGCGCTTTATACATTACAGAATTGACTTGTGGTTGGCTCTGAAATGGAGTATTTAAGAGACCCACTCCATGGCTTTCTCTAGGGCTAGAAGTGACTATATCAGCTCTTTTAGGGACATTATCCTGGAGAAGACTGGGATTAGTTGAGAAACACCAATCTGCCAAACATATTCTTGTGTCTCCCAATGGATCAGATGGAGCAACCTCAGTTAATCTGGTTCTTACATAATCACTAGATTATAGGCTTGTAGGGAAGGTAGGCCAGCAGTTTCTGAAAAGGAAAAGGCAGATAAAAATGTGAGTCATTGGCAAAGGCCCAAGTTATGTAATTCCTCTAGCAACAACTCAAAACATTGGCTTTCTTCACTTTCCTGAGTCCAAATATTTATTGAGTTCATCAGCTATGCTAATACTTATTGAGTGTCTATAATGGATCAATAAAGGCCAAGAATGATAGACTACAGTCAGGTTTGGAAAGGGCTTATGAAAGAGGAGAGTAAGTAGTGGTCTGCTATGGAAGCTAGCCTTCAAGATGACCCCCAATGACTCATGCCTTCTGGTATTCACACCCACATATAGTCCTTCACGCATAGAGTTAGGGTTGGCTTTGTGACCAACAGGATGTGGTGGGGATAATGTTATTTCTGAGGCTACCATCATGAAAGGCATTATTGCTTCAGCCTTGATCTTTTGAATCACATATTATAAGGGAATCCAGCCACCATGCTATAAGGACACCTGATAGCCCTGTAAAGAGATCCACAAGGAGAGCAGTAGAAGACCCCTGCTAGAAGCCAGCACCAATCTGCCAGACATGTGAATGAGCCACCTTGGAAGTGAATTGTCTAGCCCCAGTCAAGATTTCAGGCTACTGTAGCCCCAGCCAATATCTGACTGCAACTTCACAAGAGACCCTAAGTGAAAAAGACTCTTCAGAATACTCCTGAATTCCTGACCCACACTAACCATGCAAGAAAATAAGTCATTATTATATTTGCGTATGTCTAAGTTTTAAGGTGGGTTTGCAAAATAGCAACATATAACCAAGATTTTCACCTTGATAGCATGACCTAAAAAGCATCTAATGTAGTGGTGAGGAACAGAGTTCTTAGTGCTAGGTCTGAGTTTGAATCCTAGATGGATGATTCTGTAAATTATCTCATCTCTTTAGATTTCAGTTTCCTCATCTGAAGAATATGGATAATGATAGTACCTACCTCTGTACAGTGAAGGGAACATCCAACAAAACTAAAAGGTAACCTACAAAGTGCAAGAAGATATCTACAAATGACATATCAGACAAAAGGGTTAATGTCCAAAGTATATAAAGAACATATACAACTCAACAACCCAAAACCAAATAATTCAATTTAAAAATGGGCAAAAGACTTGAAGAGACATTTCTTCAGAGAAGACACACAGATGGCCAACAGACACATGAAAAAAATGCCCCCAACATCACTCATCATTAGGGAAATACAAATCAAAACCACAATTGAGATACCAACTGACACCTGTCAGAAGGGCTAAAATAAAAAACACAAGAAACAAGTGTTGGTGAGGATGAGCACTGTTGGTGGGAGTGCAAACTGGTTGGGCCACTCAGGAAAACAGCGTGGAGGTTCCTCAAAAAATTAAAAATGAAGTATTCTGCAATCCAATAATCACTCTACAGGGTATTTATCCCCCAAATGCAAAAACAATAATTCAAAGGGATACATGCACCCATATGTTTACTGCAGCGTCATTTACAACAGCCAATTATGGAAGCAGCCAAAGTGTCCATCAACAGATGAGTGGATAAAGAAGTAGTTTATTATATAATGGAATATTATTCAGCCCCAAAGAAAGAAGGAAATCTTGCCAGAATTTGCAGTGACAGGGATGGAGCTAGAGAGTATAATGCTAAGTGAAATAAGTGAGTCAGAGGAAGACCAATACCATATAATTTCACACATGGGTGGAATTTAAGAAACAATACAAACCCACAAAGGAGAGAGGGAGAAACCAAAAAATAGACTCTTACCTATAAAGAACAAACTCATGGTTACCAGAGGGGAGGCAAATGGGGTGGGAGGATGGGTGAAATAGGTTAGGTGACGGGGATCTTGATGAGCACTGAGCAATGTATAGAACTGTTGAATCACTATATTGTACAGCTGAAACTAATAGAACACTGTATATTTACTGGAATTAAAATTAAAAGTTTAATTAAAAAAAGTAATAATACCTATTATTGTGTCCTAGGTTATGCATCACTGGGCTACATGACCTCTAGGACCTATTCAAACTCTCAAATTCTGGAAGAAAGAATATTTATGTGTACACACACACACACACACACACACACAATAAAAGACAGGAGAGACTTGTTATTGACCATTTAATCTATTTTGACTATTAGGCCAAATAAGTACTTTACATATTTTTAGCTGCCTTTTAGTGAAATCTTGCTTGGTATCAATCAGGAATCACATCATTTAAAGCCCTCCTGCCCCCGTTTTAAGAAGAATTGGTCCAAAATGAAAGCTGTATGATAAAAAGCTACTGAATTATAATCAAGCTCTACTATAGCAAATTAATCTTTGTGCAAAAGCTGGAGAGTATTTCATCAACCAGAAACCAAGAAGAAAGCTTTATTATAACCTAGTAGCAAGCTGACCCTTTCACACTCCAGGGACAGGGAAAAGTAATCAATCCATGGGCGTTTACTACCGGCAAAACTGAGGCTTACAGGGGAGAAGCTTAGCCCCGGGGAGGCAATACTGCAAGTCTGTCAAGTTCCTGATAGAGCTCCTGGCCAGGACCCAGCACTCCCCTGGCCTTCTAGCAACGGAGGCTACATTTGACTCATAAAAACGAAACAAAAACTTTATTAAACCAGCCTTTTGTTATTGAGATGTGAAAATTCATGCAGCTACAAGTATTTTTTCTTTGCTGTTCTGACTTGAAATGATATTTCATCTTGTTTTTCTCCTGTTGTCTTCCCCTGTCTGCTCTCCCCACAGTTTCTGGAAATCATGAGAACCTTGGACATTATCATTCCACAGACTCTCTCTCCATTTTTTGCCAATTCCAATTTGTTCTGAGTCCTGCAATAAATGAAATAAATAATAAATGAAAAGGCCAGAGGCAAAGGCGCCATCACCCTGCACACCCAGGGGAGAACCCAGAGGTTGTAGGGAGCTCTCTGCAGAGAAGATGGAAAACAATGTCTCAGAGGCCCAATTATTTACTGTAGCTGCTGAAATGAGATGATTTATGTCCATGACAAGGCTGTCCTGGAAATAGTAACCAACCGGTATAAATTTAGATCTATTATGAAAAAAATGATGCTTGGACCAGAAAGAGCCCAACTTTAAAAGAAATTAGATGAGTCTGGATTGTACACACACACACACACACACACACACACACACACTGCGCTTTATATATAGATAGATAGATTAGATAGATGGGTATTTGCTGTATATTTAACTGGTGAAGGTTCAAGAAGCTAAGAGCACAAACATTTTGCATTTTGTATTTCAAATTTGTAAAGTCCCACGAGATAATGGAGTTGGGTCGTAGGTGGAAGAGGATGGACTCTTAATTGAGGACAAGCTTTAATTTTCTGGTGTGTTATGTGAACACCAAAAGCATTCAATTGGCCATGACATCGGTAGGGAAACAGGCAAGGGTTAAACTCACTAGATTAAGATCGGGATTTGGTTACTTCACAACAACACCCTACAAGGTCACATACTGAAATGAAAAATTCAAAATGTCAAATAGCAATGCTGGTTCCATTGGACAAGCATCAAAAGGAAATTCATTAAAGCTCTGGGAGAGTCCAAAATACAAAATTCCCAGGCCATAGAGAGTCATCAGGAAAGAGAAGCCAGGGGTTGGATAAAACTTAGGGGACTGGGTTGCTGCATTGTCAAGATAGCCGATGCTAAGGATTTCTTAAAAGACATACAGGATCAGTTAAAGAAAAGGGACTCTATGTATTTTGCGAATGTACGTATTTTCATTTGTATATATATATATATGTTCCACTCTGTGTCATGTCCATTATAAAGCATGCAAAAATAAGAACCTAGATAAAAACAGTAAACAAATACAATCATACATTCTGGTTTATTCTTCCCATATGTCAGCACAGGTTATAGCAATGTTGCCACGATTCAGAGATGAGGTCGAAGGTGATGGAAATAGGATAAGATGGGGTGAGGCGACAAGAAGAAGGAGGCATCAGGGAGTGCAGACCCTTCAGACTTGCCCGCCCACTGCTAAGGAGCCAATGGTGAGTGGACACTGAGGATTATTATTGTCCTTCCAGCCCCTCCAAAATAATACTTTATTCCTTTCCTTGGGACTGGCAAAGGCTGTACCCACAGGAGGTATGGTCTCAATTTGCCCTCGCTCCATCACCCCTCGGACTCCGCTCTCCTGCCATCCACATGGTGGCTGGGAGGCCAAACACTAATGCGAACAAAGAAATGAAAGCCAACCCACCCTCACTTGGACTGGGAGCCAAAACAGGATTTTCTCACAAACTGTGTGCCCACTTAAGCCACCTACACAGAACAATGATTTCGACTGTGGATGTCTGAGCTCTACCCCTCACCCTGGAAATTCTGCTTTGGTTGGTCTGCTGTGGGCCTGGGTTCTGCATTTTATAATTTCTAGATGATCCCGAGGTGGAGGATGGAGGGCAGCCTCTCATGAGGAAGACCCAGATTCTGAATCCCTAGGCATCACTAGCTTAACCTCTGTCCCTCCACATCCATGCTTCTGAAGATAGCCGATCCAAGGATGCTGACCTTGAGGAACTGTCAGAGACGCTTTCAGGAAAGGTCAGACAGGGTGGAATTAAGGAAGTAGGAATAAGGGACAGCACTAAGGGGTATGTGGAACTGAACCAACAGTTAGGAGTCTGGGCCTTCTGGGAGGGACATGAAGGAGGCCATGGACGGGATTAGCCATCTACCCAGGCCAGACAGGGAGGGCATGAAATGCTACTTTGGAGGTGGATATAATTCAATAAGCAATGGGAACACCTGAAGGTGCTTTCAACAGGTGAATAGGTGCAATGAGATGAGCTTGAGGAAATGTCTCTCAGGGCAATGCAAGTGACATATTGGAGGCATGGAAATTTGAATGCATTCAAACACAAGAAAACCAGACATACTTACTTGCAGGTTCAATAATTCGCTATTTTTGACACCTTATTAAGGAATTAACCAAGGAATTAATTAGGCCTTTGCCACCAAGCAACCTAATGATAGGGATAGAAAGGGAAATTCTGGTCTATCTGTGGCAGCCTACAAAGAGATCTATGGCTACCTATTCACAGATAGATGTATACATGTGATTCATCAGCATGCTTTTTTTTAAAGATGTTATTTATTATTTGACAGAGAGAGAGAGAGAAAGAGAGAGAATGAACAGGGAGGGGGCAAAGGGAGAGAGAGAGAGAAGCAGACTTCCCACTAAGCAGGGAGCCCAATGCAGGACTCAATCCCAAGACCCTGGGAGCATGACCTGAGTCAAAGGCAGATGCTAATGGCCTGGTCCCCCAGGTGGCCCAATCAGCATGTTTAATTAAAAAATACCCCCTTCACTAACTCCTCCCAACTCTCTACCCATACCATACCCATTATGACAAGGGAGAAAAAACAAATTTAGAGACCTTACTAATTGAATTAAATTTTGGACATAAAGAAATTCTTTTTGGTATTGCTTTGCCTTTAAAAAACAGAAGTTTATTTTGGCTTTAAAAAACGTATCTTTTTGTCCAGAAGGAAGAGAAAAATGTGGAAAATAAATGCAACTTCCTGTGCCTTGCCTCCATGAAAACACTTATCACTATATTTTAAATGTCTGTTTCCCCTTCCTAGATTATACAATTTTTTTAAATTTTTATTTGTTTATGATAGTCACAGAGAGAGAGAGGCAGAGACACAGGCCGAGGGAGAAGCAGGCTCCATGCACCGGGAGCCTGACGTGGCATTCGATCCCGGGTCCCCAGGATCGTGCCCTGGGCCAAAGGCAGGCGCCAAACCACTGCACCACCCAGGGATCCCGATTATACAGTTCTTGAAGGCAGGAGCCAATCTGTTCACTGGGTTAGTCCCGACAATCAGAGCAATGCCTGGTTGAAACGTAGGAGACGCTTATGAAATATCCTTGATTGAATAAATTGTCCATTCAGGGATTTTAGAATGTCACAGAAATAATTTCAGAATTCACACGTGGAAACAGCTATTTTGAAACCCTACTGTTTTGCCAAATGAATCTAAGCCTCTGAGGACCAAGGCCAAGTGACCCGACTCATTCTTTACATGGTGGGTGGCCCTCTTCCAAGTGTGTTCACAGCCACGACAGCAGAGCATGGCCCCTTATGTTACGTGTGTGCTCTGGGTCTGGCACAGGGGCCATACTTTGGGGTGTCCCATATGCGTGTTACATGAATCTCAGCCAATGTAACGTAGCTCCTCTGAGAACTGAGATCTGCTTATTTTCACGACCTGTTTTACTCATACTCGATAGTCTGGAGTTACAATGCCAACCTGCATAAGGTCGAAAAACCTCAATTCATAGATTCTATAAACATTTATTGAATTAACCACAGCATGTTATGTGATTATGAGGATGGAGGGAGGGGGGGGGGGTAAGAAAGGCAAATGTGAAAACAAAAGTGCTGACCTCATCTCACAGAAGGTGTGCCAGGACAGAAAAACCACTATAACAAACGATCACAAATTTCAGTGCTCTTGCACAATGTACGATACCATCTCACTCAGGCAAAAAATCCAGTGATGTGCCTGGCTAACTTTCGAGGGAGCCCTCCTCTAAGCATGCCCAAGAGACCCAAGCTCCTTCCATCTCCAGATGCCATTGTCTTTGACACACTATCTCCATGGAAGAGAAAGTGAGAGTCCAAGATCAAGCATGGAAGATTTTTTTTTTTTTTTTTTTTTTTTTTTTTTTTTTAGCATGGAAGATCTTGATAGGCCAGTTCTGGAAGTGACAAATGTCATCCAGGGTGATGAGAAACAGAGTTTACTAGTGGACCCAGAAGGAAGACGAAGTAGATTGGGAGCACACACAGCATTACTTCTGTCTGAAGGGTTGGCCACGTTTCTCTTGATCTCATTAGTCAGCAGCTTTTGCCTGTAGTTGTGCCTAAATTAGTCAAACACAAGCTAAAAGGCAGTGTTTTCACTTTCAAGCTATCGCCTAGACAGATGTAATTATTTGATATTATATTGCTTATAATTAATTATATACAATTATTTATTAGCACTGCTTTTTTTTTTATTATTTTTTTATTTTTTTTTTTTTTTATCAAATCCCCCTCTCAATTTCAAAAAGCTTCTTCCTCATGGACTTTTAGCATTAATTCATTCTGGTAGCCACCCATTATCAGGCTGGCGCCTTTCAGATGGTTATTTTACAAGAGCGATCCACTTTTCCCATTCTGGTAGAGATGACCTTTATAAATTCTAAGACCTAATCATTTTAGTTAATTCAAAACAGGTGGAAAATACCTTATAGGAAGTCATTTGTTATGCGCAAGATCAAGCTGAAATGTCATCACCTCTCTGTAGCTCTCTCTCCTTGAGACTTCCTTTCCCAGATATAATTAATTGCCCCTCCTCTGTGTTTTCACAGCATTTTATATATACTCAGTTTTAGAATGAATCACGTTATAGTATAGTTATTTGCCTACATATTTGTCTTCCTCATCGACTTGAACTCCTTGGGGCTGAGGGAATTTTTATCTTCAGGACCTAAAAGAATTGCTGGCACACAACAGGCACAGAAGAATTGCCCCTGAGCAAATGGGTGATGCTTCCTCCGTTGTGTACAACCATCTTTGTAAGCATGTGTCCACACCACCTTTATGGCACTTAGCAAACCACAGTGCAGTTTGTTTTATATGTTTCTATGATTCTCTGACTACTAAGTTGTGTAAATTAGGACAGAAATAATACCTTATGTGCCAATTACCTGCTATATATTTGTCTATACATTCAAATCCCAACTCGTTCCAAAAATGATGTTATATGCTTTGTCCCATATGCAGTAGAAGAGGATTAAAAACACATCACTGAGGAAATAATGACAAAGGATAAATAAAAGCGGGGAAAATGATGTGAAGAGTCCAAGAGGGAGACAAGTACATAAAACGCCTGGCATAACATCTCATACTGTATTTGTGCGACGTGAGCCATAAACTTGGCTCTGAGCTTTCTAGTATCAAAACAAAAAGGGCCACAGTCTCACTTACAAAACGTAGTGTCTAAAATGCTTAAGCCACCTGCTTTCTGGAGGCGATGGTGCTTTGCTCTTCTCTAGTGTTTTAAATTTGTATTTATGTTTTTCAGCTTTCCAGAGTTTTGTGCTTTGGTGGTTTATTTTTTGGTTTGTGGTGGTGTTGTTTTTGTCAATCCAGGTGTTAGAACCATGAGCTGCACGTTTGCTCGAGGTTTTCCACATAAACCCAGGAACTGTTGTCCAAGGGAGAAGGGAGGCCTCTTCTTCTCAGCTCTAAGAGGAAGTTCCGAGGGATTCACAGAGAACAAAAGCTCTCCACTGGAATTACAGAGCCCTTCAAGGCATCTCCTTCCTCCTGGCCCTCTGATGTCACCAGTCCAGAAGTGAGAGCACCAGGGCCCTAGGATGCCCTCCAGGTAAAACAAATTAAGGCTGAAATTAATCTCTTGTACCTGGTCTAGGATATCTGCCTAATAATGGCACTTAGGTAGCAAACACCCACTACAACGTAGGCCAATGCCTCTCACACGCTGGTATCAAGCTAGGTACACACGAATTAGTGGTGGGAACTTTTTTGTCGAATAGAAATTCCAAGAAATTCTAATCCACTAGGTCCTAATTGGAGCTCAGAAATCTATTTTATTAAAAATCTGCCATGTGATTCTGATCGAGTCTAAGTTTGCAAAAACCATCAATTTATTCCTTATTTTAAGAATCTGAGTAAAATCTCCACCAGATTTATTCCTTAGGCTTCCATTTCCCTAGTCACAGGCTTGTGAGTTTAGTGTATTTGTTCCCAAAGATATGGATACACGATGTAGCTTTCCCAGCCCGCATTTCGGACATAGGGCCCATCCACCCCATAGCTGCACCTTTGCATTTATCATGCTGGCAATAATTAACTTGTGGGCTCTGCATTATCCAAACAAGCATCATATGTCATGTTAACAGAAATGTAAAATTTCTGGTGGAGGACATGCAATGTACTAGCAAGTCAATCCAGGAATCAAACAAATGGCTTCCATTATACGATACCAATAATTACCACTGACATCCGTCAAGTATTACTGTGGTTAATACAGTTCAGGTGCTATACTATGTGCTTTATAGGGCCTCCCATTTCACACCCAGAAGAGCCCTATAACGTAGATCTCATCATTCCCACTTTACAGATAAAAAATTTGAGGTGTAAAAAAGTTAGTGACTTGCCTAGAGTTATACAGGTAACACAGCAAAGCCAGAGTTTGGACCCAGGCTGTCTGATTTCAGAACCCCTGCTCTTAACCTTCTCATTATCTTGCCAGAAGCTGGAAATGACAGCTTGAACTTAACAGCTATTAGAAGAGAAACCCCAAGCGTACTTTGGCTGAGATGATTTTACCTTTTACAGACTGTGAGAAAAAATCTTTGAAACCTTTAATAAAAGTGAATGAGTCTACTAGAATTTAATAAACATGTAATGTTGAAAAACTACCCAGAAAAATACTACAGATCAGGAGATCTACTTCATTTATCCCCACAGGACATGTTCCGGGAAAAGAATTTTAGTCCTGATAGTGCCTTGAACATTACAGGCTGCTAACTCCCTCTCAGTAATAAGTGAATGCATGAAAGAATAAATGAATGATTAGTGTTGATTAGTTTGATTGGAATGGTTAGCCTAATTAATGGGGAGAAACCAAAGAGAAGAAAGCTAGAGGAAAAGATGTAAAGCGTATCGTATCGTAACTAAATTGCATTATATGTTCACACTACCAATCCCAAAATTAGGATATCCATTTCATCACTCCAAGACCTGCTGTCTGAAGGGATTTGGCTCATATGATTACTGTGTTTCCTGGTAGCTCTTTTAGGATAGGTTTTATGTCCACTCAAATCTTGTATCAAAGCAATTTCCAAAGAAGTCTGTAATTTTTCTTCCTATTTTATACGCGTCATCAAGACAATTTGAAAGGGCAGTTGCAAAATTACAGACCCTTAACAACAACTTGAGGGGGGTGCCCATGCATGCATGTCGCCTAAGAATTGCTTTTATGTCGCATCAGAGAATTGAAGTTGCTAGACAAAGAATGACTCCTCATAGGGAATCATGTTGGTGGGCTTATTTATAACAGGGTCTCTGGGTTTTGGATACAAAAAAGACCCAACATGCCATCCCACAGAGCACATCTGACGTGTTCAGCTGATGCATTTAACTCTCAGGAATAGTCACCACCCGGACACGAGACGTTCTATGTGGCAGCGGAGGCTGTAGCGTAAGGGATTATGACTAAGATCCCAGAGAAAGCGCTATGCATTCTGTAAGACTCCAAGGGGATGAGTGTGAATGAAAGAACATGGAGGAGACTGCACCTGGAGAAAGTACCAGGGTATTTTGCATCCCCATTTCTATCTCTGGACACACTCACACCCACTCTCATGCACTCACAGATACACACAAGTATGCAACTGGCACGGGTGTGGGTAAAACCCTAGAGTCAGATGAAGACCCAGGGCCAGGTGAAGAATTTGGGTGTGGTGTAGAACGGAAGCCTGGTAAACTCCTGTCCGTGAATGCAGACAGCATGTTTGTCTCCTGAAGGAAGCGTCTAGAGAGGAGGGTCTTGCACAGCCCTGGGCACACGATCAGTTTTCAATACAAGTTCATTGAAAGATTAAATCAACAAACCAAGGGATAAATGAACTCTAGATTAGAAGTCTGCTGTAGACTAGAGACCCTGCGGAATAACCCTCCCAGCCTTCTGATTGCTCCTGCTGCCTGGACAGGAGTCAAATAAAAATACTACCTTCCATTATTAGGGAGCTTTAAGAGTAACTAAGGAAGTTCATGCAAGACTGTTAAATTCATGTTATCCCCACAACAACTTCTTGTTATGGGGGGACAACACCTTGACCCTAACTTTACATATTAGGAATCCCTAGGGCACAGAGGTAAAGTAACTTGTCTCCGTCTACACGTCACTGGAGTCTATTGATAGAAATGGAACTGAATCCAAGGTCTAGTTATTATTCCCCATCTACTCTTCCTCTGAAACACATTTACACACGCACTCACACACGTACAATATACATATAATAGTTGATTCTCATTGTTTGTGGTAGTTCTATTTTACAAAGTCTCCACGAACAGTGAATGAGTGAGTCCTGAACCATTGTTCCTGGGAGGCATATGTGTACACATACGTCTGTATCACGTAGATCACCATCTTAAATCCTAAAAACAACTCCACTCGGTGGCTTCTATTTTCTTTATTTTACAAAAGAGAAAGTGAAGCTCAGAAGTGCTGAGTGATTTCCCTACAAGCACTCCACTAACAGATGCCAGGGTTGGGATTCAAACTCGTCCAACCCCCCTCTGCCCCCAAACCTGTCCCCCCACCCCTGTCAGAGCTTCTGGTACTACCCTGCACTACCCCCTCCTGTCTCCATTCTCTGCTCCCTTCCCTGTGAGAGAGACACAAAAACAGAGGGATGCCTTGTTTGACCTCAGTGGGGAACTTGTACTTGGAGGGGACTCACAGCTTTCTCAGTCTGCATATGTCTGTGAATGATGGGGAAGGCACCAGAATGTTGAGTTGGAGTCACAAATAAATTTTATCAAGTAGGCAAATTCACAAATGTGGCATCTGTGAGTGATAAGGATCACCTGATCTTATCATGTCATATCATATCGTATCAAAGGAATGACCTTTCTCTTCAGTCTGATCTCTTGAAAAGAGAAAAAAGATCAGTTTTGTGAGAAAAGGCTGATCCAGTGGTAGGCAAGAGAGATTTCACCAATCTCCACCCCTGCGTTCAGTCTCTAGTCTGTCTGTTGGGCAGATGTAGTTAACTTCTGGCCTCCATGCTTTTATTTCCCACGTAATACCCGTGGGCACCGAACCAATGTACAAGGAGAGAGGAGAATGTATTTTACACGAAAGACTTCATTCCCTCTCAGACTACCACATCCTACAGCGCAGGCAGGAAAAGAGTATTGCCCACTGCATGCATGTGGAAAGCACAGTGAATAAATCACAGCAAGGCAAAGAAAGCCAAGGTGGGCCACTCTGACTAGGATCCCCAGAGAAGACAGCTTGGCCGTGTGGCAATCCAGGGGGAACATGGTGGACTCTGAATAGGCTTTAGGCCCGGCTGACATCTCAAGGGCACAACTGCAACACGATTGGGCTAGAAAACAAGTCAATGGTGGCAAGTCAGGGAGCAAAGAGTGGCCAAGGTGAGGAAAGCAGTGCACCTCCATATCCATCTCTGCACCGTCAACTGAGGAGAGTCATGAGGGCAGCATCTCTGAGCCCATTGCTACAATTTCCAGAAGGCCTTACATTAAGCAGTTTGCATGTGCGTTTAATTCTCACAAGAACACGACTGGCAGCCCTACTCTTTGTGCTCTTTCCACAAGGGAGGAAAGTCAAGTCTTAAAGAAGTGAAGTGATTTGCCCAGGGCCACTCAACCAATCAGCGGCGAGGCCAAGATTCAAACCCAGTGCCGTCTGAAGCCAGGGGTCATCTTCTCCCACTTTGTAGACACGTCGCTGCCTTCTGTGGGTACTAGAGAAAAAAGTAAATATGAATCTAAACACAGCTGGCAGGAATTTGCTGGCACTAGAATTCTCTCCCCTGTTCAATAATGAATTCATATTAAAAAGCCT
This sequence comes from Vulpes vulpes, assembly GCF_048418805.1. NCBI lineage: Eukaryota > Metazoa > Chordata > Mammalia > Carnivora > Canidae > Vulpes > Vulpes vulpes. The sequence goes on along the minus strand of NC_132792.1, from coordinate 41,088,242 downwards.
ACTCTGAGAGAAAGGAAAATGCAATTCATCAAATTAATGGCTGGTGTTCTTACATTAAGAAATTGACCTTCTGAACTGAGTGTGTCAATCTGCACGGAGATAATATTTATGTTCTAATATCTATAGATTTGTCATTCTTGTTATCACAGAATAAGTAATTTGTTACAGAAGACACAGTTCCAAAGTCGTCCAACCCCCCCCCCCCCATGGTAAAAAAAAAAAAAAAAAGTAAGTCCTTGGAAACATGTAAATTCCATCCTGTCAGATATACAAATCAATTTAAAAATTAAATATGAAGTAGTGTTCGGCTGAAGAGTTTGGCATTTTGCAGAATGAAAGACATCTGGAAAAAACAATAGATGGATCCGTTCCATGATTCCAAAACCTGCCTGAATTCACTCATCCTTCCCCGGGCCCATTTGGAGCCCAGCCACGAGCACATAAGGAAACGTGCATTTACCCTGTGATTCCAGGGAACAAAAGCATTGCTTCGACGGGCTCCTCTCCTCCCACCTCCTCAGTCTCTGCCGTCTCTGAAACAGGAGAATAGATCTCATTCCTCCAGCTCCCAAGTTTTATGTATTATATTCTTTTAATGATGTACAATTGATTCAGTGCCTTTGAACTTCCTCTAAACATCTAAAGCACTTAGGATCATTAAGATGCTTTCAGAAGGCAGAGAGTGTATCCCTCAAGTACTCTTCGCCACTTGTTGTGGATTGAACATTGCCTCCGTCTCACCCAGCCTGGGTGTCAGCTCATGGCTCGTTACTGTAAATTACTAACGTTAGAAATGGTGAATCACAAAGATGAATTGTGGAAAACTTACACAAGAGGACTTTCCAAGCCACGTGTCTGTGGGATGTGCTAGGTGTTAATGCAGGAAAAGAAGATGCAAGGGTTTGGAAAGATAGCCATCTTCTGAGTCAACAATCATGCCGCTGTGCAGGAGGGTAGGATGGACTTTTTAAAGCGGGGGCCACCACCCTGGTTTCTTTAACCAAAACTTCTCACTCCTGAGACATGCCTCGGGGTTGACAATACATAGAACGCTAGAGGAAGGACAGCAGAGGGCCCCGCCTCGCTGGCCAAAGGTAGAAACCACTCTTGGTCATGTTGAACCAAGTCTATTGCCTTAGGTTCCTCGTGTGAGGGATCCCCAATATGCTCATAGTAAGTGGCAGAGGGACAGGGACTTGGGAGGTAGGATAAGTTGGGAGGTCCTAATGTAGGTAGAGCTGGTGAGTTTAAAAATAATAAGTATGCTCCCATAAGTCAGGGAAATCAATCATAATATGTTTATGTGTCATATGTTTATTTATTCTCTGATGGGTTTTTCCTAACTCAGTTCTGCAGTAGGACTATTCTAACTCCTACTCACAAATTTTATGCTGTTAAACTTTTCGAGGTTGCCTTCCTTGAGGCTCATCTTCACCCGATTTGCCTTTGTAAGAAAAAATGTAAAAGGGGAATAGGTAGTCTCAGAACTAGTCTATAAGTAAGCCGTTGGCTCTCAGGCTTTTTGGACCCTAATCCATAATAATAAATACCTTTCATATTGCAATACAGTACACACATACAAATATATAAACAAAAGTATACACGTAACACACACACACAACCAATAATACTTCAGTAAGAGATGACTGTAGAAATGAAGAAAGAGTGCAACCCAAAAACAATGTGTTATGCAGTCGATAATTCTACTTACCTAAAATAGTTAATACCATGGTACAGTGCTCATGAGAAAACAATAAAACAAAATACAGAAAATGAAGGAAAACAACTGTATGTATAGTGTGATCCCAATTTTTTAATAGATTTTATTTATTTATTTATTTATTTATTTACTTATTTATTTATTTATTCATGAGAGACACAGAGAAAGGCAGAGACATAGGCAGAGGGAGAAGCAGGCTCCCTGAAGGGAGGCTGATGCAGGACTCGATCCTAGGACTCCAGTATCATTACCTGAGCCAAAGGCAGACACTCAACGGCTGAGCCACCCAGGCATCCCTGAACCCAATTTTTAATTCATATCTTGATAAACTCAGACCATTGGTGCAATTTGTCTTTAGGATTTAGAAGGAAAGAGGACATGCTTAAAGTGAGCAGATCTATATCCTATTTACAGAAAACCAACAGAAGAAAAAGGTTGAGAAACTATATCAAATTATAAAAAAGGAAGCCACAATTTCCTGATAAAATCAGTCTGTGTATATAATCAATTCATATTATTCAAAATATGAGTCCTAATTAATTAGAATAACAGCGGTAACAACTACTAACTACGTGCATTTGGGAATATTCTTATTGCCAACCGAAAAGAAAAATAAAACTCCAGTGATTTATAATTTATGCCATGCAACTAATGAGAAGTATTGACTTATTTTACTACCCACTCATTCATTCGTTCATTCATTTATGTGAGCATGCAATATTTTTGAGCCACTATGATAATACTGGCTCTTTAATAGGACGTAGAGATCCAAAAGATAAATAAGACAGAGATCCTGTCCTTAAGCAGCTCAAAACCTAGTGGATGATCCAGGCAAGTAGACACTCACATGAAATGTCATGAGCACAACACCAGACTAGAATATGAAGTGCTATGGGGACAGTGATCCGGTGGGTCCTAGGCAAATGGGAGAACGTTCAGAGAGTGGCTGACCATGGACTGAGTCCTAAAAAGTGTGAGCACTTTGCTGAGTAGGTAAAGGAGGGGAGGGTATTCCCAAAAGAGAGACTAATAGGTTCAAAAGCCCAGAGACAGAAGATGGCCCGTCTGGAAACCCATCTATTTCAGCAGGGCTGCAATGTAATAGCTGGTGGGAAGAATGGGAAGATATGAAGTAAGCTGGAGAAAAACAATGTTTTTATCATGCAATTCTAAAGAGTTTGGGTTTCTTCTGAAGACAACAGAGAGCCCATGAAATGCTCAGAGCCAAGAAATAACAGATGTCATTTGTGTTTCAGAGATACTATTCTGGGATGGGTTTGGAAGCATGCATGGCTAGAGACGAGACTTATTAAGGAGTTGGACTTAGACCTGCGGACACTTGTCCCTGTTTGACTGGCTATGCCAAGAGATCCGCAAACGGAGACCCTGCCTTCAGTGAATCCAATATCCAATTTATGGAACCCCAAATCGCAACCGATGGAGAAATGCTCTTTCTTGAGATAAATGTGTTGTTTGCCAGCGCGTTGACACAAAGCAAAGTGCTGGCTTCATAGAAATAATTAATCCTCTTTTTCTGCCACTGGGATAAACAAAGATGGAAAAAAGAAATAGACGTTATGAAAAAAAAAATCCAAGGCAGATCAAAGGGGATGTGGTGGAGGATTCAACAACTGCTCCCCTTAAGCAAAGAATAGTAATGAAGAAATGAGTTTTGGCAGCCCAGCCAATGGGATATTCAAGAAATTAATCCAGAAGGGATGTAATGACCTGAAAAAAAATGATGAGCAAAGACCAGAAGCATCAGGAGGGAGGAAGGAAAGCAGACAGGTAAGAGCCATTTTCTTCTCCGTCCTATTTTAAGGATATCAGATTTAAGGCCTCAGTAAAGGAAGAAGATATGAAAAGCAGGCCAAAAAATTGATTCGGCAAAGTCATTTAAATTTCTTACTCTTCTTATTCTTTTTTTTTTTTTTTTTTTTTTTGTTAAGGCGAAGAATGGTATTTTAATTTACTGTCATAACAAAGGAACTGGCCATTGATTACAGCAGACTTGTTCAAGAGCAGCGAAACTTCAGCAGACTCGGGATGCATTTTCAAATACTTTGTTTTTCCAGCTAAAGATTAGAATTACTTTTGAGACTCTGAACCTTTAATATAATGTACGTTGATGGTTTTTATTTTTTCTTTCCAGAATGGACTTCAGTGCAACAGGGAATTAAACTGAAATCATTAAATTCCTTCTACTTAGCACTTTAGAGAACATTTATATCCAGCCGCCTAAGGTTAGTGAGTACTGTAATAATAAATTGTTAATACTGAAGTCTTTGGTATTTATCTGATTTTTAAGTGATTTTTTCCACCTCATTAGGTAGAGTCTTATTTTCTTTTTAGTCCTGTGAATTTGAAACGGAGAAGATAATCTTGATGATCTGAAAATATTTTCTTGACCAAAGGCTTTCAGATAAACTTGGAAATGTCACGGCTGTTCATCAGGACATGTCCGAATTTTTGAGCTCTGAGTAATAGTTCCAGAGGTTAAAGTTGCCAGTTATTAACGGGTTTGTACTTTTCACACACAATTTGATATGTGTTTCTTGGACTTAAAGTGATGATGCTCACAGTGGGAAATTTAAAGCAGCCAGTCAGTCTCAGATTAAAAAAAAAAAAAATCCATCCTTACCCATCATCTTACGAATCAGGAAAATGCATTATCAAAAGTTTTGAGTCTTGAAGAAGCTGCAGAACAAAAATCAAAGTAAGAAACCTTCAGGTAATGTGACTTCGGGGTTGTTCTATGCTCCAGAGAATGCGCAAGGTATATACCATTGTGGCCATTTACCTTCCTTTTTAGTTAAAATATCTTTTCAGTTCCAATATCCCCAGTGTTGGTCAAGTCTGCCATCTGATTTCTAGAATTTCAACCTCCATCCTCCCTACTCAACCCTCTCCACTCCAGTCCTGTCCGCACTGATGAAAGAATTTCCATCCACTCCCTGCAAACCAAGGTAGGGAGCACCTGCCACGAAACCTGCCCTTTACCAGAAATGGGCCAAGTGGCAACCTGGGTGGACGACATCCCTGGGAGGCGGGGGGAGGGCTTGTCTTGTGGTCCAGCTGCAGTGAGAATTTTCTCGGCTTCCTGGGGGAAAGGGGCACTGACCTAGCTTTCAGCCTGAGCCTGCTGCTGGAGAACTAATTACTAGTGTGAAAAAAAAGACTTGATTCAGGTCAGTGTTTCCTCAAACATTGTTTACATTTGATTTTAAATCCATACAATGGCAGAATTGACATTTGCAGCTTGCTCCCACATTCATTTGAGAGGTTTTAGGTGATTTTATTTGCAGGTTAGGAATGTTTGAGGAGGAATTTATCATTAAAGCCATGGCCTTTGCTCCTAAAGCTTCGCCTCTCAAGTACAATAACAAAAACTGCTAATTAAAAGAGGGAAAACAACCAGGAGCCGATCACAAAGGGGCGTCCTTTCCTCATCAGCACAGAACAATAGAAAGCTCCTTCCAGCTCCTTCCAGGCTTAGTACTGGGAAGCCTGCTCCACCCTCCAGGGTAAGCACTTCATCCTGCTGGCTAAGAGCAGGAAGGGAGGAAAAGGTGTTATTCTCTTACAGAACCATAACCCAAGATAGGCTAGGTTATGTGCAATAACCAACGACCCCCAAAATCTATGACTGAATCCAGTTGAAGTTCATTGCTCACAGTCAGAAAAATCTATTGTGGGTCCAGGCAACACCCTGGGGCAACTTGCCCCCATATGGTGACTCAGTCATCCAGGCTGAGAGAGTGCCACCATCTGTCGGTGTACCATCTGGAATATTATCCTACCTGTTTTATCCAGCCTGGGAAGAAAGTGCTAGTCTCCCACCTGTAATTCAAAGCTTCCTCCAGGAAGTAATGAGGGGTCCAGCTTATTGGCCAAAGCAGTCACAAGGTTGTACCTAACTGTAAGAGGGCAAGAAATTATCATTTTCCCAGAAATTAGATGAAGGGAAACAAATAAGAGTGAGCACTCAAGTCAAAACATAACAGTTTATGGATACATGGTCCTTCTCAGTTTAAGTAACCCTCACATACAAGGTGGAATAATTTTTTAAAGAGAGAGTCCTTCTCTTTTCCAATAAAGTCTAAAATTTTTCAAAAATCTCTCTCTCTCTTTTTTCTCACTTCTTTGCCTTTTTGCATTGACAGGTGAAGTTTTGTCCCTACCAAAGTTTAGCTAAGTCAGTTGAGATAAGACAGTTGGTTTATCCAAGTGAGAATATTTTAATATGTTTACCATTCCTTTCAGAAATACATTTTGGTACAGCTTACTGCCGTGAGCTATCACCTAAAAGACAATCTCATGAGCTCTATGTTACGGACAAATAAAATATTTCCATAGTTCTCTGAATGAGGAAAGTTTGAGTCAGGACCTTCCATTTTGCACTTGGGGAAACTAAACCCTGAAGAAGTAAGTAATTTGCCCAAGATCACACGGATAATTGGTGGCAAGGCCAGGATGCAATCCAGGTATCGTGGATGAATAGCCCACCTTGAATCACTATGTTATATAACTTCATGCACAAAGAAAAAAAAGTTCCAGTGTTGTTTCCTCTCAGAGAGAAAGAAGATAAAGAACATGAATCTGGACAGGCAGCGAGAGAACATATGTTGAGGGCCTTTTGTGCTCTGCGGAGAAGGTTGGGTTAATCCTCTTAGCTGGAGGCCAGCACATTTTTTTCTGTAAAGGATCAGATAGGAAATATCCTAGGTTTTGCAGACCCTACATTCTCTTTCGCAAAGACTCAAGTCTTCTTCATTGTTCGTGGCTACTTTCATGCAATGGAAGAGTTGAGTTTGTACATGAGTTTTGTTTGCCCAGAAACAGAAGATGAGCCAAATTTGGCCCATGGGGCATATTCTCCCTGTTCTGAGCCAAGAAGGTCCTTGAAGAATTCTTACTGGGTGCTGACATGTTCATATTCGTAGGGGATGAAATTTTTTTTTTTTTTTTTTTTTTTTTTGGTAGAGGGGTGGTGAGAGACAAAAATAGAAATTGGAAACAGCATAAGGAGTTCATGTAAGAAGTAATGGGTGCCTGGATCAGCAGAGGCTATAGGAAAGAGAGGAGGGCACAGAACCATGGGCTGGTATGACTGATAAGACTTATCATTCAAGGGGATCCCTGGGTGGCTCAGTGGTTTATCACCTGCCTTTGGCCCAGGGCGTGATCCTAGAGTCCTGGGCTGGAGTTCCACATCAGGCTCCCTGTATGGAGCCTGTTTCTCCCTCTGCCTGTGTCTCTGCCTCTCTCTCTCTCTCATTCTCATGAATAAATAAAATCTTAAAAAAAAAAAAAAAGTCTTACCATTCAATTAGCTGTGTGGGGTGAAGGCAGGAAATATATCCAGGAGTCCCGTGTGGGCATAGAGGTACTGGGCACCTTTAGGAAAATACAGGAGAGAGAGTAAGGTGAAGGAAGTTGAAGAGGGGAGACATACTTCAGGGTAGAGCAAATTAAAGGCATCTGGACTGGCATGGAGCACATACACATCTGAACACACATGTCTGGGTCAGAGGAGAGAGGGCTGAGTGAAAGATGGGGCCTCACAGTCAAGAGAAGAAAGATGGATCTTAAGCTGTGGAAGTAAATGAGAGAGCCTAGGAAGGACTGAAGAAGGGAAATGGGCTAATGAGAAATTCATGATATCAATATTTAAATAAATATGAACATTTAAGAGATGTTATGGAAGAAGAGACGCCTGGAAAGAAGACCAAGGAAGAGCACAAGCAGCTCAATGAAGAAACCAAATGAGGAAAGAAAGTTTAAGAAGGATGGCATTGTCAGCAGCGGGAAGTATGGCAGGGAAATCAAATATGATGCCTGGGAAGTATCCATGAAGTTGGCCGCTAGAGGATGGTCAGTGGTGTTAGAAAGAAGAGTTACGTCAGACTGGAGAGGAAGAACACCAACTTGTAACGAGTTGAAGATAGAGAGGAAGATGGTTTCTCAGGTCAGAAGGATTTGCACACTGGGTGATGGCAAGGACTCACATGACCAAAGAGAGGGACACTTTGAAGCTACGGGCAGGAAAGAGCATTTGGTGAAACAGGAGGCACAAGGAAAAACCGAGAACACAGCAAAATGGGCTTGCTTTGGGTAAAGGAGGCAGAGGAGAGGGACAAATGCTCACATGGACACGGAGGCTGATGTAGAGAAGCAGAACGGTGGGGAAAGCCAGACCTTAAGAGCCTCTCTTTTGTCTGTAGATAAGAAGCAGGGTCTTAGATGCCAACCTGGAGACCCATGAAAAAGGAGGGCAGGAGTAATTTATAGTAGCCACCAATCATCTGTCCCTAGAAGTTAGAAAGTCCAAACATTTTTGACAAGTATTTGCAGATGTGGAAAAGGCAGCTTCCACCACCTTTGGGAAATTTGGACTAAGGCTCCTCTTTGACTGGGCCCGGTAGCGGGGCCAGCAGCAGGTCCTCCGCTACCACGGTTCTACTGAGCCAGTTACTCCGCCTGCGACTCCCCCTTTGGGATGTGTCTCTAGACAAGGCAACGTTTTCAGTTGTGGGCTCACGGTTCAGAAGGATTAGCTGACAAGAGTATGGGGGTGGCTAGGAAGCCAAAAGAAAGTGAGCTGCGCCGGAGTTCAAACTCACTGCCTTCACGCGGAAATGAGCGCTGGCTTGAGCAGGGGGCTGTGGCCTTATGGCTGTTTTCAGCAAACCCCTCGCAAAGCATTCATCCTTTGCAGCATTATAATACTTGTGAAAGGGAGAAATAACTGCCATTAGTTCGTTATGAAAAGATATTTTTATTTTTAACAATGTCCTGCAAAATAAGACAAATGTGGGAGGAAAGATTCATCTCTATGGAAATAGCAGTTTTGAGAGGAACAGTACTATTATTTTTGGAGATTCCGAAGACAAGGCAGTCTTGGGAGGAGGAGAGCATTCTCTCCGCGGGGAATACACGGCAGTGATGGGGTTCCCAAGAGGGGAGAGGGAGCGTTGTGGTTGGGGGGTGATGAGCCTGTGACATGCCCTATAGGCCTCCCTCACCAACAGCTGGGTAGTCCTCCCGACTGAAGGACTGAAGGACTGAGTGCAGGGGTGAGCAGTGCCTCCTTATCCCAAGAGCGGGTGGGAAGCAATGACAGGACACTTCTGAAATGAAGAAGCTCTGCAGAGCCTGGGCCCTTCATGCTCGGGCCCTCGGGTTCTACAGAGTAGACGCAGTGGATGCACGTGAGTCACAACAGGCCAGAGACGTTCTCAGTGGAGAGGTGGAGCAGACACACCTTCCTTCTGGCCTGCCTCCTTTCCATCCTCTATTCTTCCTTCTTCCCTTCCATCCTTTCTTCCCTCCTCCTTCCTTCCTCCTTCCTTCCTCTCTCAGACACCCTGTGTGAGGCTCTGCTTGCCCCTTGACCCAGTTCCAAAAGCAGCTCCTGGTGAAGCTTCCTCCGTGTTCCTTCCCCCTCAACAAAAAGCAGTGAGCCCACCTCCATCTCTCTCTCAAGCGGAAATAGCCCCAAGTCAGGAACTCGTTTTGAACTGTCCTCCTCCCTCACTGGACTTTGGGCCTGCAAAGACTAACCTGTGCTCTCCCCCTCCAGCCTCTTTCCTTGGTTCCCCAACAAAGGTGCCGCACACCTAGAAGGAACACACTACATGTTTGTCCAATTGAAATACGTATGGGAATTTGGCAAATCGAGAATGTTTTTGAAACTTCAATTTCTTGGCTAATTAGACATAAAATTAGGAAAGTGGCTGAATGACAAATATTAAATTCTGAATCCTCCTCAAAATGTATAATAATGTGCGGAGCAGCAGGAATCTTTATTCTCTCCCTCTGAAAATATAATTATAGAGCTAGAAATGACTACAAGAATCATTCGCTCCATTCTCCTCTGCCTCCCAGGTAGGTTATATTAAATTATCTCAGACAGATGAAAATCTATCCTTTTTTCATTTCAAAAAATGAGATTTTAATTCCACTATTCTAGTATAAAAAAAAAAAAAAGGCCTCAGCTAAGCATCTCATCCTGATTTCTTCTCTAAGGCCCACATGGCACATTTTAAGTTGGATAAAGCCAGCTGGATAAGCTTCCTTTTGTTATAATTTTACAAATTGCATATATAGATTTGTATTTATATAGAATCTATATTTATAGATAGATTTGTAATTTTACAAATTATATACCTAGATATTATACCGATATGGATTGTGTGTGTGCATGTGTGTAGAGAGAGAGAGAGAGAAAGACAAAGACAGAGACAGAGAATTGGCTCTATTTAACTTACAATTTCTGAAATGATGAAGTAGGAAATCTTTTTTTTTACCTGAGACCTCAAACTCCAGGAAGTTTTAGTCTTGACCAGTGTGAAACATGCTAGTAATACGAGGACATAGGAAGAACGGGTTTTTAAGTCATCATATATATAGTGGTCCCTTGTCAGTCTCTCTTCCCTGTGCCTGAAATTCTCTGGTGTGGGACTGCATCTACTTATTTTCTTTCTGTTGCCATGAGAATTTTAGATCTGAATTTGTGGACATCAATTGTCATTTCTGCTCAGAACTAAAAAGGAAGAACTGGGCATTGGAAGGGGAAGAGGAAGGTGGAGTAGGGACTGAGGTTGTTGTGGTGAAGCCTCTCCAGATTCAGAGCACAGAGGAGAAGCCAGGGGAGACTGGCTTGCATCCGTGGACAGAAGAGGGATCAGGGCCATGCAGCCAGGGCTCCCCACTAGGAATGAGGAGGGGCTCTCTGAGGACCACCCACCCAGCTCCTCCGGCCAGGTTCAGTACAGGGTCCCACTATCTCTTTCATGGCTGTATTTCTGGGATTATGGTCAGAACGGATTTCCCTAACCAGCAGGGAAAACAAAAATCAGGAAAGAGAACCAAAAAGCTAAATAAACTACTTATTAGGTTAAAATGCAATCTGATAGCATTAAAAGAGTAGAGCTTCAGGGCACCTGCGTGGCCCAGTCGGTTAAGTGTGAGACTCTTGGCTTTGGCTCAGGTCAGGAGCTCAAGCCCTGTGTCAGCCTCCAGGTGAAGCCTGCTTAAGATTCTGTCCCTCTCCCTCCCCCTGCCCCTCCTGCCCCTTTTCCTCTCTTCCTCTCCAAAAAAGAAGAAAAAAGTAGAGCTTCCAGGGTCAGCTGGGTTCACAACCCAGTTCTGTCATTTATGTGTGAACTGGACAGTGAGTTGTCCTCTTTAAAGCTCATTTTCCTGGGGCGCCTGGGTGGCATGGTTGGTAAAGCATCTGGCTCTTTATTTCAGCTCAAGTTGTGATCTCAGGGGGGTGAGTTCGAGCCCCACGTGGGACTCCGCGCTCAGCACAGAGTCTACTGGAGTGTCTCTCTCTCCCTCTCCCTCTGCCCCTCCTCGCCCCACTACCTCAAATACATAAATAAAAAAATTTTTAAAGCCCGCTTTCTTCACCCATAATGGGGATAATGGTATCTCTCTTATGGGGTCTTATGTAGGTTGAATAAAATAGTAGGTGTCTGCAATATAGCATGTGCTCAGTTCATGGCAATTATTAATATATCATTTGTAACAGAGAAAAAACATTTGTAAGTATCTTATTAAAGCTCAGGGGATGGGAAAGAGATAAATAATAAACTAATGAGCTGTAGAGCATTAATTATTACTGTTTTAAGGTATGCGAAACAGGCTTGACAACACGTGTTTTATTGTTATATTTCAGTGAATGTAAAAAATAGATATGAGATTCCTCTTAACCTTACTTGCAGCCTTCATTTTTCTGTAAGGTCTTCCTTTCCTCATATGGGAATTCTACAATGCAGGTGAACACCGTGGCGCCCACCCAGACACACCCTGGTAAGACCCAACACTCATGACCCCAGCTGCTAGGCTTGTTGGTAACCAAAGGTTCCCGGCTGAGTCCCTCCCCAGGTGAGAGCTGCCCCTAGTCACAGGGAGCCTCTCTTCCTGAGACCATGCCCATCCCCAGGCTGGCCAGCCTCTAGCGTCCCCCCGAGGAAGGTTTACCAAGACCCAGCTGTTCCATGAAGGGTTCAGTTGAGACCTTTGCGTGGCTGCATCGTAGTGAACTCCTCCACCAACCTCATCCTTCTTCCTCTACTGCCCCACAGGAGATGGCCCTGGGAGCACTCCCCAGGCTCCCGGGACCCAACCCAAGACAGAAAGTTCAGGAAAATACATTTCATCCCTGGAGACAGGCCACCAGGACTCCAGAGAGAAGAAGGTGGGGAGTGGCAGGTGCCCAGCCTGCTGCAGGGGTCACTGATTATAACAGAAAATTGAGGAATTGAGGTGGCCAAGGGGAGAGGGGCGGGCAGAGGTGCAGGGTGCAGAGGATGGCACGCAGGGTGATGTGGCCTGAGTGTGAGAGGGTCTGGCCCACACTCGGAGAGGCCCACAGACTGCTACAGGTCTACAAAGGAAACAGGCACCTTGGGATCCCTGGGTGGCGCAGCGGTTTGGCACCTGCCTTTGGCCCAGGGCGCGATCCTGGAGACCCGGGATCGAATCCCACATCAGGCTCCCGGTGCATGGAGCCTGCTTCTCCCTCCGCCTGTGTCTCTGCCTCTCTCTCTCTTTCTGTGACTATCATAAATAAATTAAAAAAATAATAATAAAAAAAAATTTTTAAATAAAAAAAAAAAAAAAAGAAACAGGCACCTTGTGAGAAAGGCTACAGATCCCCACCTGGCGTGGCCAGATGGGGGTGACGAAATGCCAATCCCAAACAGGTTGCCACTATTCCAACACCTTGTTCCACAAAAGCCTTCTTCTTTATAAGTTTGTCCTCAGCACAACAGTAGAAATCAAAAAGAAAGATGGAATTGATCTGATTCAGGTCCCCCTTACAGGTTTGTTTCCCCCCTGGGGCAAAGCGATTCCATACAGACACTCAGTCTCCCGTCAGCTTTCTCTTCTTCAGACAAGAAAGAGAAGCTGTTTGTTTTGACCTCTGCAGTGTGTCAAACTACTCTTTTTATTCTAAACTTTTACATTATAGAGAAGGGTTATAAGGCGTTTATAAACTCTGCAGACTCTGGCTCACGGCTTAAAGGGCATAAATGTGCTGTGCCACCAATTTTGTGCGATTTAAAAGGGCATATTTTATACTTTACTGTAAAAATACTCGCCAGGTGTGCTGTAAACATGAGTGTTTGAAAGTTTCCTGGCTGGGCCTTCATCCTTTTGGGTTTATTGAGCATTTTATTATTTCTAGCTTATAGTAGAGTTGTGTTTCTGGTTGCACTTAGAGGGAGTGGTGAGTTTGAGAAAACCAGGTTACCTTCCCCAGAAGCTGAGGATCGGGTCCCCCCCCCCACCCCCACCGACCCCAGCAGTTCCAAGGTTCCTCCTGCAAATGATTTCAATGAAGGCTTTTGTTCTCCCTTTGCAGGAGGTGGGACATGTTTTCTTCCTTCCCTCACGCCATCCTCAGGGCTTTTAAGTTATTAAGAAATCATCAGCGTGTGCATTATTCAAGAGCCATGACAGATCATTCTCCCACGGGCATAGGAAAGAGAGAAAAAGGAGTCTGCTTGGAACCACGTTGGGTGCATCCAAGAGGTGGGAGACCAGAGCCACCACACAGGCCACCTCCCCACCCTCCCCTCGTCATCGGTGGCAGGGCAGTGGGGGCCCTACATCAGGCCTGAAGCCCAGAGATGGTTCTGCTGGCTGGTGCTGCATCTCAGGCACTTCTGACCTGGCCCTGTCTCTCTCTGCAACTTGCACTGGCCACCGTCAGGAAAAAGAGTGGGTACAGCCCATCACTCGGGAGCAAGTCCCCACCAGCTCACATGAGGGGAAACGTGTATTGCTAGGGCTGCTGTAACAAAGTACCACAAACTGGGGGTGCATTAGAACAATAGAAATTTATCTTCTTGCAGTTCTGGAGGCCAGAAGTCTGAAATCAAGAAGTTTGCAGAGACATGCTCTCCCCAGAGGCACTAGGGAAGGGTCTGTTCCGGGCCTCTCGCCCTGTAGGCTGCTCGTAGCTTCGGCGTATGGACGCCTATCTTCTTCGCAACACCTTACGTGTGTTTGTGGCCAAATCCCCCATTTCAATAGGGCACCCAATCACATCAAGGACCCACACTAACAACCACACTTTAACCTGATCCTTTCTTAAAACACTCTATTTCCAAATCAGGTCATATTCTGAGCTATTGGGGTCTAAAGCTTCAACCTGTCCTTTAGCAGTGGGGCACAATTCAACCTGTAACTGTGGACAAATGTTCTGGTTCCCAGAAGTGAGTGGTTGGCTTTCCATGGAGAAAGTCCTTTCAAATAGAGATAAGTCCAAGGGAGTCCAGGCAACATTGCCTGGCAGAGGGGTTGGTTATGAGCTCAGGGTACGGTGCTTGGAACCAGACCAAACTGTAGATCCCAACTTTGCCAGTTCTGGATGAAGCCACCTCTGCGAGCCTCTGCTTTCTCTCCTGCAAACCAGGGCAAGTGACAGTTTACACTTTCATGGGATTTCTGTGAAGGTGAAATGATAAAATATAAGGAAAGCATGGAGTATCAAGGTCCGGGTGTATGTTCAAGCTTCAATAAGCGTACTAGCTATTTTCAACCATCAAGTTTTCTACTTACCTGTAGAAAGACCTTCTAGGAGCACAGCCTGTGGTGACTCCTTACAGCATTGTCTAAAATCCAAAAGAGCTATCAAGGCATCCATCCCAGCTCCCTACAGAGGCCCTACAAACAATGACAAGCAAATTGGGTAGATTCGCGGATCTTACCTTCCAGACAATCTAGAAATCTATTGTTTCCAAGTTCTTCAAAGTTTGTATTTTCCAAAGAGAGAGGTCTTTTTCTCTTCCTTTAAAAGAAAAAGAAAAGTCATTGTCTGAGTCAATAGATTCCGTGGGTCATGGAAGCAAATTACAAAGCTAATACAATGGATTTGAGAAATTGCTAATGTAATCAGATTTTGAACAGGCTTTGGAAATGGTCCCTATTTCGCCACACCAAGGGTATTTTTCTAAACCGTTCATTGCTTTCAACAACCCCATTATAAAACCAACTAAAAGTGAGAAAAGCAAATTCAGCAGCAACCTATCTTGTCAGGACAAAGAAACCCTCCTCACCAGGAAGCTGTTTTCAGAAAAATATTCAACACCGAATAAAATCCTATTTGAATTTTGCCACTCAAAGAAATCTCAGAAAGAGAGACTTGTGGAAGAAATCTGGGCAGGGGTTGGGGGAGATGGGGTTGGAAGGAGGTAGAGAGGAGGTAAGGAGAGGGGGGTTACCCAGAAAGCCTTCATTGCTTTCTACCTAGAAAAACAGAAGGGCTCTGCACCTTTCATTGTAGGAAATAAAAATTATGAGATCCCACACCTCTGACTTTTAATATAATTTTTAAACCTCATACTAAAATGTCACTGAAGACTTTACCTGCTCAACTGGTAAAAGAGACACTAAAGTCTAGAAATCCCTGAGGCCTTGCCTAGCACATAGTAAATACTGAACTGATGCAAACTTTTTATCATTTCATATGTAAGGTGATCCATATGTCCTGCTCGCCCTGGAAATTCCAGTTTATACTTGTTGCCTCAACAAAAATATTTATAATGTCTCCTTTCACTTTCAAAAGTGACTCAGTATTGACAAAAAATTAGATGGTCTACTCTATTGATAAGCAACCTTGAGAAAGTCTGAATATCCTACCACATAGGTTTCTTTTTATTCCTGGAAAGAACATCTGAAATTGCATTTAGGATTTTATTGGGGGAAGGACTTGTTTCATTTGATAGTAGACATAAGCATTTTCCATTATGTAATGTCAAACATATGTATTTAGGGTTTTGTGTTTAGGGGTCTTTTTTTATATACATAAATGAACTTTTCCTGAGCAGTTCTATCGACCTACAAATATTTATTGAGTGTCTACTATGTGCAAAACAGCTTTATATCCAGTACTGCCAATATTCAGAAACATACTTGAAAGCTCTCACTCAACTAAAAAAAAAAAAAAAAAAAATTATTCTTCCTTTGTTCCTAAATTACTTTTGGAAGTCTTTTTAATTTGGAAATATATAAAGCTTTTAAATTGATATGAAAATGAGGCAGTAATCCGGGCTGGAAAAGGCACCAGGCTGGGCATGTGGTGACTTCGGTTCTCTGCCCAGCTGCTAATTAGCCGTGGAATGCTAGAAAGCAGTCTTCCCTTCACTGGGTCCCAGTTTCCTCATCCATAAAATGAGAGAGTCAGATGAGATAATCTCTGAGGCTCCTTTCAGCTCTAAAATTCTATGATCTGATGAACCATCTCTTTTCAATTGATTAAAATGAGTGTTAAGAGATTTCCTAAAGTAAACAAGCCAGGCACGATTCCAATTTGTTTTGTTTTCCCATTTTTCTTTTCATTCAGTTTTTCTATCTCAGCATTTGGGGCAGATACAAAGTGAGTTTTCCTGAATTGTCATTTAGAGATGACACCTGAAAGCTTCACCGTTTAAGATGCCTAACACGTCGCCGTTTTTAACGCGCTCTCAAGGCATTTAGACAACAAATTCAAAAGGAAACAGTCTGCACACAACCTGACTTAGTTTTAACCATGTAGGGAGTCAACCACCTTTTAGTCTATTTTTTAGCTTGTAACTTGGAATGACAAAAAAGCAAAAGGGGAATGATAAAAAGAAATAAATAAATCCTGGTATTCCTACCACCCACTTAGGGGATAGGTCAGCCCAAACCAGCTTAATGTTACCGGTGAGCTAACCCCTTCATGGACGTTCACAGTCTCTCAGCATCAAATGACCTCATTTGTTGGCTCAGTGGTTTAAAAGAAGCCTTCTATTTCCCATGGTTGTACTTCAATATGCTCTAATCCGTAGGGATTACTGTGGTAGAATTTTTCAACCCAGTGTAGCTTTCGGGCACAAGTAATTTTCATCAGAGCAAAACTCACAGTCAATTTATGATCAACAAAGATATTAAAATCTTACAGTTATATAGTAGATGCCAAAATCAAACTATCTCAATGACTTAGTTTAAAAAAATTTTTTTCTAAAGTATTTTAACACCGAAAAAAAAAACCAACAAAAAACCAAAAACCTGCAACTCAAACCTTGATGGAATCAAGAAGGAATTTGCATTTTTGATTTTATGTACAGCTGGTGGCCAATGTGTTTATCTTGGTAGGGAAAGGGGGCAGGTGGAAGATAAAAATAGTAGTTAAGATAAAAGAATGATCCCAGGATGAATTTTTTTAAAATAAATGAGAAAAAGTGGATGGCACAATTGAAAAATCTATATACTCTTCAGGGAGCAGGTATGGGAATAGAAGGAGGAATATCATGCCTTCAGTGGAAGAGCGAAGTGAAGGTGTCATCAAAGCCCAACACTCATTAGAAGTGGCCCATCAGCTTCCCTCCTAATGTCTGGTTAAAAATTTAAGGATCTTTTGTGGGTACTATTATATGCCAATAGTGTGTCAGGCAGCACTGCCTACACAATTTAAGGGACCTCGAAACTGGAGGGTATTATGCTGAGTGAAATAAGTCAATCGAAGAAGGACAAACATTATATGGTCTCATTCATTTGGGGAATATAAATAATAGTGAGAGGGAATAGAAGGGAAGGGAGAAGAAATTGGTAGGAAATATCAGAAAGGGAGACAGAACATGAAGACTCCTGACTCTGCGAAACGAACTAGGGGTGGTGGAAAGGGAGGAGGGCAGGGGATGGGGGTGAATGGGTGATGGGCACTGAGGGGGCACTTGATGGGATGAGCACTGGGTGTTATTCTGTATGTTGGCAAATTGAACACCAATAAAAAATAAATTTATTATTAAAAAAAAGGGACCTCGAGCAAATTGAAAACGTGAGGCCCCTTGTTCACTACTTATGAACAATTTCAAAATGGCAACTGCAGAGCATTAAGCCAAGGACAAGATCCTGCGCAACCGCATAGTTCACATACTCATAGAGCCCACCCTGGTGCCAACTTCTCCACACCCACACTGGCTTCCATCATCTCACCAAATTGCACAATAATCCAGGAGGTGTGTGCCCCTATCCAGGCCGTAGATGAAGCCATTGAAAGTGAGGGAGGGCTTTCACTCAATCAGCTTGTGAGAGCTCAGATCCCCTGCCAGGAGACCTAGAGCTTTCCATCATCCCAGCCACACTTAGTGCTCACGATATGCAAAGGTCAGTAAAACATGCAAATTTTTGCAATTCCTGAACTTCTAGTCCTCCAAAGATCCAGGCTTCAATCAGGTAAGTCCCCTGAGCATGCCATAGCTCGTCTATTTGTGCTTAACTCATAGGTTTTGCCACATAATTATCAGCTAAATGAGTGAGTAGATTAGCATGGCATTCATCACAATAATAATATATTTTGGTAGATCATTTTTTCCATTTTTAAAAGCACCATCATATAATTTTCTTCTAGAATTTTTTGTTGCTGGGTATTTTAAGTTATTCTTATGACTTATAAATCCCCGATAATCTGAGCCTAATATAGGACAAGACAAACACCTACCCATACTCATTCAAAACTCTTTGCCAAGCACTGAGATAACTAAAAATAAACATACATAAACATACACATAAATGCAGTTCATTCCTTTCAAGACTTTACCATCTAATAAGATTTCCAGGATACTTTTTGAAGGTGAGTAAAAGGTATTTGGATGGAAGACTGTGGACGAAACTTCAGAAGTAGGAATGACGTTTGCAAAGGTCCACATTCATTAATTGGCAAGGCATGGAGAAAGAATGCCTGTGTGGAATGGTGGGAGAGGAGGATGAAGAAGACAGGAGCAGACCGTCACAGGGTCTTGAGTACAAAGCCCAGGATGCTGGCTTTCTCCTAAAAGCTCTGAGGAATCATCCTAGGAGCCAAATGGCGTTCCCATGACCAAAAGTATGGCTCTCAGTCAAGGAACACTTAGAAACGCAAATCCTAGGCTTTGTAACTGAAAACTAGTCCCAATCTTCCCAGCCCCATTCATCCTCAGTCCTCCATCATAGTTATTCCACAGTCCAAAGGTTCCTGAGACTAAGAAGGACCAGACTTCATAGAATTCTTATAAGAATTGACGTCGTAGGAGATCCCTAGGTGGCTCAGCAGTTTAGCACCTGCCTTTGGCTCAGGCGTGATCCTGGAGTCCAGGGATCGAGTCCCACATAGGGCTCCCGGCATGGAGCCTGCTTCTCCCTCCTCCTGTGTCTCTGCCCCTCTCTCTCTCTATGTCTATCATAAATAAATAAATAAATAAATAAATAAATAAATAAATAAATAAATCTTTAAAAAAAGAATTAACGTCGTACCTGAATGGCCACCCATAACCCCTGGAACGTTAATGCCAGCCTCTCCACAAAGTTATAGGCAGACGATCATGATGGAGGATCTTCAGGTCTCAAAGGAAGGATCCAGTCTCCAAAGCCAGAGTAATTTCTGCGGCCACTCTGAAGAATTAATGAACCTCTGAATCACCTTCTTAGAACTCAATCCAAGTCCTTCCAATTTATCCTATCATCTGTTTCTCAGCCCTAACCTCGCACTATCTTGCTGTCGCCACCTTAATTCAGGACTTTGTTTTGGACAACTGTGCCAGCATCCTGCCTGACCTCCAGCCTTCTCAAAGTCACCCTGTGCCCAGCTGCCTAAATAATATACAGAAGATACAAATCCCTACTCCAGAGCCTCCCCATCCTCTACTTGATGAAGTCCAAGCCCACCGCCATGGCATGTAAGACCATGCGTACCTACCTCCCGGCCTGGGCAGCATCTCCCAAACCTCCCATCTGGATTCCGACATGACTTGCAACTGCCTCTGACTCAACCTTAAAGAGCTGATTTGGTTGCCATCGCAACCAGAAAACCACCCTTTACTCCCCCAGCCCCAGTGATGGGTGTCCCTCCCCTCTGCTCCCGTAAACACTCTTCACATACATCTTTTTAGATTATATCAATATCATTTAGGTACCTATCTCCCCCTTGGGCTGCAACTTCTTTGAGGACTCTACTATATCTTATTTATCTCAAGAGTTAACAGACAGCCTATACCCACTGGTGTGTATGTGTACATATGTCAGGGCTTTCCAAGTTGGGGTTCCCAAGATGGAAAGAAAGAACCTAGGAAGGATAGGTAGAAGGAATAAATGTTAAAAGGCCATAAGGGGCCATGGAAGAAATAACTTCCTTTTTTTTATTCCCTCCTGCTGCTAAGATCTAGGACACTTCCTACTTAATAAATATATCCCAGTGACATCCATGGGAAAGGAAAAGGAGGTGATCCTTCTATTGGATCCCCTACAGAACAGGGCTTCAACATAATCACCAGCCCCTCGTGAACATCTAAGAGCATTAGGAGCTCTTCAATCCCCCTGGACAAGATAAGCCACGTGAGGCAGCTTTATTAAGACAAAATTGACAAGGTATCGGCAGCCCTAATGCTCTTTCCCTTCTGTCCCTAACAAAGTTGTTAAAAGGCAACCATCCATTCTGAGATGGTAAGAAAGTCTCACTTGAGATGGCAAGACAGCCAGGAAGGTAAACCTTTTTTTTTTTTTTTTTAAATCTTTCTCAAGTATAGCTCAGGACTAATTTGAGGACGAGACACGATTCCAGTGCCTTGTAAATTGCGATCCACATTGCAACTCCTAGCAGCCACAGTTCAGCACAGTTAGAAGTCAATTAAGGGAGGCCCCGGATTAAGACATCATGGAGACTGAATTATCTCACGCCAGCAGGAAGGAGTCGTTTCTTCAGTTCAGGTTCATGGTCTTTGGAGCAGAAGTGGTTTTGAAGAGGAAAGAAAACACAGGCAACTATGGTCTGTTACTTTCTGCAAGACAAGGAAATAGAGAAGATTCCAACCTAAATATGTAGCTGGGCTTTTCAAAAGTCTTTAACTAATGAATTTATTTTTTAAAACACTTCGAGTACAAATTTTAGGCCTGTAGGTTCATTGGGAACAGCTAAAAATACCAAAACATGGAATAAACCACAACATCCCATAGTTCCCTCCATATGTTTTATTTTCTTTCCCTGTTTATGGGATAAAATAGGTGAAATAAAAGTAAAAGTTTAATTACAAGAAATAAAGTGTCAGCAGTGAAGTTCACAGCCAATTTCTGTACTTGGAGTCATGTAGCATGTTTCCATGATATGATTGTAGGTTTTTGATTGTGCAATAAAATAATTCCAACAATAAAAACCATTAGTATGCAGGTGTTCTACAATTTTCTTAGGGAGTTGTGCAGGAGCTGGCATGCATTTGATAAATGCACTCCCAAACCCCAAACTCCTATGCAGAGACATGTGGCTTCACGCAGAAAAGCCTTTTGCACACCTGCAGTAATCAAGCAAAAACATAATGGGAGGCGAGGGGATTGGGGGACACATACCCTTCTGTCTTCAGATGAATATTGAAGTATTAATGAGGCCTCATACACAGAAAGGCAGTGTTGTCATTTGCTGACTTTGCCCACCCACATTTCTAGTAACTGTCACTTTAGAGATTCGTGGGTGATCTTTAAATGGGCACGAAGGGGACTAAGCATATTTTGACCTTGATGCAAAATTAAAAGTCACAATATGGCTTTGAAAAGTAACTCTGCTGTTCTTATAGCGAAGAGATATTCAGTTAGTTGGCCAACAAACATTTGCTGAACAAGTTTCTCATGATGAGCTCCCCCGTAATGTCTCTCCCTCATATAAGAGCCTCTCCCACCTCTCAGCTCATTCTTGCATTATCTCTGGAGGGTCACTCCGCGAGGAGCTAAAATTAGGTCACAGCAGCCTATCTAAGGCAACTCTGAGTGGAAGGATCCAAAGGTGAGCCTAAGCCAGCATCTGCACAAATCACTGACACCGCAAGCCAGGAATACTTAATAGCAATGCCAGTTCAAAGGGACGAGTGAGGAGATTGTAAATGGGAAACAAAGCCAGAGGTCAGGATCCAGGAGGAAACAGGAGCAGAGCAGAATCAGATCAGGAAGGAAGCAAGAGGATTCCAGGCAATTGTTCTGACTCTCACTGGCCTGCTTTCAACTCATCTGCTTTGGTTATTAGGTCCGGCAATGTCCATGGGCATTAGCGCCAAGATTCAGTTTGGGCCAACATTCCCCAATTTTAGTTGTTTTCTTTTTCTCTTTATATTGTCACCTCTTTAAGCGATGGATACTTCTTTTTTGCCCATGGAGAGTCTAACAAAAATAGATTTTAAAAAAATCTAGTTTCCCCCTGATCCTGAAGACCAATGGTTAAAGACTAAACCCCTCCCCCCTTCAAGGGCATAAAGGAGGCAGAGGGGAACAGTAAACCCTATGACATACCTAAACCAGCCTAAACTTTTTCTTCTGATGTTCTTTTACTTTTAAACTCTGTATTTCCAAACAAAGGGATAATAGCTTCAAGCACATAAAAAGGATTCACATGGTGTCAATCTGTACCCAGCCCTGTGCTGTGTTTTAGAAGTCACAAAAATTGTAGGATGCTGTTACTGCTCTCAAGGTTTCTACAATCTCAGTAGAAAGACAGAAGACTTCTATATGAAGCCACAAAATTGGATTTTGCTAGGTAATGAACCACCTCGAAACCGGCTTGAAATAATCATTTATTTTTCTCTCAATTCTGTGGATTGTAGACTTGGGTTGGGCTCAACTGAGACATCTTTATCTTTAACCTACGTCGTATCTGATGAGCCCACTCCTATACCTGAGGCCTCCTCTGGGACAGCTGGCAAGTTTGGGGTGGCTAGGCCTCTTGCTCCACAGGAAGAGGAAGGCAGGCTTGTTCAGCATAGCCATGTTCCAAGAAAGCAAGTACGGAGGTCGCAAGGTCTCTGGAGGCTGAGATTCGGTTTGCACATTGTCATTTCTGCCACATGTCTTAGCTGAATGAGGTTATGAGCCAGCCACAACTCAAGAGGGAGAGAAATCCACTCCATCTCTTCATGGGACAAGCTGCGAAAGATTTGTGGCCATATTTGATCTACCGTGATCACCCACCAGCTGTAATTATTTGTATTTCTCCTACATGTCAAGTGAATTCACCCACTTCCAAGATGGCTGAAAAATATCGTGTAACTGTGTCACAGACTCAGAGTCCAGTAGCTTCGGAAGTGTACCCAGATGTGGATGGTCTAGATGTGGATGATGAGGTCTCTTACGTAGGTACAGCTTCTTGCATCTGGCCCCTCTTAATCCAGAAATTTGTGAACTAAACAAATGCATTTATTTGCTCCTTCTGCCCACATACCCAACGCATAATGGTGAGGTAGCGATAAGATAATCATAATAAATATTTCCATTCAAACACAGGAGAAATGGGAAGCAAATAGGAGTCATTGGTCCATAGTAATTCAGGAATCCAGTCATATACCTATTACTTTAAGAAATAGACATTATTGGGGATCCCTGGGGGCTCAGTGGTTTAGCGCCTGCCTTCGGCCCAGGGCGTCATCCTGGAGACCCGGGATCAAGTCTCACATCAGGCTCCCTGCATGGAGCCTGCTCCTCCCTTTGCCTGTGTCTCTGCCTCTGTGTGTGTGTGTGTGTGTGTGTGTCTCTAATGAATAAATAAAAAAAATCTTAAAAGAAAAAAGAAATAGACATTATTTACAGATAAATAGCTTTTCTCATACTGCTTCCTACTCAAAGGAATTTTTAAAAATATTTTATTTATGTATTTACTTGAGAGTGAGAGAGAGAGAGAGAGAGAGAGAGAGCACAGGAGCATGACTGGGAGCAGAGGCTGAGGGAGAGGAAGAAGCAGACTCCCCGCTGAGCAGGAGGCCCAACGCTGGGCTCCATCCCAGAACCCTGGGATCATGACCTGGGCCAAAGGCAGACACTTAACCAACTGAGCCACCCAGGTGCCCCGGAAACATAATTTATTTTCGAATTTAGAAAGTCTAGAGGTGCTCTATCTTTCCTCTACTTTCTGCTTGCAGACTGAGTTGTCTTTAGTTCCTCCCTTTCTTATATATTTTCAACACTCTGCCTGAAAATTTTCTTAATCAGATCCACAAGCTTATTAATTACATTTTCGAACTTCTGAGTTACCACATGAAGTATCTTTGCCAATTATTTCGAAATGAAACCAGCGCCGCATGTTTCAGATTTCTTGTGATGGCAACATCGCGTTTCTCAGCACCAATTTCTGTTTAAGGTAGCCTTTGCTGTACAACAAACCACCTCAAAAATTAGTGGCTTAGAACATTTATTTGGTCATAGTCCTGTAGGTCAACAATTTGTGTTGGATCCAACGGCATGATGATCTGGCAATCGTCATTGCTGAGTATGTAACCTGTCAACAGTGGAGATCAACACTGAGCGCCTGATATGGCACCATTTCCTGGTGAAACTGCCAGCACCTAATAGCAGGTTGATTACACTGGACTGCTTCCATGTGGTCCTCCATGCCTTCCCATTAGAGGCAGCACTCTGTTCTCATGGAATTGATACCCCAAATATGGATTTGCCTTCATTTCCCACATGCCATCCGTGAACTTGCAGAATGCCTTATTTACCATCATCCTACTCTACACAATGCTGCTCTTGATAGAGAATTGATTTTGCAGCAAATGAAGTGGGTCGTGGGCTTCTGCTCATGGAATTCTCTGTACTTAACCATGGTCCTTCCCTTTCTGAGGTTTGACGGAACGGTAGAAAGGCCTTAAAGACGCAGTTAGGGTTTCGGTGGAGTACCACCCTTTTGTGACACTCCCCAAGATTCACTAAAAGCCAGATTAGTGACTAATATCTCATTATGTTTCTTCCATAGATAGGATGCAGGAGCCTGAGAATCAAAGGATAGAAATGGAAGTGGTTCCTCTCCTATTACCCCTAACGTCTACTAGTCAATGTTTTGCTTCCTAGCCTCACCATGTTGGGCCCTGCTGGTTTAGAATTTCCTGTTGCTAAGGAATAATGCTTCCAGGGGTGTGTGTGTGTGTGTGTGTGTGTGCATATGCACACACACACACACACACACGCACGCACGCAGATTTCATTAAACTGGAAGCTGAGATGACCACCTGGCCACACAGGCTCTTCACATGAGGAAACCAATCGTCAAAGAAGGAGCTTCCTTTATTGGTTGGGGTTATTGAGTCTATCAAAAAGAAACTGGCTTACTACTTGATAGGTTTTCTTCCTCCCACCAACCAATTCTGACACCACTGTGTGTCCTACGATCCAATTCAATTACGACACTATCTGAGTTAGTGTCAGACTCCACAGGTTTAAGGGCTCAGTCCATTTCAGATGCCGATTTCAAGTATTGGTTCCTTGGGTTACCCATGCTTCTAACTCAATTACAAAGTTGGGAGTTCCCATAAACCACCCCCCCTCAGTTTTAATAATTTATCACAATGACTCATAGAACTCAGGAAAATTCAATACTTTCAATTACAGTTTATTATGAAAGATACAAATAAAAGCTAGATGGAAAGGCACATAAGGCAGTGTCCAGAAGGATCCCAAATGCAGGCACCCTATGGAGTTGGGATGCGCTACCCTACCTGCGCCTGTATGTGTGCTTCAACACAGAAGCTCCCCAAATCCCATCAATTAAGAGTTTTTCACAGGAGGCATCATTACACAGGGGTAACTGATTCAATTGTTGACCATTGGTGATTAATTCAACCGCCATCCGCTCACCCTTCCCTAGAGGTTGGGGGTGAGTCTGAAAATTTCTGCTCTAATCACACGGTTATTTCCTCTGATCACCAGCCCCTATCCTGAAGCCTTCTAGGGGGCTACCAAGAGTCCCCTTGTTAGAACAAATGACATCTTATCACCCTTATCCATCAGGAAATCCCAAGGGTTTTAGGAGCTCTGTGCCAGGAACCAGGAACAAAACCCAAATATTTTTCTTATTCTACACAGTACCACACAACAGGGTCAGAAGACTCAATATTCCCACTGTGCTGGGATGAAGTACATAGAAAACTGCAACGGCCTATTATAGGTGGGACAGCTAATAGCAGAGAGATGGGTTAGGTCCCCCACCCACCATCAGACAAGAACTATGGTAAGTTGAGGTACTTGCCTGGAGCAAAGGGAATATGGCACGGTTACAGAAAGAAGTTTTACACACCAGCAAGGACTGTGAGGCCAATTACAGAAAAGAAGACTATAGTACTCACTAGCATTGCTTCCTTAACTTGGCCTGAATATATATTTTTTCTTTTTTTCTCTCTGATTTTCCTACCATCTGAGATATGTTCATGATGGTTTATGTTACGTATAATGCTACATAGAACGTACACAATATATAGCATGTAGTGCCAAGTTATCAAGGTATTGTTCTACTAACCAGCTTGTGTAAGCTGAGAACGACTTTTCCCAGAATCTCTCCATGATTCCGGGCCAGAGTTGGCCAAAGTAGGAACTGAAAGAAAGAAGCCTGGGGTTAGGAAGTGTGTCTACACAGCTCGGTCCCTTCCTCCTTCTCTCGGGAGTGACGCTGCCCACCCAGAGCACACATCTCACTTCTCACACAGGGTGGATCTCCACCGTGGCCTACACCACAGCCTGTAGTGGGGTGCGGATGTCCTCCCAAGTCTACGTTATAAGACCCACCTGCCACATTCTCCCACCTTGTCAGAGTAAAGATGGCATCTGGGGCTTCATCTGTCCAGTTTCTACTTCTCAACTGGTTCAGAACTAAGGTGGAGAAGAGAAGTGTTCATTGCTAGGCTCCCCCAAGCCCTAGAATTCCTCAAGGAGACCTTGTAAGAAAGCTTCCCGCCAGATCTTGAAGGATGTCATAGGACTAGAAGTGAAAGAGAACCAAGGAGGCAGGCACAGGAAACCATGTGAGCAAGAAAGAATGTCGTGTGGGCAAGAAAAGGAAGATTCATGGGGGGAAACGAAACTAAATTTTCTAAGCAAATGAAACATAATGAGGGAGACAGTTTGAAAAGACACAGGACAGTGGGATAGCTGATGAAGGCCTTGAAGACGAACTTTAAAATTTTCATAATAAAAATAAATTTTTTTTTCATAACACTTCCCTTGATTTTGCACCAATGATTCAGCTTCTCCCAATATTAAATCTTCTGATCAGCTTCACCCCTAATTTAGTGAGATACACAATCGCTCCTCTCTAGATCTCTTTTACGGCTAATATAGGTTTCCTAATATCCTAATCAGAGAAATGACCTGCCAAGAGGAAGAGTGTCCGAAGCTTTCCCACTGCCCGTCTCTCCAGCACCCTTAACTGTCTCTAGCTTTACTCAGAAATATATTTTGCAGTCTCGCAGACATTACTAATCCTTTCAGCAGTAGAACCCCTCTTCTATGCCATAGATATGATTTCAGGGTGCTTTCCTAGAAAGACCAGGAGAAAGAGGGATGGGATGGCTAACATTTTACCCTGGCTCCGAATCAGTCAGGAATTCAAGCGAAGAATTGTATCTCTGTGTGTTATGAATCACACTGTTGGAAAATGCACCCATATTTCCCTTTGGTCCCTTATCTATCCTCGCCCACCCCCTCTCCACATTTCAAATTCATTTTTGTTTCTGTTCCAGTACTAATGAGACTGTGATCAATGCATCTCTAGCTGACCCTGCCTTCAAGTCTTCAATCATAACTTCTCTGTCTAATCCACTCCCCTCTCTTCTTTGTCAACTGATGGATTTATTTAGTTAAGAAAACTAAAAATACAATCATGCCTCCACTCCACAAACAGGCCTCCGGTTTGATGGTCTTCATTTTATGAAATCCAACCAACCGCAGATCCTAACGCTGTCCTTATGGTGTCTGTCTCTGGGATGATAATATTTTCTGCTTTTGTGAAAATGTTTTAAGTCTGCTTCTTTCACGAATGGGGTGTTTGGCAGGTCACTTTCCTGAGGCCAAGGTTTGAAGATTATATCCAGAAAGTTCTATCCCTAAGCAGTTGTTTTTTGTTTTTGTTTTTGTTTTTGTTTTTTGTTTTTTGTTTTTCACATGAGTTTAGTGCTCACAATCCTTGCTTTATGAAAATGGGACTCCGGGTAAGGTCTGCCCCCACCCAGGGGTGCTGAGAAGAGCCGGGCAATGCAGAAACCCACTGCCCACTGCCCACCAATGAGCCTGAGGGGCCCAGCAGGGAGGGGTGCCATGACTGCAAACTTCAGAGGACCCTGCGGGCTGCCCTCCCTACTTCCAAAGTTGTGCCAGCTTCACATCCAACCCCAACAGGCCTTTGTGTTTGCACATGATCTGATGATTTGGACAAAATGCTTTTTACAGCTAGCATCTCACTTGTTTCTTCCAACGTTCCTAAAGGTAACCCTTTTCCTTCTGTCCTTCTGGAGATGGAAAGCCTGAGCTTCTGACAGTGACATTACTCACTGGAATCCACAGGACAACCACGTCGTGCTGGTTCCAGGCCCCCTCGTGCTCCTTCAGGTGTGAGTCCTCACCCTCCTGACCTCTGCTCCAACCCCTATCTCTATCCCAGTGCGCACCTGCACTTGGAGCCCCCAAATGCCACCTCTGCACCCCTGGCCTTCCTCTCTGGCTACAACCACCTCTGTGCTCCGTCCTCCCAGGCCAGAGAGCTTCCAATTACACCGTGCCATGCTCTAGACCATGTGCCATGGAGGCATCACAGGTTCGGAATACTTCCAAGGGAAACGTAGGGGATCCTAAACCCCTCCAAAGACCTGACCTGGAAATAAGCCTTGGAAATAAGCCCATGCCTTGGCTTGATCCCTACAGTTGGCCAAACTGGAATAATGAAAGGTCATGGCTGATGAAAAGGAAGGGGAGAGAAGTGGCATATAATTGCCTCTCTCTGCCTACTTGGTCTTTGTCTGCTGTTAAAAACAAAAACCATGTGGCTTTTTTTTTTTTCTTTTTTAATCTTTTCTTCCCTTCAGGGATAGAGAAATTTGTTTTAACTCCATTTCACCTAATTACGGGGACACTCTGTCATTTCTCCCACCCCTTATGGTCCTTGCCTAAGTCCTTTCTTCTTTACAGTAACTGACCCCCATGCACCTCCAGTAGCCATCACCAAGATGATCCCAGATCCTTTGGGCTGTTGGCCTTCACAGGTGACCTTGCTTCAAGTCTACTTGCCAGGGCCAGCTCTGCAACTCTCAGAGAGAAAATGGAAGTTCCATCTTACTAATCCAATTTAAATGAAGAATTCTCCAAAGCAACAGATCTCAGTGAAATCGATCTTCTCTCTCTTGTCATCTATATGCTCACTGCTTTGATAAATAGTCATTTGCATTTGGAAAGCGGAAAAAATCAAGGAAAGCATAATTGAAGGCTGATACCACTTGGGAAATCTGGTCATAGATGTGAGAATGTTAAGACGGTTCAGGGGACCCTAAAAAAAAAAAATTCGTGCGGCTAGCACGCTGTATATTTTATCTGCAGATTCCCGGACAAGCTTCATGAGAGAAAACACTCTGGGGTCACAAGTATGTATATTTTCTGCAAGAATGAAATGCATCTTCCATCTGAGGGTACTTTTTAGGAACAAAGCACTTGGAGAAATGGCTGTCTCGTAGCTGCTTTAATACTCAACCAGGAAGATAATCAAAATTTAATGACAAAATGCTGGATTCAGAACAATGGGGACAATGAGGTTCTTTACTCTTGCAATAATCCGTATTGCATTGTGTTAATGCGACTGCAATTATCCAGAGTTTGGGATGATCTCGTCCCATTTTCAAAAATCACCGGTAGCACATATTACATGCAAATAATGCTTGGTATCATCCTAATACTTTCACGTCTTCCTTAGTTTTATTGCCCTTGAGGTGATCAGAAAGGGTGTTATTTTTGCAAGTGAGGAAGCTGAGGGAGAGCAATCTCCTGCCAGGATTGACACAGCCGCTTCATGACAGCTGTAGGTTGGAACCCAAGTTTGTTGAACACCCATCCAGAACACCCTGTGTCGCATGAGCCCAGTCACGTTAGTCCCATACCGGTCTTGAGCTTCCAGGCATTCCTGGAACCCATGAAAATTGTATTTTTGATTGAGAGCCTACTGATGAATGGTGCTCCTCGTCAGAGCCAAAGAATGCCATATTTAATTTCAAAAAAATGGAGGTTTAAATGTAAATGCAGACAACACCTTGCATAAAAAGCCTCCTGCCTTGAATCTCTTGTAACACCTCTCTTTCAAAGACCTAAGGAAACTTTGCAGCCGCTTGCTAATCCTCCCAACAGGCCTGTGAAAGGCCCAGTGGGCAGTTTTAATTATGCCTGGTTTACAAATAGCAAAACTGAGACACAGATGGTGAAAAATGAAGCTGAGTAAGGGGTTCTCTCAGAACCACCCGGCCTGGCGGGGCCCAGGCCACTGCTTGCCAGGCCCGCACCTTCTCCATTGGACCACGGATTCGGAGTAAGATGCTTCAAACGGCAGGTGATCGTTGAAAGCCCCGGTGTGTTTCGACTGTAATACACAGAAACTTTGAGAAGCAGCAAAATAAAGGGGTCAGAGCTCAAACTTGTTTGGGGAGGGCTGGGGGTAGATGACAGGAATGGAACACACTAGGCACCAAGCAGCTGGCAGGTAGTCTGGACTCAGGAACCGGTCGCAGGGAAATTGGTCTCTGCCTGAAAAGAAATGAGGCTGCTAATGTAGACACCTAATAAATATTTATGAAAGAAAGGAAGGAAAAAGAAAGATGTGAGAGAGGGAGAAAACTTTGTAAATGGGGACTTTGGCTTACTACTCTCTTCCTGGGACTCATTAGAGCTTGTAAGAATGGTTTTATCTTCCGTAACATGAGGGTTTGGTGTTCGGAATATCATTTGACCATGTCTGTTTTTTTGGCTGCAGCAGTTCTTCACACTGCCCTTAATGTAGGTCAATTTTCACCTCGCCTGTGCAGGCTTCTTGGCTTAAAGGCCATGGTTACTGCAGCCCAACCAAGGGACATTGAGTAGACACAGTCTACCTACTACGGTTTGTTTCCATGCTAGTGCAGAAGAATTGCATGCCCCTTTGAAAAGTAGCTAAGAAAGGTTTCACTGGATGGCAATAGTGCCAGACTTGCCTCTCAAAAAAACACTCCTTTTCTACCTTTTTAATCCTCTTCTTGATTATCCCCCAAAATCAAACCAAATCTTCCTCTCCCTTGTGCCGACCGCGGCCGCACACACCGTGATGCAGGTAGGGCATCCAATTAAGATTCCGAACAACTTTGCTTAGCAAATGGAAAGAAAGATATTTAAAAATTCATGAACTTCGCTGGCCAGTTGGATTTCTTTATGGCTAAATCCAAGCTTCTACCCCTCGGTTCTAACACAGAGCCCCTGACCACTGAGAGAGCCTGGAAATGGCTTGGCTGTCTTCTGGATGCTCAGACTCAGTTGCCCTGCTCAATCTGATACTATTAACACCGTCTACATTAAAAAGCAATGAGCAAACAAGCTTTATTGCTTAAAAGGAGGCATTGCTAAATATGGAAAAAATTGAACCACTTTTAACCTCGCCTAGGTAGTGTACACAAGTATTCTTTCCGTGTTTAATCCCATTATTTAATGTGTGAAAATAAATAAATAAGAATGGGCTGACAAAAGTGGCAATATAATATCCTTTAATCTGCGGTTCACAGTGCATTTAAAAATAATAATTTTAAAAGGAGCATTTGAAAACATTTGATCTTAAAATGCATATTTTGCTTATTCTCGTGTTTGTTGATTTGAAGGCTTTGAGGTCAGCCCAGTAAATATTCAGTTTGCTTGGCACAAACTGTGCAGGAATCTAATAGAAAGCAATATTGTTGAAAATGGATATCAATTGAAAACAGAGAGCAGTGTCAACTATTCCCCACTGGGAACAGACAACAATAAAACCAGTCAAGCATTACACAGCCGAGCCTGCCAAATGTCATTAGAGTGGAGAAAAAAGGAAAGGAACATGGTAGGGAAAGAAGCACTTTGCTTTATTTTTTTTTTACTCCAATTTAAAAAGATAAAAAAAAAAAAGGAAAAAAATCTGGGTAGGTAGGGGTAGAAGGAGAACATTTGAAGAATAAGGAAAATAAAATTGTCCTGAAATTCTCCAAGCCAGTGTCACCATTATCTCAGGCCTGACATATCCATCCCCCCCCCCCCATACACTCAGCTCCCAAAATGATCAGATTATAAAGATTCTCAAATAGTTTTTCTGTCTCTCCAGCTGATCATTTTTCTCCCAATGACCGTCTGATCGGGTGCATTTGCAATCATAAAGTTCCCAATGTGTAAACCGGCACTGTGATGTCATTCGGAATAATCATGTTTCTATCATCCTTTAACGAATTGATCTGAGTTCATATGGGAGAGAAAAGGTTTGGTACATGTAAACTTTCCACCATTACCCCCAATAGTGGAGAGCCTTTCAGAAGGAATGGGCTGCAGAGAATATCTCTGGGTGAGAAGAAATATTTACAGTAGCTCTAAAATCTGCTACATGATGGGAATGTACAAATATACCCATTGGGCATCGGGTGCGGGACCAAGGGGGGCAACACATCATCACCACCATCCCCACCTGGAGGCAAAACTGGGAGCCAGTGACTTCGCCCCAGAGCTTCTGCTGTATCTGTGGCATTTTCATTGATGATTTGTAAATTTTCAAACAAAGAAAAATTGTCTCCTACAGACAATGGTCAAGCCTCTGAACAGCCAGCCAAGAGCTCCCCCTAGTGAGGTTGCACTCGTATCAGAAGGAGCTTCCCACGTGTGCGTGCGCGCGCGCGCACACACACACACACACACACACACACACGCACGCACGTGAGCACGCACTCCCAGTCCTTAAACCTGACTCTTCAGCCCCAAAGTTGTCCAGCATCACGTTCTTTTAAAGCAACACGAAAAAAGAGTATCCCCCAAACTCTCCTGGATGGTTCCTCCTATCCCCTGTCAAAGCCCACACTCAGCAGTGAGGAGCCTAGCCAGGACCCCCGAAGAAGGCAAAAACTGTCATTCTGATCATATCATTTTGAAATAGTAATAATCACACATTGGCTCTGAATCTGCATCCTCAAGGAGATGCTATCAGGGTAGAAAGTCCTCAGGGGCAGCGTATTACCATGTAATTAGCATAATAACTTTGTTGTGTAAACAAAATAAAAGAGGGCTTGATATAAGAAATGTATCTTCCACTGTACGGGTATCTACAGCTTCTAGAGAAAACCCTATTGTCCTTGCTCGTCTTCTAGTTTGTTGCCGCACGACAGGGGGAAACACCTCCTGGCACGCGCGAGCAGCTTCCTATGTGAGTGCGCCGCGGCCGTGCACACGCCTACACCTGCCCGTGCAGTTTATTGCAGAACAATGTACAGAACGCTCATCCCACTCATATTTAACAGAACTAATTTGCTCTAACACCAGCACTGCGTGTCCCAGATCAACCCTAATTCCTTCAAGTACGTGTTGGCTTCCTCCAAAAATATATTTTATTGGTTTTTATGAGCCTTGATGGGGCTCTGAAGGGAGGATAGGCATTCTTTGGGGGAAAGAAGGTAACAAACGTAGAAATCAGACACGGCGATGAAAAGGGGTTTAAGGTCTTCTTAAAAATTCTTTGAGAGCCATATCGATGTTTTTAGTAAAATACAAATGACTGCCATTTAATAATCGACACCGGTTCGGGTTAAGTATCCAGCGCTTCGTAGCTCCTGCTACGAAAAGAAAATATTAATTTTCTTCTTCCTCTTCTTCAACCACAGATCCACAAGACAGGTGATCACAGCTCTAAGATGCTAAAGGTGACTCTATTTCCCCAGGAGTCTGACTCTGGAACGCAATTGGTGAGATGTTACGTATTGATGCTCAAGCCCTGAAATCCTCAGACATCAAAACAACACGGGAAAGGGTATTTTTTTATGGAGTGTTACTCTCATCATCAAGCTTCTTGGAGTAAAATTATTTACATATGAACCCTACTAAATATAAATGAACCCACTGGCTTATAGATACTACTACTTACCTCCCAGGAGGATGGTGGCCATGAAGGCTAAAAAGTCTTCTCAAAGCGTTGATGGAACATGCTACCGTATAAGTAAAAACAGTAAAATTTTTGTTTTTGTTCCATTTTCTAGGGAATATTTTAACAAGCTTATCGAATATACTCAGATCTTTGTTCTTTCCAGGACTCCTACACCACCTCAAAACAAAAAAAGAGACCAGGTGAGAGATTGGGGTGGGAGGTTGGGGAAATATCGCATAACTAAGCCACTCAATGGGACAAAGGTTTACGTCACCGATTTTACCAGCCTTGGCTCAAATTATTAGGGCCAAAACTTCACTCCTATAAAACCCATATCAATGGTGAGCTCTTCTACAGTTCATTGCTGGACTGTGGGTTTATAACTCGGCCTGCAAAAACTGATTTTCTTCCCTCATAAAAAGGGGAATTATAATGTTCGACACCTCCCTGAATCAAAAGGAAACCACTATACAGAGAACTGAAATTAGACCTATTACGTTAATTAAAATTCTGCTGGCATCTCTGAAAGTGTAATTTGGCCCAATGTGTTTTAAAAAAACCAAAACATCATGAAAATTAGCTAATGAATATTGTGCAGTCACTTCCCTAACATAAAATAACTCAACCATTTAAATTGCACAAATTCCAAAATGGTCTAATTTACAATACGTTGTTGTTTGCTTGTTTGTTTTAGAAGTGCTTAACCTAATAACATGGTGAGATTGTATTTTTTTTTAAATTCCGATCTTTTACAAAATAACAAGAGACTCAGGGTTGAATTTTCCTATGAGTTTAGTTCCTGAAACCCTGAATACTTAACTCTGACAATATTTACTTCTGTTTAAATTTATCATTCAGGATTTGGTCCTTTCCGTCTTCATGAAGTTGAGAGTCAGGAGTCTCAGGCTTTCAAGCCAATGCTGACAGTTACCCATCATTTGACCTTGAGTGAGTCCAAGGTCATGGGACTCTTGGCTTCCCATCTGTAAATCAAGGGTAACAATATGTCCCCCGCTGGCCTCATGGGGTGACTGTGAGAATTAAATGAGATAACACAAGTGGTAAGTAAGTGTTTTAAATATTAGAAAATTCTAGACAAATCTATGCACCGTTATTTTGAAAAATAATATCTTAATCAGTCCAGGAGTACGTAATCATCTTTTAAAACTTTCTCCAGTTGATTTCTCTAAATGGTTCTTTTTTCCTTTTCTTTTTCTTTTTTCTTTTTTTTTTTTAGAAAGCCATATATGTTGAGTTAATTTATCTGCAGGCATTTATTTTTTTAAAAACAATTCCCGGCACCACTGGAACCTTAGTTGGATATCTACCTCTGTTCCAGCCAGTCTTTCTTCCTCAGAATCGCCCCCGTCCCCCAAATTGTGTGAGAGCAAAGTCCATATATATAACCACTGGGCTCCTTTGCTTTGGGTTCTCCTAGGCTAATAAGTGTCATCCAAGAGTTTTCCACTGAAGCATTTGCAAAGAGGGTTCTGTTGGCACCAGTTAAAGCCTCTGCCTCCCTTTGTCATAACCCAGAGGGAAGAATTAGCCCCCCGCTGCATCCCCGTGTTAAAAGTGCAAGCACGTGGAATAGTACTCAGCAATAAAGAGAGATGAATTACAGGCCTACACAACGCGATGAATCTCAAATACACTTGTACTAAATAAAAAAACTAGACTCCAAGCGCTAGGTGTTGGATGATTCCATTTACGTGACACTCCAGAAAAGGCAAAGCCATAGAACAGGAGACAGAGCATGGGCGGCCAGGGGCTGAGGGGAGAGGGTGGGAGATTGACTACAAAAGAACAGGAGGAAAAAAAAAAAAAAAAGAACAGGAGGAAATTTCTGCTAGTGAGGGAAGCGGGCTGTAGTTGGTTGTGGCAGTGGTTACATGACTGCATGGCTGTCAAAGCTCCTTTTCAAAAAGAGGAATTTTACTATATGCAAATTATAGCTCAACAAATCTGACACTAAAAAAAAAAAAAATCATGGAAAAGTCAACTTGAGTTTGTTACCCTGCTTGGGTTGTGATTCTTCCTGTAGAAGCAAATTGTATTTCCATGGCAATTCAGACTGTTTTCTGGTAAGGCGCAGCCCTATTAAGCTCATCAAGACGCCTAACTGCATACGGTTAAACTCTAAAATAGAATTTTTCACTACGTATCTATCACATCAGTGATTAATGACCAGAGTCCAAATAGTGTATTTGTCTTACAGGGATCACCGTCTCGCTTTCATTGTTTCCCGAATGGGAGTAAAAGACTTCAAGTCTGAAGCTGGTTATATGCATCCTGCCTCTCCTCTAGCCTCATCTAGCCCCTAGAGAATTGTTTACAACCTTTTATAGGAGCTGCTCATAGGGATGGGGAATATGTCCCCTCCTGGGGGGTTGACAGTCAAAAAATTTAGCTGGCTACCGGAGGCCCTCACTTAAATTGAATTCTAAGCAAAATATGGATCCAGATACAGCTGCTGAAAGGCCTGGAAAAGGAGATTTTAGAAGAGAAAAAGCAAACCTAGCTAAATGAGTTTCTTTTTAAAATAGGGTTGGGAGGCCATTAGGGAGAAGGAATTTGTGCGTGTCCTCGTCAGAGAGAGCATGACCGTTTTAAAAACCTTTCAGCCAGCTTCCAGCCCTTTAACCTGGATCTAACTTCCTCCTCACCGAGACACCTGCCTCTTCAGTCTACACGTAAAAAGGAGCCCATTCGATCTAAGGCCTTTCAATCTTTTATTTGCATATTAATTCAACCAATCCCAGTGCACCTAGTTTCAATTCCTGTTTTGCACAGAGGACCTGAGTGACAACTGCACTGCCAGCCTTTGCCTACATAACTCTGCTCCCTCTGTCTTCCTCCAAACACAAGTCACGTTTCCACCTGACTCTGTATCCCCAGCTTTGCAATCCTCATTGCCCAAGTAAACGCGTCTTTGCTTAAATTTTCAGTGACTTCTCTTAGTAGACAGGCCCTCCCCAGCCCCCCAACAGGAAATAAAGCTAACAAATCAAAAATAGCCCCTAGAATTCAGTGAAGAAATGCAACCCATGTACGGTACAGATGTGCCGTGAAGTATTAGTGCTTGGAAAGCTTTCTTTTTAAAGATCAGGGTGCAGCTTTCAGCTGCAACGATTTTATTTTCTTATTAATTCAGTTGTAGGATTCATAAAACAGGCAGAGGGGTCAGTAGGCAGCTCCTTCCTGGGACACGGTTGCTGCGGGGGCTTCTAGGGGGAGCATCTCTGGAGTGAGGAGGAGTCGTGAGCAAAGAATCCCACCTCTGCGACACCCTTCCATCCCTCCTGTTGTAAATCGCCATATAAAGCGATGCCCGAACAATCTATGGCTGGAAACACCATTATTTGCAGGTGTCTCAAAGCCATTTTAGCTCGTTCACTCTTCCTTTCTCCTCATTGACATTAGTTTAATCTGTGAAAATCAGATCACAATTACGCCAGACTTTTTACCTCATTAGTTTTCTATTGTCTGTTCTGAGGCATCGCATATATTTCTACCTCCAGGCAAGATTGGTTCCCGTCTGCACTGGTTTCTATCCCTTC
The DNA here is from genome assembly GCF_048418805.1 of Vulpes vulpes. Taxonomy (NCBI): domain Eukaryota; kingdom Metazoa; phylum Chordata; class Mammalia; order Carnivora; family Canidae; genus Vulpes; species Vulpes vulpes. The sequence goes on along the minus strand of NC_132792.1, from coordinate 41,051,068 downwards.
CCCCTCTTCATTCTTATGAGGAAGAAGCACACTTTTAATCCAATAATTCAACTACTTCTGGAGCTAATCTGGAAAGATTTCATCTGCATTGTTCTTAAACTTGGCAACTTTGGGATATAAACACCAGTCTGGTTGTCATCCCATCACCATCAGGTATATACATGAGACACTCACACCCTCAGGATTTATTCTCTATACGCACAGCAATTCTCTATGGAGTGCAAATTATATTAAATACATACAGTTCCATTTTTTCCATTGTGTGAAATCACAGCAACGTCGTTTTTCTTGGTAAATCTGTGTCTCCTTTGCGTCTTTATTACTATGATTGGAAAAGCATTACTTAGAATTATTTTAACTGTGTTTGGATTGGGGTTAAGGCACCCACTTTATACTGCCAGATCCATGGGATCAAGCCAGGGACATCAGTGAGAGTATGGAGCCGTTGTCTGCAAACCCTTGAGTTTCAGCGTTTAAGATCATAACGATTTTTACTTCTCGGGATACTATCCTGCACATACAAGTGGATAAAACGTTGAAATTTCTTGTCAATTAATTATACAACGACACAAGGTGTCCCTTTCATATCTGAGCTACCACTCTGTTTACAAATGATTTTCAAACATATCTGAAGCTCTCAAATCTAATTTTTTGATTTGGGACCGAAGGACAGTTGCTATCTATAGCCCTTAGAAATTGGGGTCAATAAAGAAAATTGCTAATAGTTATTCGAGCGGCTACATATTCCAGTATTAGCTGTGCTATCAACTTTTCAAGAAATCCGAGTTATGGGATGTCTGGGGGGTTCAGCGGGTGAGCGTCTGCCTTTGGCTCAGATCATGATCCCAGGGCCCTGGGATCGAATCCTGCATCAGGCTCCCTGCATGGAGCCTGCTTCTCTCTCTGCCCACGTCTTTGCCTCTCTCTCTGTGTCTCTCATGAATAAATAAATAAAATCTTAAAAAAAGGCAATCCAAGTTACATTAACAGAATGTCATGAACTGTTAACATTCACTGTTTATTTCCTTATTGAATATCAGCAGAAATTATCCGCCCTACCAAGAAGCATCAGATCTCCTGACTAAACAACTTTTTTTTCCTTTGGGGGAAAAATAGTAATAATAACCTTTGATTGTATAAGAACATCATAATCCGCGTTGTCATTCCCGATTCAGCCCATGCCAAGAATACAGGACGATTTACATATGCTCTAATCAAATATTTGGGGGCTAGGGAATCGCACTGCGGATCTCTAGATCAAGATTATGTGACATGCCTTGGATTCCAGCCAGGTTTGAGGCTCTTCATTTTTAAAACAATAACCACCTGCTAAAAGAAGAAAGAAAACCATTTCCTTCTTGACATTCGTTAGCTTAGGATCAGCAGAATCTTCCCGCTGCTCGGATTGAAATGTAATAGCTGCAAGGTTGAAAACTGAAATCTTGCACTAAGCACTTCGTTGCTGCTGGCTTGTAATTTTTTTCTCTTCAAAAATTACATACACAAAGCAGTTTTAGACTCTGTAATCAGATATTTTGCCTCGTACTACAGTGTGATTTGGGATGTTTTCTTTTTTCTTTTTTTTCTTTTTTTTTTTTTTTTTAGAGAGAGAGAGAGCACTAGATCTGCACAATCCATGCTCTCAGGCTGCGTATGCATAGGCCACACAGGACACTGGCCCTTCACTGCTGCTGTGTCGTGTACTTGTGGATTGTGACCAAGCTAAAAGAGTAAGATGAGCTCAGAATAGTTTGCTGTGATGGGGCCCAAACCCTCAATGCGGTCGACTCAACTGATTTTCACTCGCTTGTTTGTCCGTCCAGCACTGTGGCAGTCAATTGATGCTGCGTGTATCTGGGGAATGGGGCAGGGGGGAGGTCTGAGCAAGGAGAGTCAAGGGGCAAGGAAAGGCCAAAGGGAAAAAGGACTCCATCTTAGCCTCGAAGAACGGCCTTGTTGTGGGTCCAGACTCTCCAAGGGACATGAAATGCATCTGGCTCAGCTGAGATGTGGTGATTTACCCAAGGATCCTCTGGATTTTCTCCATGCTGAGCTGACAATGGCATTATCGTTTTATACTCTCCCTGGTCCAAGTACCTATTGTGAGGAAGCACTTGAAGTATATCAGATTTGTAAAATTTATAAACAAGCAGCAAAAAAAAAATGAGAGGGAAATCATATGTTTTATTTGCAAAATATACAGTTACAATGGCATGGTATTTGCATTTTTTATGCACCACCACTTTGGCACAGACCCTTTCCCCTCAGAATGGGTTGTCATTTATAAATGAACTCATAGTTAATATCTGTATTTTTAAAGAGCATAATATAGTCCATTGCTTTAGCATGCTGTGGGGATAAACTAACTTATAGAAATTTGAATTTATAAATCCTTTTTTTTTTCAAGATCTTCAAAATGGAAGAGCATCTTTAAGCATCTATCTCTATGTGTACTATTGTGTGTGTGTGTTATTCACTTTTTACTTAGAGGTCTTCTGACCTCAGGCTTGTCCAAAAAAATATCATCTACCCCTTACTTCTCAACTTTCCATGTCATATCTCATCCACTTGCTCAGGATGAAAACTTTGAAATCATCTTGAAATCTGTGTCTTCTTCCATCTAATTATATAATATCAGAGACTAAAAGATGTAAGCAATAGAATTAGACCAAGAGATGCTTACACTTTACTTATCTTACAATGTATAGAGAGCAACTACATGATAAGGCAAAAGTAAGGTATGACAATAAGTCCATATTTTAATAACCTTCTTGAAAATTCAAGAAAACTTGTTGGCAGTCTCTTCGGCATATCTGATTAGAACGTCCCAGATTTTCCATCTTTACCTGATGATCGAGGTGAAGAAGCACTGGCACAAAGGGCACACCATTACCAGCACGCATCTGAACCCAGAAATCCTTTGTGAAGATCATCTGAAAATATTTGTCCACTATACCAAGGTTGGTTTAGCTAAAGTCAGGTCATATTATCCAGAAATACATTGAACTTCAAGTGCAAGTGTGTGTATAGTTCACTGGAAAGTACCTGAATACGCTAAAAGTCAAAGGATGTGGGAAGGCACCACGGTCAAGCCTTTTTGCTCCGTCAAGCCTTTTTTCTCATCACAAGCCTTCAGGCCTCATATGTGGAATATGACACCTGATATGTGGATCCAGGCAAGGTGCTGGTGCCAAACCACATCTTAAACATTAGTAAGGGGCACCTGGGGGGCTCCATCAATAAGTATCTGCCTTCTGCTCAGGTCGTGATCTCAGGGTCCTGGGATAGAGCCCCACACTGGGCTTCCTGCTCAGCGGGGAGCCTGCTTCTCCCTCTCTCTCTGTCCCTCCCCTGGGTTTGTGCTCTCTCTTTCTCTCTTAAATAAATAAATATTTTTAAAGATTTTTTTCCACAAAATAAACATTAGTGAAACAACTTTTTCTTTTTCTCTTTGGGTTAAAAAAAAAAAAACATGAACTCTATGGATAGACATCCTAATTTCTTGTAGCATCTCCAGTGGAGCATCTCGAACCTCTCCTGGTATAAAAAAAAAACTCCCATTTTATAATACTCCAGTCAAGGGATTATTACTGTATTAGTCAGGATTCTCTATTTCTCTCAATTCCCACCCCCCTCTCTTCAGAGATATAACCTAAAATATTAGATCTTCTATCTCTCCAGGGGGAAAGAGAGAGGGAGAGAGGCAAAAATAGATTTTAAGGAATTGGCTCGTTGATTGTTGGGGATGGCAAGTATAAAATCTGCAAGGCAAGCCAACAGCCTGGTGATTTAGGCAAGGGTTGCTCTTGCAGTTTTGAGCTGAAGGCTAGAAACTCAGGCACAGCCTCTATGCTACAAGTTGAAGGTGTAATTTCTTCTTTGGAAACCTCAGTCTTTTCTCTTAAAGCCTTCAACTGATTGGATGAGGCCCACCCACACATTGGACAACAATCTGCTTTGCTTCGAGTCCACAAATTGTAAAGGTTAATCACACCTTAGAGTACCCTTACAGCAACATCTGAACCCATGTTTGATCAAACAACTGGTCGCCACAGTCCAGCCGACGTGAACAGAAAATTCCCCATCACAATCCATTCCCATCACCCACTGTGCCCTGGTGATGACCGGCAGATGTGGAAGAGGAACCACAGCACAAATAGGCAAAATGGCAGACTGCCTTCCTCTTCTTCCAACACCTCCCTGCCCCAGAGGCCTTGGTGCAGAGCAGAGGGAAAGAAGAGCAGAGAGAAAACAATCCGCTCCGCTCTGGGTTCCTGCTGGGTGCTCTTCCCCGTCCTGGGAGAAGAGAGCTCTGAATCAAATCAGACTGAAACTGAGAAATCAGCATGACTGAGTCCTAATTACTAAACTGAAACCATGCATCACCAAAGGGAGCTAGAAACTTACGGAATCGGATCAAGATGTCATGGAGACAAGTGTGAAGCAGAAAGGGGGGTTTCCACCCAGCAGAACGGTGACTACATCAGAAAGTACAGAACCGTAGGGAGATGTTATGTGGAGGCTTCGCAGGTGTCCAGTTCTGTACACGCACAAGGAGCAGAGCTCGAAGACACAGGAGGAAAACTGGGTTGGGGTAAACAGAGTGGGGCAGGGACGTGGTGTCACTGTGGGTGTAACACAGACCTGACAGGTGGATCATGTGGACACACTTGCCAAGAGTTGACCTGACATGGACAAGTTGCGGGGGGGGGGAGTGTCATTGATGATCAGAGCACAGACCTCAAAGTCGGGCACCTATTGCCTTGGAAGTGGACTCTGCCTCTGTGAGCACGTTGCTTCATCTCTTCAGGCTGCAGTTTACCCCATCATAAAATGGCGATGAGAGCAGTGCTTGTGTCCCAGAGTTGCCGTGACGGTAAACAGTCATGCAGAGTGCGTGTCCCCATAAATGGTATTTGGAGTCATCATCACCGCCATCTTCTTCATCAGCAGATGCTAGAAGTTTCTTTGGCTGTTAACAGTGAAGCATCTGGATGTAAACGTACTCTGAAGTTTTACGTCTCAGAAGAAGACGCCGGCTGCCACTTCCAGAATTTCTGTATGGTAACAGGCACTCCGCTAAAGGCATTTCTTACACAATTGCCACAGTAACCTCACAAGGTAGGCGCTGTCTGCATTTCACAGATCAGAAACATTACTGAGGCTTAGAGAGGTTAGCCAACTTGCCCAAGGTCACACAGCTCATGAGAGGTGGAGCCTGGCCGTTCCTACCCGACCACACTGAGTCCCACTGAGCCTGGACCTCATGCGGGACAAAAGCAGTTGGGCTGGCAGTAAGTTTGAATTCTGATCAGAAGAACTAAAGGCTTAATCATAATGTAATGTATCTTTGATTTTAGGTGAGCAGACTTCAACATGTCTTTGATTTTAAGTGAGCAGACTTCAAAATGTCCGGGGCCGGGGGGATGAGTGGTAGATATTACTACTATTACTGCTGCTACTGTGGACATTACACTCTACAGATGGGAGTCTATAATCCAGCAGACTTCTGACAGGCAAGTGAAACACAGTCAAAAGGGAAAACAGGAGAGGAGGGCAACCAAAGAAGCAGGTACGGCCACTGAGGTATTTTTCTGATGAAGTTTGGATTCTAATGGACTTTGATCAAAACGTGTAAGTCATCGAATTCTGAAGGCGGCACAAACCAGAAGGCTTAGTGGTCACTGGCCAAGTCCAGGGCAAGCAAGGATGAGAGAAATGTTAAATTTTGTGGAACAAGAAATACAAAAAAAGGGATTGGCCCATTGCTTGGAGGAGCTGATAGAATGGTGAGGGAATGGCAGAGAAAGGACAGAACTACTAATCTCCAATTTTATTTCTTTTTCCCCCTCTAAGAAAACTAATCTTCCAACTGCAAACATTGAGGTGATTACAGCAAATGAAGATAATCTACACCTGCTTTCACCTGGAGTCTCCGATCCCAGTTCTACTTCCTCTCTAATAACCTGCTGATAGAACTGGAGAATCCCTGCCAATAATGTAAGAGAAATCAAAATGAGAAGAAGAAGAAAAAAAAAAAAGAACTGGTCAGATAATTGTTTTCTCAAGATTCCAAATAAGTGTATCAAGGTATGAGGTATGTCCTGGTTTACCAGAAGCATCAAATGCTTCAGGTTGAGCTACCATAAGGAAGGGATGATAGAAATTATTGGGGGGGGGGAGGCTAAGTTGATATATCCATATTTATCCTTTCAAGGAAAAATAAAATACACCATTTCAGGAGTCTTAGAATAACGGATGAATAGATCTTGGCGTGTGTCTCCAGCAAAATTACATGCACCCCGTTTTCAACTTCATGGAAACAGAGTCTTACTGCTGAACCAAAGCCAACATACCTACAATGTGCTCTCTCTCACTCTCTCTCTCTAATGCAGCTGGGTCTGCCCGTTAGAGCAGAGTGCCAACTGCACGTCCCAGCACTGAATTCAGCCTGCAGGCCTGTTTTACTATGTCTGGGGTCATTTGTTTGTTTGCTTGATTGTTTGCAATGCTTTTAAATAGGTCATATACTCCTTACAGCCTCTTGCTGTCGTCCACCCAGTATCCAGTCGTGTGCTCCACCTGCCTACCACCGTGGCCATCGCTTCAAATCGCAACCTTTCTCTGGGCCACATAAGGCAAATCGACTTTTTTTTTCCCCTTTTGCTCCCCTTCACACCCTTAAAGCCTGATGAGGTTTTGAACAAGGTGACATCAGGCACTGAGCCTTTCACCAGGTCACTAATGAGGCCTGAGGTCAGCCACTCTCAAATGTTGTCATTCTAGTCTCAGGGTCAAAGATCCTGTGACCCATTTCACCAACCCTTCCCACTGTCCAAAGCTTAGTCATGAGAAACAATTACAAAGGATCACAATGTAAAAGTTGTAGCAAACTTATTGCTGGCAATATGATTTAATTGCTCATTGTTTATTCCCTAGAACAAAATATACGCTTCCACCTGAACTGTTCATTCTACCTCCGTCTCTGTAGACAGTTTTGGTAAATGGGCATACTTGTCTTTCCCAATCGTCGTAAGCACAAAATAAGGTTAAGTGTATTTTAAATGCCCTATAAATTAGAAAGAGCTCAGTCATCTTACTATGCTGACTATTTAACTCACACTTTTAAGCATTTTAAGTAGCACAAATTTATAGGGACCACATTGCCAGTAAAGTATGACCATATAAGCGAATTTTCAGTGGAGTGTGTATACATTTTCTTTAAGAACAATATACAGCTTATTTAAGTTTGAATGATAATACCATTATGTTTTAAAGTCGAATTAATAGAAAATTAGAGGCCAAAAATACTGTTGCAATAAACATGCAACCTACACATTTAGGTTAAATAAGCTGCAGCCAATTAAACTGATACAAAGAAACCAAGCTAATAACAGCTGCCCATTAAAAACTAAAGTAAAACTTGAATAAAAACTGAAAGTAACAACCAACTCGATTGCACTGATAATAAGGGATTCTTTCTGAACTTGGAACATTCCATCTGGCTGGTTGTATGCTTGTGTAGAGGGAGCTGGGTACTGTAGCTAGTGGTCAAGCATTGAGTCGAGTAGGAAATTGCTGCTTCCAACCCTGGGGAGGCAGTCCTATAACTTTTTTTAAACAGATTTTATTTATCTGAGAGAGAAAGAAAGAGAGAGAGCATGAGCAGGGGGGAGGGGCAGAGGGAGAAGGAGAAGCAGACTCCCTACTGAGCAGGGAACCTAACTTGGGGCTCGATCCTAGGACCCTGACATCATGACCTGAGCCTAGGGCAGACGCCTAACCGTCTGAGCCACCCAGGGGCCCCCCTATGACTTTATGTATACAGAACCTAGTATCTTTCATGATTCACCCAGTGGTATAAATAAAAGTGGTAAAATAAAGTTGAACCTGCATGTCGTTTGTCTAGAGAGCCAAGAAGCCTGGCCAATAGAGCTGCCATTACCTGGAACATTTTGGCAGGGAGAAACGAGCACTCAGGAGAGTCCAGCACCAACCACTCAAAGCTTGGTCCAGAAAGCCAGGCGTAACTTCTGCTCACAACTCATTGGCTGCCACTGATCACAAGACCTTACCAACTCCAGGAGGCCAAGAACTGCCATCGTATCATGTGCCCAAAAGGCAGAGATATGGACATAGTTAGTAAAGAGAATTAATTAATTAATTAATTAATTAATTTTCACGTCACTGAGAAGATGACTCTTAGTGGACCTTGGCAGTATACTCCTGAGCTGACAGCTACATTGGGAGTTTCAATTTGTCCGCTATTGGCCTTACGTACTGTGACTTTCTATGGTCACCATCATGGATGACAATGGCTTTTGTCGTCACTTTCTTTTTGTGAAGGATCCAAGAGCTAACGATTATGGAAGGCTCACAATATGCCGATCACTGGGCTGAGCTTATTATAGTCACAATGATTTCCACTGCAGCTAGAATACGACCTACACATATTAAGAGTTAGAAGGCTGGAGATGGAAACCAAGGTGCAGGGAGATGCGGATTGTAGAGGCCACAAGAAAATAGGCAGTGCAGTTGGGCCTCCAAGAAAAAGAAGCCAAGAGAGAGAATAGCATTCTGGGGAACCAATGAGAAATCTGCTGATTTGGGGATGGTAAAGACTTAAGGGGAAGGAGCAACTGAAGGGGGAGAGATTGAAAATGCAGAAGTGACAGGGAATGGGAGCAAAGTCCCCAAAGACATAGAGGGGATGGGACTCTGGGCCAAGTGGGCATCTCAGCTTTGGTCATCTCATGTATGCATGGGCCAAATGGATTTCCTCAGGTAAGAAATGCTCGCTTGTGCTTTTACCCACTCCCTGTTGTTTTTTCTTATTGATGGTTACCATGTTAACTCAAAAGGCCCAAGGCACATTTTTCTTAAGAAGGAAAAGATAGAGATGGGAAAAGAAATAGAAAAACCCTAGAGCAAATGAGCAGAGATCAGAGAACATTCTGCTCCATATTTTAATGAAAACAAGGGCAAGGAGTGAGGGAATGGGTAGCTTAATGAAAATCATTTAATGTTTGAACTGCTATTAGGGAGGCGACATTCAAGCCACTCAGAGATGGTGACAGATTTGCTAAGCATCAAGTCCAGCTTGGACAACTACTGCAAGAATTCGGTCATTTTCTCCATGAACCTCAATGAAGTCAAGAAGAGAGGTGACCAGTTACAAGCACACAGTAGGTATTTAATAAAAGCCTATCAAATGCATGTAGAGCACAGTGCCAGCAGTCTTGACACTACCAGCCCACATTTCATGTGTACGAAACTCAGGTCTCTGTATCATGTACACTGGTACTACATCACAGGGCTGATCTCTCGGTTGCTTTATGTGAGTCAGTCTTGCCTCCCAACTTGACGGTAATTCTCAAACAAAGACCAAGTTTTGAATGCCTTTGGGACTCCTCACATCGCTAAGGGACTGAGCATACAGCTGGTGCTTTATAAACACGAGCAGAATGGAATAATTCAAAGTAAAACAGCAATAAACTCCCAGGTTCCAGGTTGGGAATAAAGAATAAATGGAAAACTCTAGGCTAAATTTTCATTATTATTGCTCACAGAACAACCAGAGGAGGAAAAAAAAAAAAAGCGTGCTCAATGGGACATTCAAGACCAATAATTTTAAATGTCTACATTAGAGATGTGATATGAAAAAAGCTTTAATAACTTAGAAAGAAGATGTACTTTTCTGAAAGTTTCTGGGGCATTTTCTCAATAGATTTATCAGCTCTATGAACCATAGTCTCCAATTCATAGGCCCACTCTAGACATATTTTTTATATGTATATTTTTTATTGGAGTTCGATTTGCCAACATATAACACCCAGTGCTCATCCCATCCAATGCCCCCCTCAGTGCCCATCACCCAGTCACCCCAACCCCCGCCCACCTCCCCTTCCACCACCCCTTGTTCGTTTTCCAGAGTTAGGAGTCTCTCATGTTTTGTCACCCTCTCTGATTTTTCCCACTCATTTTCTCTCCTTTCCCCTATAATCCCTTTCACTATTTCTTATATTCCCTGTATAAGTGAAACCATATAATGATTGTCCTTCTCTGATTGACTCACTTCACTCAGCATAATACCCTCCAGTTCCACCCACGTCAAAGCAAATGGTGGGTATTCATTGTTCTAATGGCTGAGGAATATTCCATTGTATGTATAGACCACATCTTCTTTATCCATTCATCTTTTGATGGACAATATTCCATGCTCATGGATTGGAAGAATTAATATTGTGAAAAATCTCAATGCTCCCCAGGGCAATTTACATGTTCAATACAATCCATATCAAAATACCACGGACTTTCTTCAGAGAGTTGGAACAAATAACCTTGAGATTTGTGTGGAATCAGAAAAGACCCCAAAAATCCAGGAGAACACTGAAAAAGAAAACCAGATCTGGGAGCATCACAACATCTGACGTCAAGCTGTACTACAAAGCTGTGATCATCAAGACCTTGTGGTACTGGCACAAAAACAGACACCTAGATCAATGGAACAGAATAGAGAACCCAGAAATGGGCCCTCAACTCTATGGTCAACTAATATTCGACAAAGCAGGAAAGAGTATCCACTGGAAAAAGGACAGTCTCTTCAATAAATGGTGCTGGGAAAATTGGACAGCCACATGCAGAAGAATGAAACTAGACCATTCTCTTACAGCATACACAAAGATAAACTCAAAATGGATGAAAGATCTAAATGTGAGACAGGAATCCATCAAAATCCTAGATTTTGCTGAATTTTGTGGCATGTGAATCAAGTCTCAGGCTCAGAATAATTTGGATTCTTTTTCCTTTTAGAATCAGAGAATTAGGTAGACTGAAAAGGGGACCCCAGATTTTCATGTGTGGCTGTGTATTGATTAAATGATATACTTCCCTGAATCTGCTTTAGGCTGCTGAGTTTTTGATGTTTTTAATCAGACCTAAGTATGGAATTGAATGGTGCCATTATTGCTAGGTAACCTGGGGAGGGCCTCCCAAAACCAAAGCCACAAGGATCCACAAGGACTTTATAAACAACAGAGAAGAGGGAGACAGCTTCTTGACCATAAAGGAAATGTTTTCAGAAGAGGAGACACATTTTCACCACCCAAGAGTGCCCTGGCATCCAATCAAAACACTAGAACATGATTAATTATTCCAAATCATGTCCTAAAAATCAGAGCATCAGCCAAGGCCATACTTCATACCAAACTATGTCCTTCCTTAGGTCTTCTTCTAGGAGGATATCTTGGAAATCAGAGGAGAAAGTTGGAATATAATTACATGCTCCACCCCCTTGAAGAGCATTTATGTCAAAATTCTAAGTATAGGAAGAAAAGCCAGATTTAGTTGCAAAAAAAAATTTTTTTTCATTGCTACCTTATATATGAAATAAAATAGTTCAAGTCTCTAGGAAACTATACGAGACGTTACATACTTTAATATAACAAAGTATATTGAGGCGAGATATTTTAAATCATTGTCACTAGCGAATGGATGATTTAATCTTAGCAACTGTTTGTGGGGCATTGTGAGAAAATGAATCCATTATTTTGTCATGAAATACCTCATTTCATAATATCAATTTTGCTGTTAGGACTTAAAGCAAGGGTTTTCCTAAGGATATACATTTTTACATGACATTAAGGTCATTTGTATATATTATAATATAACCATAACTGTGATAATTATTCTTTTGTGCAAAAAATTTCAAGTAATCCTTCCAGCAGAACATTAAAAGATTATAATGTATGTGTGTGGTTATGTGCGCGCGAGGGTGAGAGCGACTAACTCACTAATGATGCTAAGTTAGCTCGAGCATCTTGGGGGTTAGCAATTTGTTATAAAAAGGCCATGTCTAGCATAGTGTGTGTGTGGGTAGGGGGGTAGTATGGGACAGAGAAGAACTCAAGTGAGTTAGAATCCTTTTCCTGCTTTTTATGTTACAATTCTGAATGGATGGCATCAAACTCAATATGCATCTATTACTTCCAGAAAGCAGCTTGGTTTGGAAAACCGAGTTACGCATCTGCCATTGGTGGTTTTCCAGTTATCTGGCTGTATTTCCATCAGCGTGGCATGGAGAATGAGAGCAGCATTGGGGAGTGGATGAATGATCGACACCCAAGTCTGGAACAACCCCACGCTCATGCCCTGCCGACCAGACTTGGGAAGCCGAAGGCAGTGCTGGGTCACCAACGTCACTAGCAAATTCTAATGCATTCGTGGCAACAAGGTGCATGATCTGTTGGGGCGGAGGCACCCATCTAAAATTAATGTTTTCCATTTAATCTGGAAAGCTTGATATTTAAATGTAACCTACATATTATTTTATGGATAAATGGCAGCTACAGGGAGACATCTGGGACGGAGCATGGTTAGGAAAAGAGGACTTCTTTGGAAGATCTATTTATAGGCCTCTGATCAGTTGAATATATTTAGTCACAAACATCGCAAACCAGAAGCCAGCCTTGTGTATGGCACGTTGGACAAGTCCGGCTCGCCCTGAACTGAATGTTTTTAGGGCATTAGAAGGCTCCCATCCGTCCTAATCAACTTCGTGTAGACGTGATTCAACATCCAATGTTGGCTCCAATCAGCACAAGTGTCAGTCACCGAGCACACTCTCTGTCCTCATTTCCTCGGGGCCGAATGCATGTGGTTCTCACAGGACAATCCCTCACAGGCTGGTCTGGCCCTTGCGGGCTGGCCCGGCGTGGCATCGACCATATGGCCTGGCTCAGCTTCACCTCCCTGCCCGCGACACCGTGTCCCTACTTCTCCAGCCCCCGCCATCTTCAGGGAAGGCCTGTAGGCAGGGCTCCTTCTCAGACAACCCAGCCTCACAAACGTGGCCACGATTCCAGTCACAGGAGAGGGTGTACCCCCGACCCTGGGTGACGTAGTTTATTTCTGAAGAGAACTGAGTTCAAACTCATAAGAATATGGTTGCCTTTCATGTCCCAGATTCAATTTTGTTCCATGATGCAGCTTCGCTTTGCCCTCCCATCTGATGCCGGGGCTCTTGATTCTGTCACACGTTAGAATAAACCGTGTCTTTTCTCGATATCTTATAAAAATAAGGAATCTTAAAGATCGCTTTGAAACTTCTCCTCTTCTTTGAGGTCTACCCCCACAGAAATATCAACCTGCATTACAGTATTTGAGGAAATTCAAGACTCTGAAGGGCTCCAAGAAGTCTTGGAATGGTTTTTAACACTGTTTACCACCAGCCCCATCCCGAGAGCTCCCAAATTTATTTTCTTGAGTAGGCCTTTTTTTTTTTTTTTTAATCTAATACCTATTGTCTTGGATCGTTCAGGTTGCTGTAACAAGATACCACAGAGTGGGTAGCTTATAAATGACTGATGTTTATTTCTCACAGTCCTGGGTTCCAAGGAGCCCAAGATCAAGAGGCTGGCATGGTTACATTTGACCGAGGGCCCCCTTCCTGGTTCATAGGCAACGCCTTCTCTCCATGTCCTCACGCAGTGGGATGGCCCGGCGAGCTCCCTGGGGCCTCTTTACAAGGGCACTAATCCATCTATGAGGGCCCCACCTCCTATTACCATCACGTCAGGCACTGAGACTTCACATACAAAGACTTCACCCTAAACATTCAGACCATGGTACCTACGAAGCAATACTCAGTTCTGGGAGAACTGAGACATCAATGAAAAGCTAAAAAACAAAGCAAAACAACAACAACAAAAAAAAACACACACACAAAAACCTATTTTCGTTTTTTTTTTTTTTTAAAGATTTTATTTATTTACTTGACAGAGATAGGGAGAGAGAGAGAAGCAGACTCACTCCTGAGCAGGAAGCTGGATGAAGGACTTGATCCTAGGACCCTGAGATCATGACCTGAGCCCAAGGCAGATGCTTAGCTGCCTGAGCCACCCAGGTGCTTAACTGGCTGAGCTCCCCAGGCGTTCCCCCACCAAAGAAACTACTTTCAAATACCAAGCTTGCAGGGGGATGGGGGGAATTTCTCATACTCTGCTATGCTCTTAACTCACTATTTCAGGGGTGATTGGATCCAGTAGCCATAGCCAATGATGCTGTGCACAGTTGGGATGAAGTCAGTACCAGCAGGAGAAACCCAGCCCCGGCCCCACCCCCTGAAGAGGCAAAGGTTGCTTGAACCCTAGCGCAGATGACACATGTAGGATGTGTGACTGTGCAACACCATGGGAAGAAAAGGATGACCAATTCCCCCCATGTGTTCTTGCATACCCCATGTCCTGCAGTTTCTCCCCAGAAGTTCAAATATTTGGTTGGATTATAATTATTCTTCTAGATTCCCTTCAACGTATGACTGAAATAATAAGCGAATGAGTTTGAAGACAGACAATCCCTTGGGTTCCTGTGCCCCTTCCCAATGGCTTTTTCCCAAGTCTGAAGCATGCCAAACCCACCCACCCACCTCAGAAGCTTCATATACACACTCCTTTATCCTAGAATAACTTTCTCTTGGTGTTTTGTTGATGGCTTCTTCCAGCTTAGATGCCAACCCCACAGAGAGACTTTCCTGCATCATCCTACATTCTGCTATTACTCCCTGCACCCAGCTCTTTTCCATCGTGGCACTTATCCCCAGTGATAATTCTATGGTCGTTTGTTTTCTTGTTCACTACCTCCCCCCTGCTTTAAAGATCACGCTCCATGGAGCAAGGGTCCCATGTCTCTGTTATCATACACCAGTGTCTACACAGCCCAGCACAGAACCTCGCCCAAAAGAGGCACTTAAAAAAATAACAATTGAACAAATCAATGAAAAGCCTGACTCTTGGGACACCTGGGTGGCTCAGTGGTTGAGTATCTGTCTTCGGCTCAAGGCAAGATCCTGGAGACCCAAGATCAAGTCCCACGTCAGGCTCCCTGCATGGAGCCTGCTTCTCTCTCTGCCTGTCTCTCTCTCTCTCTCTCTCTCTCTCTCTGTGTGTGTGTGTGTCTCTCATGAATAAATAAATAAAATCTTAAAAAAAAAAGAAAGAAAGAAAGAAAATGACAAGGACCAAGTCTTCATTTAGGTTCGATTCCTGTGGTTATTATTCTTGTAGAGTAATAGAGCCAAGTCTTTATGATCGGGTGCATTTCAGCCTTGATAAATCCCATTTACACAACTCTGAGACAGAATTCTTCATAGTTTCACACCTGAAATCAAGATGTGCTTTGTAAGTGGTTCAGTGTGTGCGTGTTTCTTTTTCTCTCCCAAAGTTACAAATTGGATGATGTTACAATCCAGGGAGACCTGAAATCAAAGACATGTGATGGTGCCAGGTAAAGGAGACCCATAAAGGTTTTCTATTTGCTCTTGATATTTAAAATAAAAATGACCAACAACAGGGGACAAGACAGCTCCCGACTTACAGTGATTTGACTTATGATTTTTTTACCTAATTATGATGGTGTGGAAGCCATGCACATTCAGTAGAAACCTTACTTCCAGATTTGAGATTTGACCACTTCCTGGGTGGGCTGATCCTCTCTCACAATCCTGGATCGTGCAGCCACGGTTCCCAATCAGCCATACGACCATGAGGGTTAACACCTGACAACTCTATTCTGTACCTGCACAACATTCTGTTTTTTGCTTTAAGTCCAATCCTCAATAAATCATAGGCAACATTCAATGCACTAGTATAAAATAGGCTGTGGAGATGGTTGTGCCCGATTAATTGTAGGCAATGTAAGTGGTCTGAGCACATTTAAGGCAGCATAGGCTGAGCTATGATGTTTGGTGGGTTGGATGTATTCAGTGCATTTGGATTTACGACATTTTCAACTTCACAATGGCTCTATTGGGATGTAACCCCATCATAAGGAAGATCTTGTGCAGTGTGATTTTTTAAAAAAATCATCTTATTTAATCATCATTAGGATGATATCATAGAGCAGGTAATTAGATTAGTCACTATTTTATAGACGGTAAAATGAACACTCAGAGAGGTTCATTAACAAGCCCAAATTTGCACAGCTATTCAATGTCAAAATGGAGATTCCAACGCGGGTCTACCTAATGCCAAGCTCCACATTCTTAATCACAGTGACACACTGGTCCCCGGTCTAGCACACAGTGTTGGAGGCCTTCTACCTTCACAGCAGGACACAGGGCAGTGGTAGTTAAGTTTCTGTCTAACAACTACCCATAGCAGGACCGGTCCTGTGGTCCTACCAGAAGATCATGGAGGGACAGCATACCCTCTGCAGCAGCCCAGGGGCCCCCTCACTAGCAATGTCAGCATCTTTGCCTGCACCAGCACGACCAGCAAACTTCACGGTGGAGAGGTCCAAGTGTCATCACCAAATACCAATAGTCACCAGCTCATACAGTGATATAGTCCCACAAGGATGCAGACATCTACTGCTTCAATCTTCCCCAGGAGACGGTGATGCACAAAGCAGCTGGAGAATCACTGCCAGAGCCCTCAGGGCTCAGGCGTGATCTGATTTTCCAGGGAAGGCAAGTGGATTGATAGTTTTCACCTCTGGTAGGTATATACTTGTACTCAGGTCACCCTTCACCAATTCCCCACCTGAGAAGACTGCCTGGAGTGCCTATCAAGCCACTACTGATTCCTCCTCCCGGGTAGACAGGATGACAGGGAGGTACAGATGGAGAAAGTGGGCTCTATGGAGTGCTTGGGAGCCCAGTCGGTGAAGCATCGGCCTTCAGCTCAGGTCATGATCCAGGGGCTGGGATGGAGCCCCATATCTCCCTCTCCCTCTGACTCTACACCACTGCCCCCCACTCCCCATGATGTTCTCTCTATATCTCAAATAAATAAAATCTTTTTTAAATATTTTATTTATTAAATTTTTATTATTTACTCATGAGAGACACACAGAGAGAGGCAGAGACACAGGCAGAGGGAGAGAGGGAGAAGCAGGCTCCCTGTGGAGCCCGATGTGGGAATTGATCCCAGGACCCCGGAGTCAGGCCCTAGGCCGAAGGTGGACATTCAACCACTGAGTCTCCCAGGCAATCCTAAATAAATAAAATCTTAAAAAAAAAAAAAGTATATATATATATATATATATATATATATATATATATATATATATATACAGAGAGAGAGAGAGAGAGAGAAAGTAGACTCTGAATCCAACTGCTGGTCTGAAGTCTCTGGCTCTGGGACTTGCCCATTGAGTCATGTGGACAACCACTAACGCTCTCAGTTCCTTGGTCTCTTCATCTGTAAAATATTGGCTAATATTGAGTTCTATCTGATATTCATATTATCAGTTATCAGAGCATTACCACAGGGACATCATGAGGGATTAATGAGATAACCGATGTGACGTGCTCAGTACAATGTAAGGCCCAGAGCAATGGTAGGTATTATAGATAAATATTCAGATACTCAAAAAGTACATTCAACATACCACGTTTGGTATCTTCCACTCACATATACCACTGTCCTTATAAATTCCTAAATTAAAAGAATCCTTTCAAGTGTTCAGGAGAGATGCCTCAACCGGATCGAACCAAATGGCCTTTGCCGTCATTTTTCTGGAACCCACATTGGGTAGAACAAGTAAGTAACCCTCCTCATCGAGTAGGTCTTCTCCTAGGCTGGATATGTGGACTCCACACTTCTGAATGATAGCTATTTAGTATTTGTCCAGTGCAGAGGTCACAAATGAGGCCCACAGTGATGCATATGAGATGAGTACAGGAAAAATCATATAGTATAAGAAAAAACAGTGTAGTATAACGAAGCAATAGAGTGTCAAGATAGTAGCAAGTGCACTAATCCCGAGAAGTAGGGGACGATAAGACTGGGTGGAACTGGGAGCCTGCCACTGCCTAAAGGGCAGTTACTCAGCCCAACTAATTACTTTCCGTGGAAATGTAGGCCCACCCAACACCAGAATATCCTATTTTTCATATAAATCTGATTTACAAATATCAGCAATGAAATTCAAAATATTTTAAAGATTTATTTACTTATTTATTTATTTACTTATTTGTGTGTGTGAGGGAGAGACAGAGACAGAGAGAGTGCAAGTGCATGCAATTGTGGGGAGAGGCAGAGGGAGAAAATCTTCAAGCCGGAGCCCAACTTGGGCCCCATCTCAAGACCCTGACATCAAGATCTGAGGGGAAACCCAAAGTCAGATGCTTAGCTGGCTGAGCCACCCAGGTGGCCCTCAAATTATTTTTAAAACTATCTGTAGGCCAAACAAATACGACCAAGTAATACCTATATGCCTCTGGTTCGCAGGCCCCAGGTGTAATCTAAATCTTCTGATTTGGCAGCAACTTTTCATACACTGGGAATATTGACCTCTTGGTTCAGAAAGACTCTCTGCACAGTTTAGTTCTGGGATCCCTTCGTTCTTTGTTAGCTGGCATGTTCCTGCTGCAGCCCCGGCACAGTCTAGAAAGGAAAGAGATTCTGAATTTGGGAGTTCCTCACATTTTCTATGACAAAACTGAGGTCAAGGGCAGCTTACCCAAGGGAGCCTGCCACCCCTCCCAACTCCAGTAGGAGACACATGATTTATTGTCCGTAATAGGGTCACCAAAGAGTGTGACCATCTCCAACTCGCCAACGAATCAGAGCCCAGATACAATAGCAAAAATGTTTTTTAATTCCATTGATCCTTCCAGAAAATTGTCCCTTTTCCACTAGGCCGGGACATGAGAGTATTGGAGCTCTTTAACTTTGAACAGACAGGAAGCTGCCATCAGAGCTGGTAATGGGAAAACAATGGACTGCTCTTAGGAACACACTTTTTTCTGCCATAAAGAGCTTATCATGGAACTTTCTTCTCGCTATTTATTCCACCCCCACTCTGACGTTTCTCCTTACTAGAGGGACCCAAGCACACATTATCCACTTCATGCACTGCCCCATGCCTTCCCAGGGAGCGAGAAATTGAAAATGAAACACACTATATGCAGATTGGTTTTAATCACCTGGAACAGATGGTGCAGAAAGTGGCAGGTAAGTGCAATTTCGAATTTCCTTTGGATGTTTCTTAAAATGCAGACACAACAAAGAAATTAAATGGACTGTCAAATGTCAGTGTCATTCTGGCTTCGAACAGCCAGGCTTCACCACGTCTACACGTAACCCTAATACCATCTAAATCTATTTTTCCACCTCTCTGTTAATTAAGTAACATTTGATGGGCTAAATGCAAGAAGATGTACATAGAAACAAAGCAAACACATTTTACTCCTTGGCTATGGGAGAAGGGAAGGGAGCCCAGTAAATGTGTGTGAGCCCAGCTCACCTGAGCTCTGCACTATAACAGGTAATTGCAATAAATCATCCTTTGCCCCGTGATCCCAGCCTAGTGAAGATTAATGGCAATAGACACTAAAGCTGCCAACTTGGAAGATTTCCGTGGTGGTGGAGAGGAGGCTATGCGTAAGGAATGTGTGATAAAATGCTACGCTGGGACCATAATAAACGGGCTGGAAGGGAGCCGAGGTCCTCCTCTGTAATGCAGAGACATTAAGACCTGTCTGATTGTGATGACAGACAGGTATTTGACTGAGCACACTGGCAGCTATAAAGAAAAAAATAGCTAAAAGCCAACGTCAAGATGTGATGTAGACCTGCCACCTGCCATCACGACTAATTACGGCTCTGACCACTTGCTCGTAGGGAGGGCAGGGGAAACAATATTATATCTGACTGCAACGAATCGGCCACGTTTGATTTGTGGCCCTGATGGCATGACTGGCCTCACTGTCACCCTCCTTGATGAAGCGGCCGAGCCAGACACTGACAACGGTCCTCTCTGAAGGGGAATCGGGGGCCGACTTGCTTTCATTCACTCCAGTTAGGAGGCAGACAGTGAAGAGAGGGAAAGATGGCCTGGAGACAAGACCTGAATACTATGTCCTCAGAGAAAAGACCAAGTGGGACAGACAACTAGAGATGTGGACATCAGTCCAGGAGCCCTTTCAGAGATGCGGGTTTCAAGAGACCTGCAAGGCACGGGCCGAACACATTTCTGTGCTGTGCACACAGAAACAGACCTTACCACACGCATGTCAACATGCTCCCTGGCAGAGAGAGTGACTGCCACCACACAGGCTTGGAACCTTTGAATGCTCCAGAAGAGCCCAGAAAAGGCTTTGGGGGCTGTGTAGGATGGGGTCCTCTATGAGTTTGCTAGGGCTGCCGTGACAAAGTACCGTACACTGGGGCAGGGGCCAGGGGAGCCGAAGCAACACAACTGCCTTATCTCACAGTTCTGGAGGCCAGAAGCCTGAAGTCAAGGTGTTCATGGGGTTGGTCCTTCTACAGGCTGTGAGAGAAGGATCTGGTCCAGGCCTCTCCACTCAGCTTGTAGATGACCACCTACATGTACGCATGGCCTTCTTCCTATATGTTAGTCTATCTCCAAATTTCCCCCTTTTTAAAGGACACTGGTCATACTGGATTCCAGCCCACCCTGATGATCCCGATCTAACTGGATTAGCTCCATGAAGACCCTGTCTTCCAACAAGGTCACATTCTGAGGCACTGGGGTTTTGGACTTGAGTGTATGAATGTAAGGGGAACAGGCTCCTAGAGGAAGACTCCACCTGGCCAACGTATATGGGAATAAAAAGTTTTCAACAGTCTGAGGGGAGATGACCAGGTGCTGCATTTGAGGTCAGGTCAATGGGATCCCAAAGACTGCAGGTAGGTGGGTAGGGGTGGGCATGACATCTGTAGGTGTAAGGATACCGGCAGGGCCAGGCACGAGAAGGCACAGACCACTAGCAGAGCTCCAGGGAAAGCAGGCAGCACAACTGAGGGGTCGCCAACCAAGCAGACAGACTTTGGGGTCCCGGAGAGCATCAGTGGATAACCTAGAGCTAGACTCTGGAGTAAAACAGAAAGACACAGGGATCTTTTTTGATGAAGACAGAGCATTTTAATGGCCTTCGGTTTTCTCTGGGTTAGATCTTCTAGAGTTGACCTCTGAAAGGATGGAGTTGGTCATACAGACCCTCACCCTGCATGGCGGAGTGCATCCTTAACTACCCAGAGGCCACAGAGTTTGTGCCCCTATAGCCTCTGGGTTAGGCATCTTATGAGGAGGATCCAATTCTCCACGAACTGGGTAGGAAGTTCCTGCAAAATCCTCACAATCCACTTCATGGAGGCATATGTCCTCTGGACCTTCGAGCAGAAGGCAGAAGACTGATAACATGGATTCTTGGCCAGATTTTGACAGTACCACTATGAATTAGGGGTGAAAGTCACCAAAGAAACATCTGACACTGTGACTCAGATCAATCACAGGACGGGGGTGGTAGGGAGGAGAGGGGAACAAAGAGAATAACTTTCCAATGAAAGGAAAGAAAATAGAATCACCTCATAGGGTCTATCTCCTCCCACCCCTAATAACTAAATTTGAATAAAATATTAGATTCCCTGTTACTTTATCTGAAGCCTCATGTTGATAACTCACTAGGAACAGGGACCTATACACCAGCTATCTCACTTTCAACCTATGACTTCCCAACAGTTTTCCAGGTAAGGAAAATGTCAAAGCAATTGTTTTCAGAAAATGCATGGTCCTGTTTTCATTAAGCTTGTGACTTTTTAAAATGTCCTTTAGGACTTAAAAGTTTTAGCGTTGTCTCTTCCCAAAGGTGTTTTTGGAGTTTGAAGATGACATTTGAGCTTCAATCATTTCCGCTGTTAAATATGAAAGAGGAATATACAGTTTCTGCTCTCAATATAAAACATTCTTTTCAATGGTTCAAGTAACTAAAATGTCTAAATTTGAAACCTGGAACCTCACTTGTCTACGGTACTCCACGGAAAAGAAATTCTACTCAAGTTGGAAAGTATCAGAGCAGACATTTTTATGATTGCAAATATTATAACGAGAATGACTGAGCATGTGTCAAGCATTTCTCTAAATTTCATGTATTTTCTACTCAGGGATAGATTCGGGGTATGCATGTGGCCTGCAACCAAGCTCTTATTTCTTTGAACAAGAAATTAAGAAAAAAAAAAAGACCTCTTGATCTAAGTCTCCCCAAAGACTTAGATACAGAATTTATGAGAACATAAATTCTCATTTATGTTTTAATTCAACTACTGCTACTTTTAATAGTCATTTATCAAGCACCTTCTGTGAACTTAATAAACTTAGAAAGCATATTGATAAGCTTAATAAATACTGTTACATCACAATCACTTCAAGTTTTCTTTACACTCACCCTATAAAAGAGATAGTATTATTCCCAATTTGAAGATCTGAGTGAGGTTCAGAGAAGTTATATAGCCTGAGGGATGCCTCACGGGCAAGCAACCTGTGCAGTCGCCAAGGGGCCTGCACTGAAAAGGACCCCACACTTGGTTTAATGATCATCATGTTGATATTACATTAAATTTTTTACTAAGTTTTGAAAAACCACTCGTTTTGCACTGGGCCCCCTAAATTACGTAGCTGCACTTGACCAATGTCCCACAGGTCTTCGGATAGTGAAGACAGGATTGAAAACCAGGTCAGCATGGGTCAGAGCGCTCCACCATTCCATTTGTATCTTGCTGGATTACATCTTCTTATCATTAGCCTTTTCCCAAGTAGGTCTTTACAGTGATAATGTGATTTTCTAGACATAAAGTCTTCATTCACATGCATAAAACAAGTTCAGTATTGAGTTAAAAGTGTTAGGACACATCGTGTTTTCCACAGATGCCCACAGCAACGTCGCCTATTCCCTACGTTCTTGTGTAGCATGACCTTGCAGATTCCCCACGATAGAGTGCGATCTACTTCCCCTCCCCTTAAACTTAGGTTGTCCTTTCTGACTTGCTTTTGACCAAGATAATGCAGCAAAGGTGACATCCCGGGAGCTAAGGTGCAAGATCAGAAGGAGACTCGCATCTCCTCTCTCTTGGAAGGCTAGCTCTTAAGGTGCTTCTTTGGGGAGCCCAACCCCCACAAGCATGAGAAGCTCCAGCCACATTTAGGTACTCCAGGGGACAACCCCAGCTAAACTCCCAGCCGATGGCCATCATCCACTGCCGTCCGAGTGAGTCAACCTGTTCAAGCCTTTAGACGGGAGAACCTCAAGAGCAAACCATCCCGTTTACGCTGCGTAGGACGGGGTCCTCTATTAGTCACAGCCAACCCACACAACTATGACAGGAAATGCTAAGTCATCCTAAGCCACTGCATTTAGAAACAGTTGGTATATACATTAGACAGCCAGAAAGTATTAAGACACTCAAACGATTTGACTCCTGATTTGTTGTTTTTAAACCTACTGGACTTCTTTCTTTCTTTCTTTCTTTCTTTTTTTTTTTTTTTTTACCGACTCAAGAGTTTCTGTGTACTATAGGTCAGGCGACTGAACCATAGAAGTTATCCTAACACCTTGAAGGAAAGTTCCATTTAGATGTTACCAGCGCTTACACCCACCTGTCCTCTGAAGGAGCAAATGCATGTCTAAAGGCTCCTCCCATAGTCTTCACACAACATGAACTGGGGAAAAATGTCCTACCAGTGAAACCAGGTAAGTCCTGGTTTTCCAAAATTAACTTCTCAACATCACCCATCTAAGAGCTGACTCTCGCAATTTCATTTCCCTGGCCTCACACTAAGAATTAAGAAGTTTCTTCAAACTCTAGTCTTCAAAGCAGCAACAATGTACGTGTCTACACAACTATATTCCTGCATCTGCCCACCCTAAAAAATGGTTTCCATAGAGAAGCTTAACAGCAGAAATCTGATCAACAGGCGATAAGGCAATTATCTATATTATATCTATAATCCAGTATATTATTAGATATTAATATTATTTTTCCTCTGCTGTTTTAGAATTGTCACTCGGCACACAAGTAGCAAATCTGCAAAAGAGATTAAAATAGCCGATTCCCACCTTTCCTAGCTGCACAAATTACCTTTTGCACCACTTGCACGCATGCACACGTTCGTACAGGAGAGCTCTGTGAGTGGTAGAGGAGATAGGGCCAGGTTCTATGAAATATGTAGTGAAAAGTAAAAACACAAAAATCATCAGTGCATCAAAATGAGAGAAAAAAATCCTTAGAAAATGGTTTGATCATGTACCAAAACGGTTCCCTGATGTTCTAGAACACAAAATAAAGGAAACCGACCTGTAAACTCAGGTAAATTTTACCACCTCTCCTATGTCCTATGTCTGCCCACCCTGTTTCCGTCAATCATCAAAGGTTACATGCTGGCCTTCTGGAAGGGCACACTGTTTTGGTGATGTCTTGTGAGGTTATGTTCTGTTCTGTGTTGAGAAAATCATTAGAGCTCATTATTCTAGTCTATTCCTTCCCTTTACAAAATATTCCACTTAGAAGGTATCTAGCCTCTACCAACCTATATTTCACACACTCTGGTTCCCTCTCTCTCTGTGTCCCCCTCCCTCCTTCTCTCTCTCTCTCTCTCTCACACACACACACACACACACACACACACACGCATGCACACACACTTCACAAATAAGCTTTCAATGCATTTTCTGTACATTTCTAGCCTCTCACTGTCAATGGGAATTTGTGTCTGGAATTAGGACCATTCACCATGAATTCACAAACAGCTTCCACGTTCTCTAAGTCAGCAACTATCAGATCTGTTGCAGAAATCCGACCAGACATGATTTCTGGAGGACAGCCAAGAGGGCTGAGAATCTGTTGTGAGTTAGCCAGACTGTTTCCATTGAGCACATCTGACTCTGCTAACATTTAAGATCATGTATCTCCCTAACCCGGAGCCTGTGACTTGCCAGCAGGAATAAATAGGACAGCACAGGCCCTGAGCCTGGGCCCGAGGGCTATGGTTTCTGAACAGAATCAAATCATGGACCTGGACTTTCCTTCCTCCCAAGGGATCCAGATGATTCAGGCTGAAATGACTGAGAAGTATGGAAGTCGTTAGCCCGCTAAACTGTACACAGCGACCAAAGGATTAAGAACTCTCAGTAAACAAAACGACCAGCATTTCTGATCCCCTAAATACCCCCAAACTGAGACACGTGGCTAAGAAGACTCTTAGCCATCCCATGATCTCATTCTCCTCTTATCCTGTAGGTGAGAAGGGGAGTACTCAAGACTACATGGTGGCCTGTGACCCAGCCAAAAGCAGATCCGGACCCTTCTCCCTCTCCTCCAGTCATCTGTCCACCTCTATACTGCTTCGCGCTGCTTCCCAAAGCACCACTTCCTGGCCTTGCTTCCCTGCCACCTTGGACTCTACTTGCAGCCGAATTCCAGGGGTGACAGTGGCCTTGTAACCTGGGTCTTCCATAGGTTCTGTGTGTCAAAATCAGGGCTATATTCTGTTTTTCCTACTCTCTTCTGTTCTTTCTTGACCCTTTTGCCCCGTGATGCTGTTTTACCATTAGCAGGGGCTGCTCTCTTCCTATCCACCTTCCAACTAACTGATTAGTATGCAAGGAGAATTTATTGACCTATGGATTGCTAGGGATCATCTGCTCTTCTTCATGGAGTAGGAACCACCCCTCCCCAAAAAGGAACCCTCGGGCACACATTTCAGGGACATTTCATTGGTTGCCACCATGTCTGGAGCACACCACCAGCGTTTTGGGGATGGAGCCGGGTATGCCCTGCTCCCAGCAATGCCCAAGACAGTTCCCTGCAGCAAATCGCCCACCCAAAGTGTCAACAGCACTGCCCTGGGGTGACGACGATGGTGATAGAGTCACCTGGCTAAGGAAAAACCCCTTGTTTCTCTGCACCACCTGCCTCGGTCCATGGGGGAGGCTGGAGGGAGCAGGCAATGCGTCAGAGTCTGGGTGAGGAGCGAAGGTCCCCAACAGGGCTCCCCCGGGGAGAACGTGGGTGAATCATGTTCGGAGTCCGTGTTTCCATCATAAAATGAAGACAAAACATCCACTTCCTAGAGTGATTGTAAGGATTTCAGGACAATGTGCATAAAACTGTTAGACCTCTATGAGTGCAGAAATGGAGAGGACTCTAGCCATCGGATTTCCGAAGACAGGAACAGTAACAGAGAACACCTGTGCCGCGTGGGGAAGCCACCAGACGGGTATCCCCGTGGGGGCTCACACGTGGACTTCTGGAAGATTCAGGGAGCAAGTACGTGTGATTGAGGTGTTTGGGGCTGCGTAGCAACGGGAGGGGACCAGGAGTTTGAGGGCCACCGGTAGGATACTAGCAAAACCATATCTGCGCAACGCGGCCTAAAACCTTCGGGAAATGTGATAGAGAAACGGGGCGCCGTGAGGTTGGGTGTTTTGCGGGAACTTGGAGGGGATGGATTTTGCATCAAAGCAGCTCAGAAGCAGAACCCGTGCGGAGGAGGCAGGGGAAGGAAGGTGAGGTCAGAGAAGATGCTAACCAGGGCATAGAGCTAGTGATCCCACCCCACGGCATCTGGCTTTCAAAAGCTGTAGAGGAGTGGCAGGTCCCTGCAAGATCAAGCAGGGGCCGAAACAATAGTTTGTTTGTTTTTTTTTTTTAATTTTAACTAAAGCTCCAGTCCCCCATCCCCGTACCCCATCCCTGCTCCCCATCCCTGCCGTGGAGCCTCCAGCATCTAACTGACCGGCATTTACAAAGAAAGAGGTGGACGGTCACTCCTCCCCTTGGATAGTGTGGGTTTAGGGCTTCGGGGTCTAGTACAGCACGGCCTGCACACAGTCCGGCTCTCTCAGGCCTTGCGGCCTGATCTGGGGCCTGTTGTCATCACTGCACATCCCCTGGGCAGGTGGCAGGCTTACCTGGAAGGTGGCAGGCTCCCCCAGCAGGTGGCAGGCTCCCCCAGCTGGGGGCAGTCTCACCTGGCAGGTGGCAGGTGACGTGCTGCCCACCTGGGCGCAGCAGGTGGAGGAGCACCCAGCACCATCCCCGTAAATGGGTGCAGTCGGCCCTGGGGTTTCACGGGGCCAGTGACTCAGCCAGTGGCCACTCAGGTAAGAGGAACTCAAGCCATCTGAAAGGCTGTGCGTCTGTCTGTCTCCGGGAACCGTGGACGCCCCACAGAAGCTTCGGGGCCTGGGCCCGCGCACAGGACCGTGGCCTCATCAAGCTGCTGGGAGCAGCCGCCGCCCCCAGGAAGAGGCTCGCTGCTGCCCAAGCTCGGCCCGGGGCTGCCCCCGCCTGGGCTGGGTGCTCCGGCCCCAAGACACAAGTAGCAACCGGGCGCTCCGGCTCCCAAGCCACCATGGCCATGAACCTGCTTCCCACAGCTTGAGGGTTGGGACACTTGCATCCGACGTTGAAGCAAGTGTGACCGACAAGTCTGGGGAAAATGAGCCCACGCAAGCCTACAGGACAGAGGATGTGATAATATGGCCCTGCGAGGCTCCTTCCCCTAATGCGCAGAACTGTGCCCGCTGTGCACGACTCTGGCCCTTCCACTATTTTATGTGGACATAGGAATGTTCTCTCTGCCCGATGAGAATAAAAAACTGAAGAAATGGGGACACCTGGGTGGCTCAGCAGTGGAGCATCTGCCTTCAGCTCAGGCTATGACCCTGGGGTCCTAGGATCGAATCCCGCATCAGGCTCCCTGGAGGGAGCCTGCTTCTCCCTCAGCCTGGGTCTCTGCCTCTGTGTGTGTGTGTGTTCCTCGTGAATAAATAAGTAAAATCTTAAAAAAAAGAAAGAAACTCAAAGCGAGGACCAATAGTTTAAAAAAAGAAAAAAACAACTAAAGAGATGCCTCAGCATGGAATCACGTAATGTCCTCTCAACCACCTATACTTACCTGGAGGCTCCACCAACGGTGCTGTCCTAACGAGGAAATAACTGGGGGCAGATGACCAGTCTCCTATAAACGGGGCACTAAAACAGCCCCCATCATGAGCCAGCAGGCGACACCATGGACTACACGCTCCAGGAGGGCAGCTGTAGGCTGTCCCTTTTCTTCCTTCCTGTATGCTCAGCGGCCAGCACAGTGTCTGGAAAGTAGGAGGCGTGCAATAAATATTTTTGGAATAAATGTTTCCTGAACTGCAGTCTAAGTAGTTTGAAGCCCAGACAGACAGACAGCCCAGGTGGCAGCACAACCTCCTCGCCCGGGTTGCAGGGAAGCCGCGGCCTCGTGTCATCATGAAGGTGCCCAGTGCTTCAGCCTTTGGGAAAAGAAGAGAATGGATTTATTTTTAAACCCCACTGGCACAAACCCTTGACGTCTTTGAAAGATGAAAAGAAAGTTGCCAAGCAGTGAAGAGCAGTCATTAGGCCGGGCAGACACTCATCTTTCTGACCAGGGCTCTCCATTTACTTTACCCCAGTTAAGACTGGGTGATTTGTGGAGGCGAATGTCGTTCAGCCTTTCAGCAAAATTTCAGATGGAAAGGGTGTCACAGGCTAGTGAGGGGCCCTGGTGTGGAAAGTTGTAAAGAATCACCAACGTGTTTTGTGCCCTTCATTACTGAAAACACGACCCCATAGATATCAGTAATAATTGAAACAGGCATGGTGGGGGGCATTTGCAGAGCACTCAGCGACATCTTTCACGTGAACTGTCTCACCTAATACTCACTGAGACATCATGAGCTCGATGCTATGGCCCTAGTTATTTTCGGTTGCAAAAACTCATCATTCCAAGACCACAAATGGCTCCATGGAGGTCTCACATGTGTCCAGTGATGGAGTCAGAATTTAAAGCTGGTCCACCTGCCTCCAAAAGCTCTTGACAACTAAATGAATTTCTAGTTGAGTAAGGTTGGCCTTAAAGCCAATCTTAAGGTTGGCCTCTGCCTTCTGCAAACCTAGATAAAGACATAGAAGACAAACAAGAGCAATCTGAATATTGCCATGTCTCTTCTTCTTTCTTTATTCTCACCACGAAGTGTTGGCACAATCTAGACTATAAGGAGTTACAGCTACAGTGACCTCCCGGGGCCTGTTTTGCAGCAGGTGTCTGGGTAGACAGACCAGAGTGGGGTAGCCATGGTCAAAGAGTGAGAATTTTCTTTCATCCGCCATTGCACAAGCAGAGCCATTGAGGTGTTTGCCATTAGAAGACTTGGTCAAGTCATCCCCCTCTCTGAGCCTCCTCCAGGGGGAAGAGCTTGAGCTTTGGATTCACACAGACCAAAGGACACCTGGGAACCCAGCAAAAACAGAGATAGAAACTGTAATTCTTTGGCCACTCCATCTGCTGCAGCGGAGTCATCCAGGGCTTCTCTACTCATTCATATAGAGCAGAGGTGGTCTAGAACTTGCTGCCCATACAATAGCCACTAGCACATGTGCTCATTTAAGTTTAAAACAAACAAAATTAAAATTTCAGTTCCTTCGTTGCACTAGCCACTGTCCAAACGCTCAGGAGTACACGTGGCTAAGAGCTACTGTCTCAGATGATGCAGGTCTTCGACCGTTTCTGAAATAATCCAGTCATCACAGAAGATGCTATTGAATAGCAGCGGTCTGGATAACAAGGAGAGCAGACCCTTGCTGCTCAAATGACTGCCACTTACAGGCAGAGGGGCCAGGGGCTCCAATTTTAGTGTTCGTTTTAATGAGAGGTTTCTTCGAATAGTGAGTCCGGACTCGTTCAATTATGACAGGATTAATCCAACTCAAAAATAGCTTACACAAAATTAGAGAATTTATTTGTTCTTATATCTGAAAAGTCTAGGCATAAAGCCCAGCTGGATCCGGGGGTTCAAATCTCTCATTAAAACTATGTCGCTTGGGGCACCTGGGTGGCTCAGGGGTTGAGCATCTGCCTTCGGCTCAGGGTGTGACCCGGAGTCCTGGGATCGAGTCCCACATCAGGCTCCCCGCAGGAAGCCTGCTTCTCCCTCTGCCTATGCCTCTGCCTCTCTGTGTGTGTCTTATGAATAAACAAATAAAATCTTTAAAAAAAAAAAAAAAAGACTGTTTCTTATCTCTACGCTTTACCCTCTTCTGTGCTGCCTTTCTTCGTAGGCTGGCTTTACTACCTAGGGACAAAGGTGGCCCCCAGTGGACTCAGGCTCCTACCATTCTAGGTACCCACAATCTCAAATTTGTCCTCCTATGTCAGTCTCTGATTGGCTGGACTCGGATCCATCCCTCCGTACAGGAGTATGGAATATTTTATTGGTAAGGATTGGGTGCCAGGTTCAGAGGAAGTGGGTAAATGAGGAGGTTGCATTTACCCCAATCCCATGACTAAGAATAGAAACTGGTCATTCCCCAACGACGTCTGAAATGCACACACACAACGTAGCTACTACTACAGCCACCTATGTCTACGGGGGGACAAATAGTAGCAGTATTGGCA
This sequence comes from Vulpes vulpes, assembly GCF_048418805.1. NCBI lineage: Eukaryota > Metazoa > Chordata > Mammalia > Carnivora > Canidae > Vulpes > Vulpes vulpes. The sequence goes on along the minus strand of NC_132792.1, from coordinate 41,020,858 downwards.
CTAAAGGTAGTGACAACGGGTGGTGATATTAAGGTGGAAGTATGTCCAGGGTAGTTTTTTGCCGAAATCCAGGGAGATTTATTAAAGTGCTGCTGTTCATCACTGTTCATTGACTACTGTCTCCACATAACAGGAGAAGAGGCACTACCTTTACCTACTTAACAGGTACCAGGTGTCAAAGCACACCTGTGCCAGCCCAGGTTCTCTGACTTATGAGCCAGCTGTGTGACCTCGGGCAAACCCTAATTTCTCCATACCTTGATTTCCTTATCTTTAAATGGGGACAATAATACCAATTTTATGAGGTTCTTCTTGAGCGTAAAGGGGAGGATTTGCACAAAGTGCTGAGCGCCGTGTGAGTGAAGGGTAATCCCACTGTCCACGCTGCTGGCACCATTGTCACCACAACATCCCAGACGCACAGGGTTAGGGCTCATGATGAGTGACGACACTGAGTGTTCCAGGAGCGGGGAGGGCCAGCAGCCCCGTACCCCGGTGGGTCCCAGGAGGGTTTTGAGGAACGCACGGGACATGGGCAGAGATCTTCAGCCTGGACAGTCGGGCAGAGGGAAGGGGGCAGCGCGGCCACCAAGGACCTCAGTGTCTCCCACTGGGGAGCAGGGGGCTCTAGACGGTGGAGGCGGGAGCTCCCCTCTGACCATCATCTGCAGGAAAAGCTGAGAGGCAGCACGATTTTTTAAACATTAATAAAAAGTGCACAGCAAAGCTTGAGTGGGAGCAGCCGGGCAGGCGTGAGTTCCGTGGGTCCCTGCGCCCAGCTCTCAGCGTGGGGGTGGTGGGTGCTGAGGGCCTCCCCGAGGGCCGGCCTGAGCAGGCCGCCAGGGCTCACCCAGGGAGGTGGGGGCCTCCGAACAGCTGCTGCGGCGTTTGGGAAGCACGTGGGGGACACACTTCTCTAACCTGGAATCCTGCAGCTCCGAAACAGGTCCACCTCTCCCAGGGTCCGGCTGGAATGCTTCAAGATTTCTGCTGGTCGCAGGAAGCTGGGGCCCGGTGTGGGGCCACGGTGCACGGTTTCTGAGAGCCGGGCTGTCCTTGGCGAGAGGAGTACTTTCCATCTCATCTCGGAGGTGGAAGAAATGCAGTTTAGCTTGCGAGCAAAGTGGGTGCGAGGGAGCCGTCCCCCCACCCGGGGTGCGGGCCAGCTGGGGGGGAGCACTTCCAGGGCGTGCTGTGATGCCCCACTGCCAAGGCGGGCCTCTGGGAGCTACAGCTGCAGAGGAGCTCCCGCACCCCCTCGCCCCCCCACCGCGTGTGTGGATGTGTGTGAGGAGAGAGAGCGCGTGTGTGCACCAGCGCACACCACATGCACCAGCCAAAAGCCTTCATTAGCGCACCTTTACGCATTAGACCTTAAAAGCCACCAGGGCAGCTGTTGGGGAAGAGCCAGGGAACAACATGCAAGTCACGCCTCTGCCGTGGGGCCACACGGCCTCTGGCCAGGTCATCACAGCCCCCGGAGCTCCGAGTCCTTCATTTGTAAATGAGGACAATAGTCTGGGACCCGGTGGACCCCGGGTTTGGACCGAGAGCCCAATTAGAACGCGAGGAGGCCCCGGGAGGTCTGCGGCGGAGCCTAAGGCCCTGTTTCTCCAGGTCCCAACCCCGGGCCACAGCACCCGCTCCTCCCCGGGCAGCTCGTTAGAAATGCAGCCTCATGGCTTGCGCCTCGGACCCACTGAATCAGAACCTGCATTTAAAAATAAGGTGTGCACAGGTGATTTCTATGCACATTCAAGTTGGGGAAACACTGAAGCACCAGAAAACTGGATTTACAGATTCGTTGCAAGGTTGAATACAAGCTCTCTGACCCTTGGCTACCGCAAGGTCAGCCACACAACCGACTTTCTGAGACAGCCCTCCTTCCTCGGTGGCTCCCAGAGAGCAGCAACCAGTGTCGTGATCCAATTCTTGGAGGCGCAGAGCACAACGTGCGCCAGGCTCACCTTGCAATCGTGTGACAAAACAAGATTTCTTTTATTTTTTTTTAAGTACCTTGGCCTGGAAATCCCTGCAGGACGCTATGGCCTTCCATCACGGCCTACATTTACTACCCTCCCCAGCCCCACGTTGGCCCCTGGAGACCCTTCCCCACTCCTTCCCTCCACTGCTGCCACAGTGGTCCCCCCTGCCGGTCCTCAGACATACCATGCACCTCTTAAAGGAGAGCCTTCGCCTTGCTATTCCCTCTGCTTAGAAGGCTGTTCCCTTCAATAGCCACAGAGCTTAGTCTTTGCTCCAATGCTACCTTCTTCATGTTGCCCTCCTCAACCCTTCTCATTGAAAGTGCAGCCACCTCCTTTCACCCAGAGACGTTTCTCTCCGTGCCAGTTATCGCTTTCCAGCACACTCTATGCTTTACTTGTTTATTATGCTTTATCTTTAATCCCTTTCTGCCCCAAATTAGAATGTAAGTTCATGATCAGCAAGGATTTTCATCTGTTTTAGTCACTGCTGGATCCCAGCTTCTGGAACAGTCCTGGCCCACGACTGCTTGCCATGTAGTGAAGGTGTGAACAAACACACAGAAGGATGGCTTTGACCGCGGGCTCTGTAATCGGACAGACTTGGGCTTGAACTTCAGCTCTACCACAGGGAACTGTCTGACTCAAGGCACATAGATTGGATCTGTACCTATTGGTTATCATCATTAAAACAGACTTATTATTACCATTAAATATAAGCCCCATTCTCCTAAGAGACTGCACTCACAAGTATCACTCATTTTTATAAATAACCAAACTTTCAAAGAATATGCCACATTGCCCAAACAGGGCTAAGGAGCAGGATTCACTTCTCGGGGTCAATTCTTTTTGCATCAGGGAAAAGAAACAAAATAATAAAATAAAATAAAGTAAAATAAAATAAAATAAAATAAAATAATAAAATAAAAATGTGCATGCATGAATATACTTCACTCAAAGAAAAAGCTCCCTATTTTCTTTTTTAGGAGCAAATCAGGAAATAGTGGTTTCTTTTATACTTCCAACTAAAATCAAATGTCTGTCTTTGGACAATAGAAACTCGGACTGAACCTCAAGGAATGATTTTGCGGCATTCTTGGCCCTGTGAAACCGACCAGATGAGGAGGTGGCTCTCCCACCTGACGAGTCACTTAAGCCCACAGGAAAAGTTGCTGGGAACTTTTTCCCGCATGTTTAGACCTACTGTAAATATCTATAGAGTAAATGGCGGGTTTCTCATAATAGTTGTTCCAGGTATTTTTCTAGAGGTAAGAATTAAATATAAGTAGACTATTTTAATTCCATTGGCTCATTCTTCGGACCTTGAAGAGCACTCATTTCTCTACCTGCAATACAATGACTATTGGTGTGTGTCAATCACCTCATGTCTTGGAACCTCAATTCTGTTTGCCCTCAAATGGGGATTTGAGTCAGGTAGCGCCTAAGGTTCCTTCTGGCTCCAACAGTCAGAGATGCTCAGAGATAGTCACAGTCAGAGACTCAGAGACCTAGAGCATCTCAATCTCCTTTATCCCCCACCCTGGCTCCACCCAGTTCATCACTAAGTCCTATGGGTCTGAGTCTAAAATAGATTTGAAATCTGCTTACCTTTACAGTGAGCACCCCAGTACTCACTGGAGAGCTTCCTCATTGGTCCTTCTCTCTTGTACCTCTCCAACCTCTGCTCCCACAGAATGGACAGCATGGTCCTTTTGAAATAAAAAAAAAAAATTGATTCTACTCCTCCACTTAAGCCCTTAAATAGTTTCCTTTTGCACTTAAAACACCATCTCAAATCCTTAGCAGGGACAACAAGATGACGCACCATCTGGCAGCACCCCTATCCCCGTCCCCTTCCCCTGCCTCATTTCAGAACCCCTTCCCCTCTTATTTCCACCAGCGCCACACGGCCTGCTCAGGTTCCTGGCTACATGCTGGTGGTTCACACGAGCTGCTACTGTGCAAGCCGCTCAGCCTAACTCTTAGCCTCTAATCCCACAACAAATGTCTTTCTCAAAGATGCCTTCTTGGACTCTTTGTTGTACATTGCATCCCTCTCAATTCTTTTTCTTGATAACACTTCTTATACTCTGCAGTTATGCATCCCTCTACGTGTCTCTTTGCTTCATATCCATGTCTCATTTTAAGCTCTAAGCTCCTCAAGGAGAAGGACAGTGTGGTTCGTCCATATATTCAGCACACCGGGGGGTTCTTGGCATATACTTGGCAATTAATAAATATTTGCAGAATAAATGAATGGATGAATTATCAAGTCCATCTATGAAGGGAGAGACAAGAATCGGACTGCTCTTTTCGTTACCATCTTATGAAGTCATTTAAAATAATACATGCAAAGCAATTTGAATCCATAAAGAAATATTTTTTTAAACCAAAGCATTATTCTTTTTCTAATTTAAATTCAATGAGCCAACATACAGTACATACTTCGTTTCAGATGTAGTGTTCAATAATACACCAGTTGTATATAACAACATGCAGTGCCTCATCACATCACGTGCCCTCCTTCGTGCCCATCACCCAATTACCCCACCTGCCCACTCACCTCCCCTCCAGCAACCCTCAGTTTGTTTTCTATAGTTGAAAATGTCTCAGGATACCTGGTGGCTCAGTGGTTGAGTGTCCGTCTTCAGCTCAGGTTGTAACCCCAGGGTCCTGGGATCGAGTCCCACATCAGGCTCCCCGCAGGGAGCCTGCTTCTCCCTCTGCCTGTGTCTCTGCCTCTCTTTCTGTGTCTCTCATTAATAAATAAATAAAATCTTAAAAAAAAAATTTTTAAGTCTCTCATGGTTTCTCTCCCTCTCTGATGACTTCCCATTCAGTCTTCACTCTCTTCCCTTATGGTCCTTTGCACTGTTTCTTATATTCCACCTATGAGTAAAACCATATAACTGTCCTTCTCTGATTGACTTATTTTGCTAGGTATAATACCCTCCAGTTCCATCCATGTAGATGTAAATAGTAGGTATTCATCATTTCTGATGGCTGAGTAATATTCCATTGTGTATATAGACCACATCTTCTTTATCCATCCCTCTGTCGACAAACATCTGGGCTTTTCCACAGTTTGGCTATTGTGGACATTGCTACTATGAACATTGGGTTCAGGTGCCCCTTTGGATCATTGCATTTGTATCTTAGGGGTAAATCTTACAGCACACACAAAGATAAACTCAAAATGGATGGAAGACCTAACTGTGAGACAGGAATCCATCAAAATCCTAGAGGAGAACACAGGCAGCAACCTCTTTGACCTCGGCTGCAGCAACTTCTTACAAGACATGCCTCCAAAAGCAAAGGAATCAAAAGCAAAAATGAACCACTGGGACTTCGTCAAGATGAAAACCTTCTGCACAACAAAGGAGACAGTCAGCAAAACTAAAAGGCAACCTAGGGAATGGGAGAAGATATTTTGCAAATGACATCTGATAAAGGGCAGTATTCTTAAAGTCATTGTTCATAGATTAACTCATCTGTGAGGTAAAGGTTTGTAAAGGTTTTTTTTTTTTTTTAATTTTAACAAAAGAACACACTTACGGACCACATAACAGAGTATCAAAAGATTTGGATTGATATTTTAATGACTCAAAAACTTTGATCATAGCATTACTGAATCTGTGACTTTAACCAAGTCACCTAGCAAAAAAGAATAACTATGTGCTTACTATCTTGTATCACCTGCTGAAGAGTGACTGAGGATATAGTAAACACATGCATATTTCCTGTCTCATTGGCATTCGCAGGCTATCTGAAATGAATATATCAAAAAGGGAACCTGCAATTGCCATAACTTTAAGTATCCGTTATAAGAAGGGAGTTAACTAGTATTATAATTATTATCAAAACACTGACTAAAATTCATTTTGCATAGTTTTTTTTTTTTTAACCTTTTTTAGTTCCCTTAGGCTAGGTTCTCTGAGCTTCCGGTCAATGAGTTAGATAATGAGTAAATTAAAACATGTTATTACAGAAGGTCGGGAATGTGGTGTGACCATTAGAAGGAAAGAAAATGAATCAAAGGCCTGGAGACTAAAAAAAAAAAAAAAAAAAAAAAAACAAAGGCCTGGAGACTGACGAAGGTGAGGAGGGAGTCCTAATCCCCTCGGAGTAAGCTTGGCTAGACATGAAGATGCAGCCACAGGAAATGTCATGCTACCAGTATAAACAGGTATGTCCACCTCCATCCCCTGGTTGCTAAAAAATAGAGATAATCGTCCCTGGTCTTAGCAACCAATGAGGAATATTGTGAGAATAAATTAGATACCGTTTTGCTTTGGAGGAAAAGCACTATATAATTTATGATATTGTTATTATAATCATTAGTCATCTTTGTCTAGATTTATGGAGTGACTCATCCTAAATTAAGCCTTTGGAACAATGAGAAGAGGGAAATTTATGAGACCTACAATGATTTTCTAGTCTCATAAAAGATTGTAGTACTTGATTCTTGAGATGTTGAAATATCTCTGCCTCTTAACAGGAGGCTACAGGGACCATCCTTTGATTCATTATTTGTTAAGTCTTTCAGGTCTCCCTCCTTTTGCTCCCCTGGGACTAATAATTCAGCAAGCATTTTAACAGTCACCTTGGCTGTCAATAAATTATTTTAACTTACCTTTACAAGTGCCTGCTATTTCTCTCCTTTTTCTATGAGAATAAAAATATTGCTACTTTTTTATTCCCCATAATTTCTCTACAAACCCACTTAACATCCCGGAAGCAGCTATAATATCAAAGCAATGAGCCAGGTGTAGAGACATAAGGAAATAAGATTCTGTCCCTCCCTCAAAGAGCTTGTAATTTAGTTGGAGAATATAACTAAGAGGACCAAATCTGGTGGATTTTTTTTTTAAATAACTATGAGGTCACAGGAACTGAATGGATAGAGAATGTGAAAGGGAGGGAAGAGTACGGAGGGCAGATCTGAGGAGGGACCCATCAGATACATTTTAGGCCCACTGAGCTGAGGTTGATAAGATGTCCAGCAAGAAGCTTGACCCATGGGTCTGGAGTGTGAGAAAGAGGTCAGGACTGGAGACTCCGATTTGGATCTCATCCAAGGAAAAATCCTGAGACTTGGGGACATTCCCAGTGAGAGAATATGAGACGAGAAGGGAAGATGAGGGAGAGTCTGATGGTTAAAGAAAAAAAGGGCAAGAGATGCTCTCCCTTTGCTGCATCTACTGTGAGAGTGAAGACCATTCTCAGCAATCAGAGAATCGTCACCATTCCAGAAAATGTCGACATCCCCCTGAAGGGACGCACTGTGATCGTGAAGGGCGGGCCCCAGAGGAACGCTGAGAAGGGGCTTCAATCACATCAATGTAGAACTCAGTCTTCTTGGAAAGAAAAAGAAGAGGCTCTGAGTTCACAAATGATGTGGAAATGGAAAAGAAGTGGCTACCGTTTGCACTGTCTGTAGTCACGCACAGAACATGATCAAGGGCTTTACACCGGGCTTCCATTACAAGGTGAGGTCAGTGTGTGCTCACTTCCCCGTCAATGTTGTTATCCAGGAGAATGGTTCTCTTTTTGAAATCCGAAATTCCTTGGGTGAAAAATACATTTGCAGGGTTCAGAAGAGGCCAGGTGTTGCTTGTTCTGTATCTCAAGCTCAAAAAGATGAATTAATTCTTAAAGGAAAATGACATTGAACTTGTATCAAACTCAGCTCCTTTGACTCAGCAAAAGACAACTGTTAAAACAAGGATATCAGAAAATTTTAGGATGGTATCTATGTTTCTGAAAAAGGAACAGTTCAGCAGGGTGGTGAATAAGATCTGAGTTGTCGAGCTACAGAAACAGCAAGATGCCAGATGATTTTTCAGACTTATTTGTGATACTTTAAAGATGCAATAAAAACTGTACTGATTTGGGGCAAAAAAAAAAAAAAGAAGAAAAGCAAAAAGAGGCAAGAGACAAGTCATTTTTGGGAGAGATCCAAGGGATGAGAAGGGCTAATGAAGAAAAAGGATAGGAAAAGGCAGAAAATGGCAGACAGTGAGGAAGGAAGAGGAATCTTGATGAAGAGCAGAGTAGAAGAGTCAACCTTGGAAATGAACCTCCTTCCCTCTCTCCAAGCAGCACAATGAGGGGCAGATGCGTGCAGATATACTCTGAGGTGGGACAGAGGAGACTTACAGGAGAGATTGTTGGCCATGCAATGGAAAATTAAATTACAAAAGGCTGTGGTGGGGCCGCCTGGGTGGCTCAATCGGTTGAGTGACCAACTCTTGGTGTTGACTCAGGTCATGATCTCAGGGCCGTGAGATCGAGCCCCATGTTGGACTCCGTGCTCAGCTTGAGTTTCCCTCTCTCTCTTTCTCTCTCCCTCCGCTCCTCTAAATGAATAAATACATAAACAGAATCTTTTTAAAGACAAAAAAGGAAAGGTTGTGCTCAGAAAAGACAACAACGTGTAGAGAAAGGAGCACAGATTTTGGCATTGGCCAGGTCTGGATCCAAACCCCAGCTCTTACACTGATGCTCACTGAGATGTTGGACACGTGCCTTCTTCAATGGAGCCTCCGTCCCGTCTTCTGTAGAATGGGCAGCAGCAAGGACATCCTCCCTGAGGTCGTTTCAAGCACTAAGAGCCCATGGGCGAAGCGCCCCGCTCTGGCCTGGGCCCGGGTAGGGACGAACGATGGACACAAACTGGCTCAAGAAACAGAACCGAGGTTCTCGCACTTCAGATTTCTAGGCCGCCTCCAGAATCAAGAGGTCCAGGATGGGAACCTCATAAATCTGCGCGTTCTAACGAGTTCCCAGGGCATGCTGACACCCAGGTCGAGGTAGAGGAAAGATCAAAGGGGCAAGAGACTTTGTTGGCACCGGAACCCAGGTCCCAGAAGAACCAGATCGTACCTCTTGTTCTAGTCATTCTTCCATGGATGCACTTCATTGTTTCATCTCCAGAACCTTGGCTACCCTGCCTTGGGAGCACTGGATCTCAGCCCACTGCTCGGCTGGAGCGGTGGGTGCAGAAGTGAAGGCTACCTGCAGCTTCCCTGAAGAGGGAGATAAAGGGGAGGCTGCTACCTGTACCCCGCGTCTGTCCCCAGGGCTTGGAGCCAGGGTCCCCGGGACGGCGTCAGTAGCTGGGAGCCAGGCTGAGGTAACAGGACTTTTTTTTTTTTAAGTGGAAACTGTCAAAGTTTAAATATTATTTTAATTTTGTTCTGTCTTTTCAATATTGCATGGCCCAAGTGTTTAATATTTCACATGTTTCTCTCTCTCTCTCTCTTTTTCATCTTAAATTACCTTTTATTTCTCTTATTCTTTTCCTTGGCCCCAAAGTACCTTTATTGCTAAAAATGATAGTTTATAACCCTTTGCCATGGATCAGATTATCTCCAAGCAATTTCTTTTCCCGTTTTTTGTTCCTAATTCCTTCCCATTGTATTATTCAGTTATTCCATTCTATTGCATCCATTATTCACTACTTTTTTTTTTTCAAAAATTGATTCTGCAGAAATCGAACACCCTCATTTTTCATTTCTTGGTTGGAGTTACTTTAGAAACTCAACTAGATTATGGCTCCTAATGCACTAATGCTCCGCTGAGTGCACGTTGCCCGGCATTTTTATAAGTTCTGAATATAAAGTCAAGTCAAACCCTATTCCTTTTCAAGATTCTCCTTTCATATATCGTTTAAGAAAATTGCTCAACCATCCTGCTTGCTTCTACTTAGTCCCTGACTCATTTCCTCACTGTTGAATGCCCTATCATCCTTCCTACATTTATATTTTCAGCCAAGGAGGGGAACGTTAACCTGACATTTTGGTGCAGACCGTCGGTGACACCATGTTCTGCGGCTGGAGCCTGAGGACGGCAGGGGCATGAAGATGACACCGGTCGATGCGTTAGTCAGCACGAACCCCTGTCTCTTCTCTGCATCAAGGGCCAACTACACCTCACTTGTGATCTTTCTCATCAACAAATTTTTATAATTATTCTCAGCTTCCTTTAACATAGGGAAGCTTAGTCTCTTGCTTTGTGCATAGTCAACACTCAAAACCATGAACGACTGAATGACAAGTGAATGGAATGCAGACCCAACACAGCCCAGTCGTGCCTACTTGCCTAGCTACTTACTCTCATGCCCCTCTCCTAGGGGTATGGTATTCAGAACTCCCCAGTTCCCCAAACGTGTCAGGCTCACTCATGCCCCCAAACCTTGGTGTGGGCCATCCATTCCCACCCTACTTTCTCTGATTAGCACGTCTTTCCTTCCTTCCCCAGAAAGTTGCTCCTGAGCCCCTGCCTGGGTTGGGTGGCCCTCCTCTGAGTGCTGGAAACATCTCAGCTTCTTTGGCCAAACACAGTACTTACAAGGTCACCCGGGGGGCTCAGCAGCTGAGTGTCTGCCTTTGGCTCAGGTCGTGGTCCTGGGGTCCTGGAATCGAGTCTCACCTGCTTCTCCCTCTGCCTCTCGCTCTGTGTCTGTCATGAAGAAATAAAGAAAATCTTTATTAAAAATTTTTAAAAAATAAATAAACGCAAGGGCTTTGGGAGGCCCGCATGGCACAGTCGGTTAAGCGTGTGACTCTTGGTTTAGGCTCAGGGTTGAGTTGGGTTCCACACTTAGCGAGGAATCTGCTTGAGACTCACTCTTCCGTCTGCCCCTCAGCCCCCCACATATGATCTCTCTCTCTCTCTCTCTCTCTCTCTCTTTCTCAGATAAATAAATAAAGCTTTAAAAAAATAAATTAAAGCAGGGGCTGTGTCTCGTGGCATCGTTACAATCCCAGCTTTCCACCTTAATGCTCGAATGGTGGTGCTGGGAATGAGTGAGGATGTGCTGGTATCCAGGTGAGAGGCAGAGATGATTGAGACAGGAAAGTTGCCATGAGCACCGACAGGAGGAGAAAGGTGTGAAAGACGACAGGAAGAATTTTGCAGGTGGGACAGCTCATTAGATGCAGGGTGGTGGGAGGGGAAAGTAAAACACGGCTGCCAGGGAGATTTCAGGTGCTTGAGCAGAGGCCTAGGAACTTAATTTCCAAAGAGAACACCAGTAGGCCTCTACCATTCAGCCTATTCTCTAGTGTTTCTAACAGAGAAGAGTATTCTTTACTGAAGTAAGACAACAACATAGCCAAGTCAACTTTTAGCAGTTCCAAGTAGCACAAAGGAATATATGGGGAGTTTGGGGGCCCTGATGGGGCTCAAGGTTGAGCATCAGCATTCAGCTCAGGACGTGACCCCAGGGTCCCGGGATCGAGTCCCGCATCGGGCTCCCTGCATGGAGCCTGCTTCTCCCTCTGCTTGTCTCTCTGCCTCTCTCTGGGTCCCTCATGAATAAATAAATAACATCATATATATATATGTAGATTAAAGATAAAATCATAGAACCCAAGAGGGGGACGCATGGTGCCCTCACAACAGAACTGGTCCTGTCACGTCTTTGCACGGTGGCCTTCCAGCTGTGAGGTCCCATACAGGTACTTCTGGTTTAAGCTCCTGCGCAGCCGTTAAGCAGGTGAAATTACACCTGCCAACGCCGTTGTCACGTTCTGAGCCTTCTACAAACAACATCTCAACCCTTAATATTTCAGGAACTGATTTCTCCTTTCTGGGGTGATGGGTCCCTGCCCCACTCTCATCTCTCTCTCTCTCTCTCTCTCTCTCTCTCTCTCTCTCTCTCTCTCTCATTTCAGGTCTGCTCCTGCCATCCGAGTTGTCTCTGCTCGGACGGAAATGTAATCCATAGCGACACCTACCCAGACCTCGGCCCCTCCCTATCCTATCTCAGTGAGACCCCTGTGACTTAACACAGGTTCCTAACCGCAACCACATCCCATATAAGCTGGAAGAATTTTAAAGCTACAGCTGTCCCATGACCCCCCTTTCTCCATCCCTCTGTAAAGCCCACCTTTCCTCCCAGATCTGGCCTCCGACCGGTCACTCGGCTAACAATCCCCTCCCCCCCTTAATTCTTAGAGCACATATTTTCTGTAACAGTAGAAAATACGTGCTCATCTCAGACATTTTCCGTGGCTGGTTGGCTGGAGGGGCAGTGCCTGGATGAGGGGCACGCCACATGCTCCGTCGCTCCTGCTTACGTGCAGTGGACCCTGTGCAAGCAGCACCTTGTCTCTCTCTCTCTCTGGGATAGATGTTAGGGTGGCATTCCGGAGAACATTGCACGAGAAGCAGGAGGTGGTCCGGCACAGGGAAGGTGCTTCCTACCCTGCAGGTCTGACCCTGATTCAGGTGTGAGCCACCAGCCGGCGAAGGGTCCGTGTCTTCTCATTGTGCCCCCGGACATTGCACCATCACTCTTCATATGGGAGCCTCCGTGCACCCCCGGCAGCCCAGGAGGCTCGTGGGCTCGTGTGCGAGCAAAGCCTCAGTCTCCACCCTTCTTCCCAAGTCCCTGACTGCACACTCGCGTGCAAGCAAGCAGTCCGGCCTGCGGAGCTGGAGCAAAGCAAGGGGGCAGGAGCCGGGTGCAGGTGCGCGAGGGCTGGCGTCTGCGAGGATGATTACCCTCATCATGGAAGCTGCCAGACGACTTCAGCATATTCTGTGGCATGTAAACTGCCAAGAAAGAACACTGTCAGCAGTGTCATTTCTAACGAGGGAGAAACAATACATGAAGCAGGAAAAAAAAAAAAAAAAGATAAAACCCCACCCAGTGGGCCGTGTCCCCTAAATACCCCGGCAGGAGTCTACGCCTCTCCTCCCCCTGTCGCCCTGTGGCCGGAGGTGCCCCCTGCCACAATCACTGCCTGACACTGGAGACTAGGGCTTGGAAAAAGTAGAAACCATGAAATCGCCAAGCCCTGGAAATCCAGGTAGCTGCTACACAAGTCCATCTGGCCACTGAGCGCCTTCTTGCATTTTGCTCAGAATTCTCATCTATATACGGATAATATTTGTCTGGAGAGTGTCTTGTGGCCTCTCTAGTGATTTTTTTCTTCCTTTTCACATTGTTGGTTTTAATACAGCTTATGATTTAAAAAAAAATGGTTATCTTGGTTAGAGAAAATTTCTAGCCTGAGCGAACGCGTTGAGGTTGCGGAAACTTTGTTTTCGTAAATAAGATCGACAAAGTCATGAGAAGACCTTAGACACATGTGTACCAGTGACCTACAGGTTGACACACATGTATTGCCACAGATAGTGGCATGTGGCAACTAATGAGGAGCACAGCCCATCCCAAGGTGCAGAAGCTCCGTCTGGAAGCCCTTCCCCTGTTAACAAACACTTATGTGACCTGGAGTCCTCACGGACCACCCCTCTCATTGAACACCCCTATCTTCAATGAAATCTGGCTTTTCCAGGAGGCTACCAAATCCCCTGACACCTGTCCTGCATCCCATGTGCCTTGGAGCATGTCAGGATGTGGGCTTCGTGTCCCCCCTGTTCCCCACTGTCTTCCACTCCCTGTCAGCACAAGCGTCCCATGTCAACTGCGCTTCTGGAACAAGTGCACGTTTTCTGCTTAGGCTCCTGCTTACATCCAGGCAGACCTCCTTCCCTCCATGGTCCTCATTCTTTGACAGACAGACCCTCGCTTACTCTGCTTCTTGGATTTAGGAACTTGGTTTCTCTTCCCTAAACACATCGTCCTGTTCTTGATCCTACAGTCAGTACTGTTATGTTTACTCGGGTAACCAGAGCATGCCCCCCCTTTAAAGGAATGCCACACTAATTGCCTATGCAAAGGCAGTTGTTTGTTGCTTGTACGCAGCTTTCTGATTACTGTTTGAATACGGTCAAAAAGAAATTGGATTTTTTTTTGTGCACGCCTGATTCCCTTGCATGCATGCCTTTGTCAAAATTTTGACACAGTAAATACGGGCCTCCTCCATGTGGACCCCAATTGATTAATTAAAGGAGAAATTCATTGCAAAATTGCCAGCAGCTGTTGGCTAGAACAGAGGCTGGGGAGTCATAGACAAAACGGCTCGCAGTGGATCAGGACCATTTCTAGAGGATGTGTGTCTGAATTCTGTGGAAAGTGAGTTCTACCTCTCAATCTGGGCCTTTTTTCTCACTCCATGGTCTATTTAGAATGTATAATGTATTTTCCCTCGAGGAACAAACAGGTCAAGAACAAACCCTAAACATTTTCCTTTCCCTGCTTACTTGCTTGCTTTCTCATTTTCCTTCTCTCCTTTTGTTTCTCTCTCTCTTTTCTTTCTCTCTCTCTTTTCTTTCTTTCTTTCTTTCTTTCTTTCTTTCTTTCTTTCTTTCTTTCTTCTTTTCTAGATCAAAGATAAATAAATGCATAGCAAGACACCTTGCTCACTACCAGAGCACTTGTGCTACAGGAGAAGCACGCACAGGAGGGACAATTCACCTGGTACAAGACCACAGAGGGAGGGAAAAGCTAAAACCGCTTCTCTCTGCAAGCTCCTCTGACTCATGAGATCCAATGTTCTGAATTCTGACAATAGGGGTGCACGGAATTTCAGATCCATCCTGAAGGGGAGACGAAAGAAGTTTCCAACAAATACCAAAGAGCAAACAATGTCCAAAAATAAGGTTTTGGGGCCACAGGTGTCGTGAGAGACTGTGGGGTGACAGAAGGGGAGGAAGTCAGCAGGGCAGAGGGGAGCCACGCAGAACAAATGGTTCCGAGCAAATGTCTCTAATAAGTCACGGCAGTGACGGTTCCTGAAGGTCCTGCCTGGTTCCCCACAAAGCTAAGGGTGCAGTTTTCTCCACGTGTGGCGTGCGGGACCAGGGGCTCATACACCTGGGCTCTGACCTCACCCCAATGGAGAGCTCAGCTGGGGGAGCAGGTTGGGACCTGAGCCACTGTGCATGCCCCCGGGGCCACCTGTGAGTCCCCGCCTGTGGGGTTGGAGCCCATCAGGCCCAATCTTCTCCGGCTGCCCCAGCGGGTCTGACTCCGTGATCCTCAGTCTGTGTGCAGGGCGCCTCTGTCTCCACGCAGCACCCGTGGGACATCAGTGTGTTGCATACTGCCTGGGCGGGGTCCAGGACCTAAGCCACACACTAGAACTTTGAGAAACCACATGGGGGGGGGAACCAACCTCAGCTTGAGTATCACGTTTCTCCTCAAAGTGGTCAACGTGTTGGAGGCCACGTCAAATGTTTGCTACAGACCGAGGCAGGGTGTGGATGTCCATGCTCAGAGACTTCTGTGCCAAAGGGACTTGAGGTATGTCTTCAAAATAATCTGAATAGTTACCATTCATTGAGTGCCTACTAAGTGTCCAACACCGTATCAACATCATCTCTGATGACCCAAACCGGCCACAAGAGGTTGTTATTATGCTCATTTTCCTAGTTAGGAAACCAACTGCTGAAATAAGAAAGGACTCACCACGGTTCCACAACTGGCAAAGGGCAAAGGCAGGTCTGGACATAGTTTATTTTGCCAAAGCCTACAGTCCTCCTCATTATGCTTTCCCCCCATCCATCTAGAAATGCTTACAGTGACTAGTGTCAGTTCCCCGGTTGCTCAGCTCTATTAAATAGGCCACGTCCTTTTCCTCATGGAGCTCACTGATCCTCAACCACAGTAAGTGATAATTCCCCAAACCCACCCAAAATTTACTTCCTTTTACTCTTACGGAGTCTGCTAAATCCTATAACTAGAGAAGCAGTGGTATCACCACCAGCTTGAAGCCAGCTCCCGGCAGCACCTTCCAATGGAATCGTTCCTGCCTCCCTTCCTCTTCCTCTTTTTCACTTTGTTCCAACCCCCAGGGCTCAGAAATCATAGCTGCCAAGATGACGGAGAGTAAACCAGAATGCACGGGGGGGAAAAAGAAGCCAAGTCAAAACCCTTGCCTGGTAATGAACTCTGGGTCTCTAGTCTCAAAGAGACCCAAGCTCCTGTTCCATGTTTTGAGGGGGAAAGAGGTTAACAATAATTGAGATCAGAGGTGGGGGTTTTTTCATTGTTATGACACCAGAGTTAATATATTATGAATTTATTTGATACTGTGTTTGGGACTGAATGGGACCACAGGAGCCTTTATTACCTACCTAAGAGTGACTAGAAATCACAAATATCAAAGTGAATAGAATGGATCAAGAACTCTCCACAAAAGATTTGAGACCCCTGTGGTCAACAGCAAACAAGATTCAACATGAAAATATTCCAGTCCGAATAAAAGCGATTTGGGCTCTATTTTATCTCATAGCCAAAGGCTATGAGATCCAAGTCTCATATTGTCCTAAAGAGACCAAGCAACATTTTATGTATATATGCCTTTTACTGGAGAAAGAATCCACAGCTTTAATCAGAGTCACAAAAAGATTAAAATTATTTCCAAACCAAGAACTTCTGGAAGCCCAGGACAGCCTGGGACTTCAGCTTCAGATCTGGTTTATATCCCCTTCTGACACAGTGTTGGTCAGGGCCCAGCCAATCCTGCCTGAAAGTGGACCCAAGTGGTGGGATGCAGCCTGATCTGTGCTCCAGAAAGTCCTTTGGATGTGATTCCAGAAACATCTACGGTTTAGATGGGGAAAAGATAAAAATTAGCTTTCAAATTCAGGATATGGTTATCTAGGTTATAGAAACACCTCAAGAACTTGATGGCTCATTGAGGTCACCTCTATCCTGACTTTATTTGGACTCTTTTCAGTGAATTGTGGTGTGCATGTTTTCCAAACCTTTATGCATGCTTTGGCATAAAATGCAAATAACTCAATTGATTGTGAATTTCCTGATGCTCAACTCCTGGCTACTAACCTTCCAAGGACTTAGCTTCTCCATAGTATCTACAACTGGGTAAGGTGATGCCTGCACTCCTTGTTCTAGCTGCTTCTTGGAAAGCAAAGCTAGTCCAAAGTATCAGGTTTTAATTGAGCTCATAGCCCTGCCATCCCCGCTCACCCAAATTCTAGCTACCTTTCCCCCATTTGACAAACTATCCCAATTGGGTCCCTAGCCATCACAGCATCAGCCAGCCAGCAGTCCCAGGAAGCGAGTCATTAGCATCTCAAGCTGGAGTTGAAGAAATGCTTTCACGGAATGTCATAGGATATCGTTCATTTGATGCACAGCAAAGCAATTGGGAAAATGTTAATTCTCTCTTAAGAATCAAGCACGAATAATAAAACTTAAATTGGTCCATGGGAGAGATCAATTAGCTGCTAGAAATTGTATCTTGCAGTCAGTTCTCAACCATCCATATTCATAACAAAGGGGCAGGGGTCATGGAACCCGGCAGGTGATTTTTAAATAATTAGTATTTGGCTTTAGAACTCTCCATATATTTATTTGCATCAAAGTTACCTTCCTAATAATGTTTTGCTTATATTAACATTTAAATGATGACCAGCTCCCTGGAAAGCAGCAACTGGTTGCACCTGAAGAGACAACCTGCATCCAGACAAGGTGGGAGCAGTGAAGTCAAAGGAGAGATTACAATTTTTACTCTGCATTAAATCTCCCAAACTCAAATAACTGAGAACGAGCTCTAATGCCCTTCAACATGAGTCTTTCAGAAATTGCTCCCCGACCTCCGGTTAAATACCCCTGTGGGCGTCCCTCGATATCCCATAGTCCTTCACACCACCTACCATGCCAGTTGCAATTATGTGTTCCATCTCTGCTTTCCACCCTATAGCCCATGAGCTCCAAGGAGGCGGAACAGAGTCTGTCTTATATGACCTTTCATCCCAACACTGGGAAGGTTCACTGGTACATAGTATGTAGCCAACAAATGTTTGTTTATTGAGTGGATGGAATCTACATTGATCCTCCAAATTATCTATGAAAAATGAGAAAGATCCATTCAACATTGACACAGTATATGTAATTGTGTCCTCAGGAGAAAGCCTGATGGGGGGATGGAAGCTTTATGAGCTCAGGGCTCCCCGCTTGTCTTATCCACTGCTGTGCACACGGAGGGTGCAGTGCCTGGTGGATTGTCCAAGTGCAGCAAGTGTGATCAAGCCAGGGGCCCCAGCACCTCCCCTTGCCCACATCATAGGTGCTTTTCCCCCCACTTGAGAGGTTATCTCAGCTCACATGGTCCCTCACATAGTCACAGAAACTGTTTGGAACAATGAATGAGAATAAGCAAGAAAAAGTTGCACGGCTCTAGCTGCGTAGTTTTCCTACCAGGGTGCAGAGAGGCAATGGGGAACTGTAACAGAATTGTAAAGAGGCAGAGAGTTAGGCAGAGAGTTAGCGTAGCTTTGCCCCTTGGGGAACAAACAAAACCTGGTGTTACTCATGCTTGTTTCTGTGGTAAAGGCATTAGATCCTATCTGTCTGTCTGTCTGTCTCTCTTTCCCTCCCTCCCATCTTTCCCTCCGTCCCGTCCTCCTCCCTCTCTCCTCTTGCCCTCTCCCTCTTCCTCCCCTCTTCCTTGTCTCTGTCTCTGTCTCAGGTTGACCTTATCTCTATGCATCGACACTCGGGTGCTCTTTCTGGGGCACGTCAGGACTTCTGAATCTGTGCGGCCAACCGATCCATGTAGTCCTTTTGAAAAATGTTTTGTTAAAAAAAAAAGAAAGAAAAAAAGAAAAATGTTTTGATACCATTCCACCCTGACGTGGAGTTTTCAGAGCGGTAACCTTGACGTCAGAACACAAGTCATCAGCAGTATGCCTACCCTTGCTCTGGAATCCAGTGGAGGACCTGAGACCATGTCAACACAGGACTTACACAGTCATATGAATGGCCAGGAAACCTTCATTCATCAAAACCACCTTGGAGGGGGATCCCTGGGTGGCTCAGCGGTTTCGCACCTGCCTTCAGCCCAGGGCGTGATCCTGGAGTCCCGGGATGGAGTCCCGCATCTGGCTCCCGGCATGGAGCCTGCTTCTCCCTCTGCCTGTGTCTCTGCCTTTCTCTCTCTCTCTCTCTCTCTCTATGTCTATCATAAATAAATAAAAATAATTTTTTTTTAAAAAACCACCTTGGAGACCACCTGGGGGGACAGTATCCTCACTTTATAAAGGAAATTGTGGTGGGGGAGTGCTGGTGCAAGGTGACCATACATTGCAGAACTCACAGGACAGCCTGAGAGTCACCTGGCTGACAAGGGAGACATTTTCTCTTTGTGGTTATCCCCTAACTCAAGAGATAGGCCCTTCCCCTCGGCCTGTAGACAGACAGTAGTCCCCCCCCCCAGTATTGAAAGGGTTCGAAAAGGTAGGAACCTTGACCTAGTTTCCTCCACTAGCGATCACCCTATGTATCCTAACTTCCATAACCAAACTCCTAGCAGTAGACTTTGGCACTTACTGATTTTATTTTTTTCCCCTCAATCTATGGCCCCATACAAAAAGAGCTAGAAGCTTCCCCTCCTCTACAGCTCTTGTTCAGCTGCTGAGAGATTTGCTCCAGATTCCAAAATTTAAATGATTCCCCCTCCTCTAGAATATACAGATTCACTTTTGGGTAGAGGGACGGGGTTGCCAAAAGCCTAAGTAGCAATTCTAACAACGTCTCATTTAAGGAAGATAATATTTACTACTTTTCACCTAAAGGACCCTTGTCTCCACAAGAACACAATTTCACATCTGTGCAGACGGGACCCGGCCAACAGGGGACTGAACCCATTGGTGGAGTCTTGACAAAATCACCCTCTTCTTCCTGACATTTGAACAACACCCTTTTCCTGACATTTACAGCCAAGCAAAGTCAGTCAGCCCTGGTGGTGATGAGCTGGCATGTGGATCCTGGGTTCATCCCCTAAGTAAGCAATTTCTTTATTCAAGACAGTTTTCTGACTTTTGCAGGATGAGTCAAAATGAGTCCTGGCCAATTATTCATGTTTTCCAAGTCATGTGACATCCTTGCTCTATCAACTGCCATGAGGATGGGAAGGACAGGACAGGTCAGCTACTGGGTAGAGAAGTCTAGGCTTTGCTGTTGGTATTGTCACAGTCACCAGCATCCTAAGTGGGCAGGGGAGACAAAGAGACATCTCAGCCTGGGCTCCACTGAAAATAGAGCCTGGATATTGAATACAGGGCCTACTTTGAAAGGTAGAGTCATGAGGCAGGGAGAGTTCATGAAAGGAGAAGTGTGACAAGGAAGGTTACAGAGCCACAGCATGTCATCACACTGGCCACTGCTTTACCAGAATCCTCAAAGACACACAGCTGGCCGCTCAGCAGGTGCAGTGACTTCAGCCACCTGGGATGCCTCCAGACAGGCTGTGCATCGAAGCTGCTCAAGGCAGCTGCTTCAAGGAGGAAGGAGGGGAAATTCCGCTGCATAGCTACTTCCCTCTCTTGTCTCCCAGATTCATTACACTGGGGGCTCTTCCCTCCAAACCCCGAGTCACAATGCCCAGCTCCCTCAGAAGCTGTTCAAGAGACCCATTCCAGGACTCCAGCAGCCCACTGCATCCAAGCCTGAAGTGGCCAGAGGAGCCAGAGGCCCCGGGAATTCCACCCATCAGCCTCAGGTGGCAAAAATCACACAGACCCACGAAGGACTAACCAATCTGTCTCAGTGGCAGCTGAGGGCCAGCCAGCAGATGAGGTTTGAGAATCTGAGGAGGGGTTTGAGACTAGAGCATTCAACAGAAGCTAGGATGACAATCACGTCCAAAGCACAGAAACTTCCACCAAATACCTCTTCATGTGGAGAGCCTGGACTGGGTCCCTCATGACAAAAGCATAGTAGATATGCCAACCTTGGCATTACAAAATATCAAGTCAAAATGATCTGTTCTGCTAGATGTAATGACATTAAGGTGCGTGCTAGCCAGGAGAGACAGACCCTGTGGTGTACTATCGAGGCCACCCATGAGCCCGAAGCACCAGACCCAATGGGTACCCTTCAATCTTTACTTAGCGGTCAAGTTAAGTCTTTGCCGTACTTCACACAGCTGAACTCTTTTTCGATATGAAACGTTTTCCTTCCTCTGATGCCAAATGCAGATTCCCTCTGATTCTCCTCTTCCTTTTTGGTCTCCTTCGGTGGGTACTTTTCTTCCCACTGACTCTGTAAAAACTAGTGTTCCTTGGGTCTCCTTTCTCAGCCCAATGCTCTTGGGGAACCTCATCTGCATCACTACTCATACTGCTCCCCTGGGCTGAGATGCCTACAGCTCCAGACTTGTGAGTGAGGCATGATCCCAGCCCTCTATGGGGAAAAAGACAAAAGACCTCAATTACAATGACCCTGGGTAGGAAATGCTAAGCTAAAAAGTGTGATGATGGCAGGGGCACCGAGAACACACTCAGCCTGAACCAATTCTGAGAGACTAAGAAAGGAGTTATTCTGAAAGATGAAAAGAGGAAGAAAGTTCCAGGAGAAAAAAAAAAAAAAAACCTCACAGAACACAGGCCCGAGACAGCATGGGATCAGAGAATAAGCAGTGAATCTGAAAAGCGAGCTGAAAAATCTGTAGAGACACAACCAGAAAGGCAGAGGAAGGTCACAAAGGGCCTTACGCAACAGGCCACGGTGTCTAGACTTCACATCCTAAGAGCAGGATCAAGGCAGGGTCAACTTTCCATTTTATAAATATCCCTTTGTGAGGACTGTGGTTTGGAGGCTATGCCGGGGAAGGGTGGAGACAGGCCAGGAAGTTGTGGCCACACCCAAGCAAGACACTTGAAACCATTAAGAGTCTGGCAGTAATGATCCTTGTTTTTCCCATTGAAAGTAACCTGTGCGAGGTAAATCCTGAGCCAGTTCCAACATTTTTGTCTATATGCTTAGAGAATGGCTTAACAAATGGCTTTCTTGATTCTCAAACACTGACTTGATCTCTGGGTCTTCCAGGCAACTGTTCATTCAGCATCCTCCAACAACTCCAGGAAATAAAAACTATTTTGTAACTGCCCAAATCATCTATTCCTCTATCATTTTTTTGTTCATTTTTTTAAATGTATATCGACCAGTTACAGGAAAAAAAAAACAAAACAAAAAAACAGTCCCCCATCAATTACTGTGAGTTGTGGAAGGAGGACACAAGTCCTCAGGAAGTGATATTCCAGTGAGGTACAGTTAGCAAAAGGATCAGCTGTGAAATGGGACAAATGAAAGAAGGACAGAGAGAGAAGCCCCGGGAGTGGGCCATGGGTGCCTGCAGAAGAAGGAGAGGGTAACTGTGTTTAGGAGGTTTGAGTTAGGCTTGAAATGGCTAGGATCTCAGGCAGAGATAGGGGACAGATAACCCTGACAAAATGCCAAGGGCCTGACATCACTGCTGAATGGCTAGGGTTGGTCAAAGTGGCAGGTGGATAGAGGAACACAGTAGAAAAAGAAAAATGGTGGACAGTTCAGGGAGACTTTAAGGTTGAGGTCGAGGCAATGGCAGTTGAGCTGTTTGAGTAGACATCTTCTGGGGCACCTGTGTGTCTCTGTGAGGGCATTCCACAAGGCCATACGCGATGTACTGACTCAGCCAATCACCTCTACAACTATTTGAACTGAAACAAATTGAATCCATTTTCTTGTTGACAGCACGGCCTTATTATCAACCCTTCCTCACAAGGAGCTGCCTTCAGAGCAAAGCCCTCGGTGCAAACTCAAATTTTCCCAGTCCTCTCATGGCCACTCATGGATACAAGGCAGCTCAACTGAGCCTGCAGGGTTGTCTACACCCGTATCTCTGTTCACGTAGAGGATCTCCATTATTTTAGACTTAAGAGACCAGAGCTGCTATGTTATGGAGCCTGCATGAAGGCAAATTCCCTAATAACACATTAGGATGTGATCGACTCAAATCCATGGGGCCAAAAAGTAAAATGCACTAGTCAAGAGACATGTTAATAGGTTAAATGAACCTCCTAAATTGAGTTCACTGAGGAGACCCAGAAATAAATTCAAGAGGCCCATTCCCTTTCCCTTTTTTTTTTATTTAATATTTTTATTTATTTATTCATGAGAGTCACAGAGAGAGAGGCAGAGGGAGAAGCAGGCTCCATGCAGGGAGCCCGATGTGGGACTCGATCCCGGGTATCCAGGATCACGCCCTAACCCAAAGGCAGACACTCAACCACTGAGCCACCCAGGCATCCCGAGACCTATTCCCTTCAAGGGAACCCTGAGGAACCCTACCTGAAAGGTATGGCTACAGAGGAAAAAAAGAGAGAGAGAGAGAAAGAGAACAGAGAACCAGGGACCAAGAACAGTATCTGACTCCAATAAGGGTCAAAACAATATACTCCAAACTGTGCAGGACAGAAAAAAATATCCCTCCACAATTAAATGATACAATGCAGAGTCATCATTGTGAATCTTCATGCAAGCAACCTGGCAAGACCGAGAAATATCTTCTCTCTCAATTTGATGGCCTAACCCATCTACCTCATCAAATGTTAAGGTGCAAAAGCCACATGAACCCTTTCATTGTTAATTAACATCTATCCTGGGTATATGTCTAGTTTGTGTGTGTGTGTGTTTTCAGGATCTCTTCATCTGTAAACCATTATACATTCTTATTGAAGAAGAGTCATTACTATGCTCGGCTTACTCCTTACTCCCTTCTAATTCTTTCCTCTTCCTGTGTCTCCCCTGCTCTCCTGTTCCCCAAGGCCACACTGGTGGACAGGAGGACAAAGGAAGCAGAAAGATACTGTGGTAAGTGTGCTGATAGAAATAGTTCCTACCTTTCCTCACCTCAAAACCAAAGATACCTCGGGATGCCTGGTGGCTCCATGGGTTAAACATCTGACTCAGCTCAGGTCTTGATCTCAGGGTTATGAGTTCGAGCCCCCCCTGCATTGTGCTCCACACAAGGTATGGAGCCAACTTTAAAAACAAAACAAGG
Source organism: Vulpes vulpes (assembly GCF_048418805.1). Classification (NCBI taxonomy): domain Eukaryota; kingdom Metazoa; phylum Chordata; class Mammalia; order Carnivora; family Canidae; genus Vulpes; species Vulpes vulpes. The sequence continues at coordinate 40,997,169 of NC_132792.1, read as the reverse complement.
GCAGCCCGGGTGGCTCAGCTGTTTAGCGCCTGCCTTCAGCCCAGGGTGTGATCCTGGAGACCTGGGATCAAGTCCCATGTCAGGCTCCCTGCATGGAGCCTGCTTCTCCCTCTGCCTGTGTCTCTGCCTGTGTCTCTGCCTCTCATGAATAAATAAATAAAATCTTTAAAAAATAGATAAATAAAATAAATTAAAAAATAAAAACAAAACAAAAAAACACCACAAACCTAAAGATACCTTTACAGTCTGAGATTTGGAATTTAGAACTACTTTCTCTGACTTTGTTGTCTCCTCCCAGTGGGTTTTCATCATCTCGAGTGCAGAAGGATAGAGGACAAGCACAGCTGGACCATGTCCCACATAGCACCCTCTTTTTACTTTGGTGTGTAGGAACCACAGAAGCTCCAGGTTATGTAAGGTCCCCACTGCTGCTGTAACAAACTGCCACAAACTGGGGGGATTAAAAAATAAAAATCATTTTCTCATAGTTCTGCTGGCCAGAAGCTCAAAACCAAAGCCACACTCCCTGGAAAGCCTCTCAGAGAGAATCATTCCTTGCTTATTCTGGTGTCTGATGGTTGCTGGTATTTCTTGATTTCCTGGGCTTGTGGCTACATCGTTCTAGTCTCTTCTATGTCTAATCACTGTCCCAGCCTCTGGTGTCTTTTCTTCTACTGTCTCAAGTCTCCCTCTGCCTTTCTCTCATAAGGGCTATTTGGCAACAGACTTAGGTCTTACCCAGGTAAATCCAAGATGATCTCTTCATCTCAGGGTCCATAATTTACTTACATCTGCAATGATCCTTCTTCCAAATAAGGTAATACCCATAGGTCTCATGAATTAGGACATAAACCTATCTTTTTGGAAGCCACCACTCAAAGCATGACAAGGTCCACATATAGAGAGGCAAATTCCTTGTTGGGAGAGTCAAACACTCTCCCAAGCCAACCGATGCCACAAATATTATCCCAAGACTGAGTCAGAACACCAGACTGGTTAAATGCACTTCCAAGAAAAACAAATGGCAGCCTGCTCCTCTTTGAGAATCTAGACAAAGGCTGAGATTCATCCGATGAGCAAGCTCTCAGCAGAAGACAGAGACAGTTTGAACACTAGGATTTAGGCACTTCGACTTGTAAACCATTTTAATACATACAGGGTATTGTTAGTGTGAAGTCTTTTGGAAAGAAATATGCTCAAAATGGTAACATCTTACCTCAAAAAATGATACAGAGCCCTCTGCCTTCATGTACATCACATTTCAAAAGAAGGTAGATATTACGCTGTCTTATACCAAATGCCCTCGAGATTTTTTTTTAAGTGTAATATAAAACATCTTTTTCTCTGGCTCTAATCCAATTTCTTTGAGTGATGTGTAAACCTTACAATTGTTTGTAGCTCTGTGTCAGTATCCATTACTTTTGAAATGACCCCTACATTTCACATTCTATATAACATTTTCCTGTCTTCTCTGGGAATTGCAGAAGAGCCTTCGTAGATACACTAATTGCATGTGACACCCACAGTCCTTTTGAACACTGGCGTTTTCTTGGTGAACCAGTAAATACTCTGTTATTTGGAGAGGACATTGTTGCAAAACACTTTCCCCGAATCTTGCTTTCTACTTAAACATTATAATCACACAAGACTGAGTTATGGCTTCACTGCTGTCCGTGCATATAGTACTCTTAGCGTTACAGGAGCTTCAGGAACAACTCTTCTCTTCAAAGTACCAGTAATGATTTCTTTTGCTGGCATATGAATCTCACACAAAGTAAAGCATTACATTTGAGACAATAAAGCTGGCAAAGACCTGTCAAATTTATATTTTTTAAAGGCTTCATATTACATTCTTCCAAAACACACCCCCACCTGTCTTGACCTTTAAGCACATTAACCTCTGCAGGGAAATTTCTTAAATCCATCTTATATGTATAAAACCTCTCATTCAGCATTTGATGAGGAAAATAGATTGTTGCTGGTCCTAAAACATCAGCAAGCCATCCACACCTGACGGTAGATTTGCCAAACGAAAAACAACAGCCTTAAGCTTCTCTTAAAAGAAGATGTAGTGTGGCTAAAAATGCTGGTAGGTCCAAGGCAGATGTCCAAAAGCTTGGCACACCCTAGCACACCAACGTCTGGTTTCCACAGATTCTCATGTGTAAATAGGAGGTTGCAGTCTGTCACCTGCACCAAGGACCAACCATTCCCGGGTCACACTGCTTCCCCAAACCAATTGCAGTTTCCTGGGTTTTCCTCCTTCTTGGCCATCAGATAAATATCCTAATTTGCCCTACCTGCTTTCCTCGCTCTTCCATGTCTTGCCTTTTTCTCCTCACAACTTGTGAATTTTAGATAGGTCTTCTTCCTTTTCTTTTCTTTTTTTTTTAACTGAAATATATTGGACATGTAACACTGAGTAAAGCTTGAGGTTATTCAACATGTTGCCTTGATACATTTTGATCTGGTAACATGATGGTCTCTGGAGGGTTGGCTAGCACCCCTATCATCACAGAAGCATCATTTCTTTCTTTGTGGTGGGAATAATTAACATCTAGTGTCTTAGCAAGTTATATGCTTATGATACAATATTGTTGTCCATGATCCCTGTGCAGGCACATTAGATCTCGGGGACTTCTTTATCTCCTAGTTGTGTATCAGGTCTTCTTTCTGAAGCATCTACATCTTCCTACCTCCCTTGATCTTCGCCTTCTTCCCGGCTGTCCTACAACCCTTCCACTATGACTTCTTTTATTTTTTTTTAAGATTTTATTTATTTTTTTCATGAAAGACACACAGAGAGGCAGAGACACAGACAGAGGGAGAAGCAGGCTTCCATGCAGGGATCCTCCTGTGGGACTTGATCCCAGAACTCCCGGATCACGCCCCAGGCTGAAGGCAGATGCTCAACCACTGAGCCACCCAGGTGCCTCCCTTCAAAACAATTTCTTACGTACTTTTAACTCCCCTGTTTTATTCACTAGCACTGTACACGTATTGTTTTCTCTCTATTTTTTAAACTTTAAGTATATAATGATTTGTGTTACTGTGCTAATAAGGCTTTGTAAGCTTTCAAATTAGTTCCATCACATTTAGGATCTTTCTCCCAGCAATATACTGCATCAAGATGCAAATGAATGCCTAAATAGTGACCCACTGTACATCAATGACCATATTATTCAGTTTCCCCATAGACAGACCTTGTCTAATCGATGCTGTATCTAAGAGTTGCTCATTTTTGTGTGTAGATTTTTTTTGCTACCCAAAATTGAAAGAGTTAATGATTTCAAAGATTCAGAATTCTCTAAGCTCCTTTCAGTTTATTTTCCCTTCCTTGTTTCCACCCAGGCACACCCAATGCTCTAAATCTGCTCAAAAGGGTAACCCTTGGTCAGAAATCTGGGGATTTGGGAGACAGGGAATGTATGGTTCATTGGTGAACATTTCCAATTTTACAGCATGTGTATATATTCAATATCTCTTCATTCACTTATTTCTTTGCTGTCTTTCTCACTAAGGAGTAGCTCTGGAAAAGCAGGGATCTTCTTTCTCTTCTTCCCCAGTGTCCCCAGTACCTAGACTAGCATAAAGTTGATACTCAAGAAACAATTGTTAGGGGATCCCTGGGTGGCGCAGCGGTTTGGCACCTGCCTTCAGCCCAGGGCGCCATCCTGGAGACCCGGGATCGAATCCCACATCAGGTTCCCGGTGCATGGAGCCTGCTTCTCCCTCTGCCTGTGTCTCTGTCTCTCTCTCTCTCTCTCTCTGTGACTATCATAAATAAATAAAAATTTTAAAAAAATTTAAAAAAATAGCTCTCTCTTAATAGAGGGGGCCAGCTATTATTAAAAAAAAAAAGAAACAATTGTTAGTAAATAAAATAGTTCATTAATCGATTAATTATTTTGATTATTTAGGTTCTGTTTGGTTTTTCTTTTACTTATTTCATCATTTTAAAAAGAAAAAGAAGACCTGAACACATGTGTATGCTAGATTTAGAATCCTAGGAAGTGGAGCTGGAAGAGATCCTAGAAATCATGTCATTTAAAATACTGATTTTATAGCTGAGGAAAGAGGGGAATAGGGAGGCACACTAAGTCATGATGCCCGAGACCCATCACAGCTGGGTAATGGCCAAGTTGCTATCCCAGGCCCCCAAACCACCAGGCCTCTTGAGGAGATATAGGACTTGTCCTTCCCATTGTAGGAGCTGGTGTGATCTTGTTGGCTCACCAGAGTATAAGTGGATCTCTATTTGCAAAATAAAACTGAACGTGAGAGAGAGGATCATGTGACCGCAGCAGAATGTCTTCCCGCCCTCTTCTCATTCAGCCTGCAAACTTGTACAGGCTGGGGACTGCATGCAGCTTGTGGGAAAACCAGAGCAAACAGCATGAGCACCAGCGTGTGTACCAGGGTCGACTGGGTCGAGACTCGTCACATGTCTCAGCTGCAGAGGGCACATGGGGCTCTGACACGGAAACACAGCACATTCCAGGGGACACCGTGTTCTCAGAGGCCCTGCTTCACCACACCTTTGCAAGCACCCTGTAAGGCAGGAGGAAGACCTCATGCCCATAGTACAATCGAGGCATCTAGAGGCGAACATAGTTGGTAAGCTGCTCAAGGTCATATAGGCAGCTGGTGATGAGAGAGAGAAGTGGGTCCTCTTATCCCATGACAGCTCAATGTATTGTTTTCGCTACTCAACTGTGAGTGCTTTCTTGGTCTCAAATTGTTTTGTTTCATCTTGTTTTCTGAATTGGTTGGATTTAAACCTACCTCCTACCTACCTATCCCCATCCTCACATCAGGATCTGAGCTCTTGGCTAAGATGTTTACCCACTCTTTATTTTTTTTGTCAGAAAATAATAATAATTTTCTCTCCTTCATGCTCCACACAGGGAATGTATTTCTCTTCTTATGGGTCTTCAAATGGTTAATTGATGGATATCGAAAACCCTAAAAGAATATGCAGCGCTGAGATTCTGTGGTTTCAAAGTCTCCACTGGAGAATATACACTGGATTTTCCCTTCTCTCTCCTCTCTGCTATTCATAAAAACATATATACACAGTGTGGTTCTACGGCAACCCCCCCTTCTACCTGAAATCGTCATCATCACAAGCACTCGTGGATTAGACTAAGGCAAATATAATAAAAGCCTTCAGTGCACTTCAGTGCAGCTGAAGTGGAAGATCATTGGGGCTATACCGCAAGAAAAAACCTGAATAGTGTTGTGGTGGGAACAGAGGTGATATATGATGCCTGGATCACAAGAGGGAGACTTTGGAAGAAAAGGAATATCCAAATAGAAACCTCGGGAGATGCTAAAATAGGAGACAAGTTGCTGAGACTAGAACAAAGGTAGAATAAATAGTGCAATTACCCCCCTATTGCCTCTGACACTGCAGCAAAATGCCAGGTGAGTACTTCAGTTTTTGAGGAAACCAGCAGGAGAATATTGGTGAGAAGGCCAATTGTGTCTTCGGTGTCTTTTTAAAGGGACCCAAGGCATAGCCAGCTCTTCTCATGTGGCCGTGATCATGGCTGGCTGCAGCAGCTTAGCAAGGCTGGGACTGATAGAGGTTCCCTAACTGTGTAGGAAGCATCAGTCTTCCCATCCTCCCTAGCCCCCATCATTTGCCAGCCTAGAGGCCCGTTCTAAGCTCCATCCACCCCTCCTCCTTATGCTCACTCTCCCCCACTGTCAACCCCTTAGATCCATGGGTACTGCACCACAGTGGGTACCATGGTACCCACACACTCTTGTTAAGGACAAACTGTTGCCTTCAAATGAGACTTTGAACTGGAATTTTGAGTCCCCCAGAGTATGGTCTAGAGAGGAGCTAGGCACTGGGTGGGCACAGCTCCTTGGCCATCTCCTCACTGTCTTCTGTCCCCAGTAAGAGCAACCAGAAGATGTCCATAAGTGATTGGGATCAAGGCAGGACCCTGACTACTTGGGCCTAGGGGTAACAATGAAACCTGAAGCCATATGGGCAAAAGAATCCAGTAAAGTTTTCAGGTTCAGAAATCCTGAAGTCATCTTCACAAATGCAGTAATTGTGGCTTGTGGGATTTCTGACCCTGCCCAGCTTCCTACTGATAGGATGAGGGGGTGGGGGGGAAGATGTGTGAACAGGTACATATCTTTTAGATTTAGACATGAAATAGGGCACGAATGCATCCCCCAAATTCAAATGGGTGTCTTAGACAACCATGGCCTAAACTAAATAATCTCCTCAGCTTTATTACCTTTTATATTAATTTGATGAGAAACTCAACTTTGGATTGTAGAACAATAAGGACAATGGATGCGTCCCTTGGCTCTTCCCTGGAGGTAAAAGCATAAAAGCATAACTTTAAAGAGCCTATCTAGCTTATTTGTAAGCGTGGGGGAATGGAGGTTAATTAATCTAGTTTTGGGAATGCTAGATAATATCTGTGTTCAGTTGCTTATACATTATGCTGTCCAATTAATTCTTCCCAAGGACTTTTATACAAGATTATTCAGCTCAAAACTTCTGGCTTGAAACTTTTCAAGGTCCTTGGGGTGACCATGAGAAAGAGCACATTTAAGAAACTATCACCTTCTTTTTTAGTCTTTCATCCTGGTTGGAAGCTGTGCTCTTCTCAAAGGTTAACGAGGTTACAGAACCTTCAGGGAGTGTGGCCAGGACGCCCATTTCAATTGCTCTCACATGCTTCTCGTTTCATTCTCAGGAGCAAAGTCTGGAGCCCACGTTCCACGATGCCTGCTGCTCAGCCCACCAGGGCTTCCTTCAGAAGCTGGCTGGGCCCAGGAACAGTCAGACGCCCTCGGAATCTTTAAACGCTTTTCTAACAGAAGGTTTGGCCATTTCTTCTCCCGGTGCTCATTTTAAAGTTAAGTGCATGAACACACATTTTTTGAATCCCAGAGAAGACTTTTAATTGATTCCCTGAATATTTTAAGGTCTACTAATTCCATTGATGTTGCAAACACTGCAATTCATTCCAGCTGCTGTTCTAATCACATTCATTAATAGGCTTATTTTTACCTGCCAGCTAATATTTTACCTTACATCAATAAATCTGCAGCTCTCCAGCAAAATTGTGTACAAAATAAAATGACTCGCCCAACCTCCTGACTGTTCCACAGGGGTCAGGTTATCCAACACCCCTCCCTCAGAGATGCTAAACTGAAGAATGCATATGCTACTCATTTGTGACATATAAATATAGTATTGGATTAGTTCAGGGACAAATTTTCTTGCATTGTCGACCCATTTGGTTCTTTCTTTTGTATTACCTAAAGTAAAAAAGGGACATAACAGTCACTCAGATGTAGATGAAAGATCTTATAGTAGATTAAAATAACTCTCATACCAATGTCCCCTATAGGACATGGTTTCTTTTCAGTAATGATGGGTTTTTTCTCTTTTTTATTCATTTATTTATTTGAGAGAGAGAGCGGAGCCAGAGAGAGAGCACGAGTGATGGAGGAGGGGCAGAGGGAGAGGGAGTAGCGGGCTCCCTGCTGAGCAGTGAGCCAATGCTGGGCTCTGTCCCAAGACCTTGGGATCATGACCCTGAGCTGAAGGCAGATGCTTAATCGACTGAACCACCCAGGCTCCCCAGTAATGATGTTTAATTAGGATTTATCTATCCATGGTGTCTTTGTTCATTCTTATATACTGGCAATAGCTTATGAAAGAGAAAATGACCCAGAATCACATGTGTAGCATGTGTCATTAAAACAGAGAACAGGTAAATGACCTACATGGCAAACTAACCAAGTCTCTTGGGATCATTTGCTAATGCTCTGTGTACTGAAAGAAGAGGAAGTGGGAAAGCCCATCCACAGAGTTCAGAGCCAGAACTCTCCAGATGAAGTGGTAAATTTTCTGTCATTAAATAATAAGAGTCCAAGAAATATAGAATTATGGTTAAGAAACCACATGGCCTTGACTTCTAGCATTGCTGCCTATAAGCTTGAGTAAAATTATTAACCTGTGTGAAACCTACCCTCTTCTTATATTGAATATAAAATAAAATTTGGCATGTAAGGTGCTTAATACACTACCCAGCATATAAGAAGCCCTTTAAAAATGTAAGCTCAAAGAAAACAAGTAAGTTGCATTTTGCATTCAACTCCCATCACTACTCTTAAGCTGGGTTTTATGTCATAATCATAAGCCAAAAATTTTTCGACAAGGCCCTAGAGACATCCCACCTGCCCACCTCACTACCTCATTATAAAATCATCACTACCCCTCTCATCGTCGACTTCTACCCTCCCGCACTCGTTTACCTCCAGCCACACCAGCCACCTGGTTGATCTTAGCATGTGTCAGGTGCAATTCTTCCTGAGTTTCCATTTACAATTCCCTGTGCCTGCAAATACCCTACTACCAGATTTCTTCATGGCTTAGCCTCACAATTCCATAGGTCTTTGCTCAAAGCTCACTTGTTCGAGGAGGTCTTCCCTAGTTACCCTCATTTAAAATTCCACCCATTTCCCAACATTCTGTGCCCTCCTTCCCCGCTTTTTCTCTGAAATATTTATCACCACCTGATATGCTATCCATTTTGGTTATTTATGTGTATGTTGACTGTCTCAACAGGAATGTAAGTTTTGTAAAGAGGGGGTCTCTTTTTCTGTTTTTGAAAGTAAAAAAAAAAAAGGAAGAAAATAACAAACATGAAACACAGAAAGGCAAAACAGTAGTGCACAAGAATTGAGATACAAGGCAAAAAATAGTATAAATGTTGACAGAGGAGTAAATGGACTTAAAGTATTTTAAGATCCCTCTCATATCAAGAAAATGGATAAAAAGAATCAAACAAAATGAGTCTTTGATAATTTAAGGATAAATATTGTATGCTTCAGGATAAGCACTGAAAGAATAGATGCAGCTACCAAGGTGATACGATGGGGGAAGAAGAGCAAGAATACATTATTAAGAAATAACCTAGCAAAACACAAGGCAAGAAAGAAAAAAAATAGGAGCATAAAGAAAGTTAGGTAAATTGAAAACAGATACAAAATGGGAAATTTAAACATAAATGTATCAGCGATTATATAACATAATCCTATTAAAGGACAAAAATGGTCATATGGAACTTGTAAAATTTGCTGTATGATGATTATAAGTAATACATCACAAAATAAGAAAAAAGTTGCAAATAAAGGAATGGAAAAGGTACAACATGCAATCATAAAACAAAAAGGCTGATTAAATTATACTAATATCAAAGTAAATAAAACACATACTGGAGACTGGGTGGGAAATACATGAAAGGGTCAATGAAATGGTTAAACCATTCTCCTTTTTAAAGATTTTATTTATTTATTCATGAAAGACACAGAGAGAAAGGCAGAGACATAGGCAGAGGGAGAAGCAGGCTCCCTGCAGGGAGTCTGATGCGGAACTCAATCCCAGGACCCCGGGGATCAAGACTTGAGCTGAAGGCAGACCCTCAACCACCGAGCCACCCAGGTGTCTCTTTAACTATTCTTAATTTGTATTTACCTAATATCATAACCTCAAAATATAGAAAGAAAACAGAACTACAAAGTGAAACAGAAAAGCCAATAATCATAGTGGGAAACAATCACAATCTTCTCAGTAAATGGTAGAAGTAAAAAAGATCAGTAAATACTCAGAAGATCTGAACAACATGATTAATAGACATTAAGTAATTGACTTGTAGATAACAGTAACCAGCAACGACAAAATCTAACTTCTAAGCCACATACCATACATTGATAAAAATTTATCGAATGCTGAGCCAACAAAAAAAACTCAACAAATTGCATAGGATTAAAATGATCAGAATATGTTCTATTACATAATTCTATTAAGCTTGAAATCATCGACAACAACAAAATTAGAAAATCTCTATATCTGTGTGAATTAATAAGTATAATAATACTTATAATAAGTATACTTATTACTTGATTAACTGATGGTAAACTACTGTGAGATGCAGCTAGGCCCATTCTCAGAGGGAAATGTACAGTATTCATTACAAAAGAAGAAAATACAAAGTCGATAAGCTAAACATTCATCTCACTAAGTTAGTGATAAAACAGTAAAATAAACCTAAATATAGTAAAAGGAACTTAAAAGATAAGAATCGAAATTAATAAAATAGAAAACCAATATATAATAAAGAGGATCGACAACACCAAAATTGTTTCATTATAAAAATCAAAACATTTGATAACATTCTCCAAAGACAGACTAAGAAAAAAAGAGAAAAGATATAAATAACATACCAAAACATTAAAGAGATTATAAGATAATATTGAAAAAAAAGATCTTAAGAAGATATTATTGAAAATATAATGAAATACCACTCCTTTTCAACATTGTACTGGGAAGCCTTGCTAATGTGATAAGGGAAGAAAATGAAATAAAATGTACGTAGATTGGGAAGGAAGATATAAAACTCTCCTGGTTCACGGATGGCATGATTGTCTATGTAAAAAGTGTCAAAAAATTGACAAAAAAAGAAAAAAAAAAACCTCCTAAAACAAGTAAGCGATTAGAGATTAGAGTAAGGTTTCAGGATACAATGTTAATATAAAAACATCAATTGCTTTCCAATATACCAGTAATGAGCATGTGGAATTTGAAATTAAAAACATAATAATATTTGTGTTAGCACCTCCCCCCAAATTAAATAAATACGTATAAATCTGACAAAATATATACATCTATATGAGGAAGAACTAAATAAACGGAGAGATATTCCAGTTCATTGATAGGAAAACTCAATATTGTCAGAAATGTCAGTTCTTCACAACTTGATCTATAGAGTCAACTCCCAATCAAAATCCCAGCAAGTATTTTATGGATATTGACAAACTGGTTCCAAAATTTATATGAAAAGACAAAAACTCAGAATAACCAACACAATATATATTTTTTTAAGATTTTATTTATTTATTCATGAGAGAGAGAGAGAGAGAGAGAGGCAGAGACACAGGCAGAAGGAGAAGCAGACTCCATGCAGGGAGCCCAACGTGGGACTCGATCCCAGGACTCCAGGATCACTTCCTGGGCCAAAGGCAGATGCTAAACCGTTGAGCCACCCAAGGATCCCTAACTAACACAATATTGAAGAAGAAACAAAGTTGGTGGACTGATGCTATCCAATTTCAAGACTTACCGTAAAGCTATCGTCATCAAGATAGTAAAGTATTACAAGAATACAAAAACAGATCAATGAAACAGAATAGAGACCTCAGGAAAAGAACTCGCATGAATATAGTCAACTGATTTTTGACAAAGGAGCGAAGATAGTCTCTTCAACAAATGGTGGAACAACTAGACATCTACATGGAATAAAACAAAACAAAACAAAACAAAACCCTATATCCACAGACCTTACTTTCTTCACAAAAATTAACTTAAAATGGATCACAGACCAAAAAGTAAAATGTGAAAACTATAAAACTCCTAGAAGATAACATGGAAGAAAACCTATATGACCTTGAGTATGATGATGCCTTTTTTGATACAACACCAAATGCATGGCCCATGAAAGAAATAATTGATAAGCTGGAGTTCATTAAAATTTAAAACTAGTGCTCTGCAAAAGACAACTCAAGAGAATTAGAAGACAAGCCACAGATTGGAAGAAACTACTTGCAAAAGATACATCTGAGAAAGAACTATTAATCAAAATATATTCTACACAAACTTTTCAGAGAAAATAAAAGTATATTCATATGGATATGGGGTGAGTGAGCTCCCCAAGGTCTCTTCTATAAAGGCACTAATCCTATTGTGAGGACTCCACCCTCATGACCTCATAACTTCCCAGAGGCCCCACCTTCTAACACCATCACATCAGAAGTCAGGTGTCAAAATAGGAATTTGGAGGGAACACAAATATCCACTCTATAGCGCTGTTTAAATCAATTATACAAAGTTCAAAAGCAAGAAAAACTATAGTATAAAAAGGAAGTGAAAGAAGGAAACAGATAAGAAACAGAAGCAGCCAGGAAGAGGCTCTCTCGGGTGTCAGCAATAGTCTCCCTTGACCTCAGCCATGATTATATGGTGTTCCACTGGCAATGACTCACTGAGCTGCACGTGTGCTTTTGCGCCCCTTTCCGAAGTGTGCTTTCTTCATGCAAAAAGAAATAGAAATTATGTAATAATATCCATAAAATTTTATTTCTAGGAATTTTGCTGTCTAGATATAATGCATATTAAAAATTAGGTTCAAGCACTATTTATGAAAGCGAAAGACAGAAAAGCAGCTTAACTGCTCATCAGTAGAGGACTGGCTCAATAAATTACAGCACATCCAGGAACACGATGGAAATTTTAAAAAGAATAAGGCATCTCTATGTGTACTAAGAGGGAACAATCTCCACCATATATTTAAGCAAATAGTAAGCAGGAAATATAGAAGAGTGCAGGGATGCTATCATTTCATTGTAAAAATAAGATAGAGCACACATGTATAGGTACTTACATATGTATATAATATTTCTAGAAAAATGACTAAAATATAAAACCCAGACAACAGTGGTTGTCTCTGAAATGGGGGAACTCTAGCAGTCACGGACGGGAAAGAAACTTTCTTTTCAGGGTAGCTATTGGTATCATGTGAACTTAATCACATATATGTTACCTTTTCAAAAGAATAAATTAAAAGGTGATACATACATACTTATATGTAAATAATTGAAATGATTTTAATAAATTGAAAAGATTTCATATGAGCCCAATTCCCAACTGGTGCATTTGGACATTTGTATATATCATAACACCCTTTCTTTTGGGAACTGACATGGCCTAGAGTAGAGGCAAGGGTGACGAAGCCACAAAAGACACCAAGACGCTCAGGTCAGGGACATAAGACAGAGGCAAAGGCATGGGATGCAAAAGACCTGCAGAAGGAAGACTGCCCAGGAGGGGGAAATCCTGTTGCCAAGTCATGGCTTGCTCTCCTGGGCCCGGTATTGATGGCAAAGATCAATGGGTCAAGGATGAGAAGATCCCATGCTCTCACCCAAGTGTTTGCATCGATCCAAAATATGGTCAGCCCCAGAATGGAATTCTTGTCTCCTCTACGGTACCTGCGTATAGTGCTGTGCACACAGCGGTCTTAAAAAGGAGCTGTTGATTCAACCCATTTCCTAAAACATAAAAACCTAACGCATTCTTCCAAGTGGTTTAGCAGGTTTTCACACTGTCAGCCTGGCAGTGAACCTAGGCCGCCGGCTGGTGGGCAAATGAGCACATAAAAGGATACTAGCCTTTGATTATCTTTACTCTGTGCCCCTCAGCTGATCATTCCATATTTCAGTTGCATATTCCACACTATTTCTGCTACCCAGATTCGTCCTGTTAACAACCATCGTGTCAACATTTAACCTATAAAATCTGTGGAAGGGATGTGGCTTTTGAAGAATATATTCTGGGGTAGCAGATGTCACACTAAGTGCTCAGCTGCCCCAAACTCCAGAACCCTCCAGACTCCCATGAGGGCCGAAAAGCATGTAAAGGAAGCAAACTGAACAGGGAGACAGTGCCAAGGCCACAATACAAAGGAGATCCACTTTCCAAGTCATCTTCTAGCCAACAGGGTCCTTTTGCCGTTTAACACATCTATAGCTTTTATATTGCGATGCCAAGTTTAGTCTCGGTGCAGTTTTCGTAAATCACATCCAAAATATGATTTGGAAAAAAAAAAAGTGCACCTTCTTACGAGCCCACTGTGTACTTGAAAGACCCAGTGCACAAATCATTTGCACCTGTACCATTTCCATCCAGTTCTAAGCTAATTTTAAAAAGGCTCTGAAAGCCTGCCAACAGCACATGTGCACAGAAGATAAAATGTAATAGCAATTAATCCAATCATCTCTGATTTAACGTTAATTTAACCCAGTGGATTATGCCTTGTTTTGTGTGCAACTGTGTTGATCCTGCTACATTTCAGAGAGCCCCCAAATCAATCAAGTCACAATCCCTAATTGCAGTCAAAATGGGGAATTCCACTCAGCAGGGCCCTTCTCTGGAGTATCTATTCCTCCCAAGGAAGAAAGGGAAGTCAAAGAAAGAGGCGTCTCTAATAGCAGGCTGCTAACATCACAGCTGATGGTGTCAGGACTAGCTCTGAAGAGTGGCCTCGCGTTTGCTGGCATATGCAATTGCACTGGGGCTCCTTGCCAGAATGAACAGGAAAGGGCCGTCAGAGAAAAGCCAGTAGAAGTATCGTTGCTGTTTAAACTAGAAACAAACAACAACATAAAAAATTCTGGGGGTACGATGCCTTCCTTTCTCTTCATTTGCAATATTGATCGAATGATGATAGCAGTTAAAGACCTTTATTAGGACAGCTGTAGTGGAAAACTAACAGCATGCTACCCCCCTGAGTCAGCTTTAACTGGGCTACAGTGTAGATCTATGTTCGTGGAAGCAAGGCTGATGGGGGCGGGTGGCGGGGGGACATTTGTATTATCATGTGCAAGGAATAGAGCAATGTGCAGGTTGCTAATTCCTTCTGTTTGGGTTTTATTGAGAATTGAAATAATGAAAAGTGTTGCCTGGGCTCAGGGGCAGCCCCAGAAGTTCAATTGTAGTTCAGCTTTAGTTAAGGATTAGTTAATAGATACTTCACATAAAGTGCTACCATGTTCTTTTTCATAATTTTTCTTTCCCCTCCTCCCTTCCTTTGCAGCTGAGAATAATTAACTGTTCTTTTGTGAGTGTCATTTGTTCTCAAGGAATTAAATGCCACCTTATTTCCCAGAACAAGAATTCAACTGTCATAATTATAGCTTCATTTCAGAAGCAAAAAAAAAAAAATCATAATTTATTACAGATTGTTCAGCATGTGAGATAGGTTTAAATGTCATTGGAAGTAAATTGTGGCATGTCATGAAGGGGTTTTAGCCACCACTGTAATTGATTTATAATTTCACATTTAAAATGAACAACATTCACCCATTGTTCTTGTATTATATAACTCTGACAGCAATCCCTTGAGAATGAAGCATTCAACTTGGTCAATACACAATAATAATAATAACAATAACAATGATATGCCAATTTTAAAGATAAGTAGTGAAATTAGCATAAGCACTAAGAACATATGTGTTAAAAATGGAAGCTCAATCCCTATAATACAAGGTAAAAATCTATTCTAGAAAGA
The DNA here is from genome assembly GCF_048418805.1 of Vulpes vulpes. Classification (NCBI taxonomy): domain Eukaryota; kingdom Metazoa; phylum Chordata; class Mammalia; order Carnivora; family Canidae; genus Vulpes; species Vulpes vulpes. The sequence continues at coordinate 40,982,002 of NC_132792.1, read as the reverse complement.
ACGCATTTTGATATTAGCATTGAACTCCATAAAATTAAATGACTCTCAGGGGCTTTAATGAAACTCATAAAATTAAGGACCATCAGAATTAAGGTTTAAACTGTTCTCTACCCAGAGTTATAAAGAAAGATACAATAATTGGAGAAGCTGGAGATGAATTTTTCCATTTCTAATTTCAAGCAGATTTAGAATCAATTCCACTTTGAATAGTAATTCATTAGGTTTGCAGTGTGACCCTAAATCCCAAGGATTACGTAGTGACCACAGGTGGTATGTATGGTGGGAGGATTATGTAAATACTCAACACACCATTAAGTGCCTACACCTCTATTTTGTGCAAGATGAAGTGAGTCCTATGACGGTTCTCATTCTTCAAAATCATATCAATGGGTTTTCATCACTTGCATTCGGGTATAGAAACAAACACAAACTCACACAACGACAAGGACAGACTGTGGTGTTGATAACCAAACTGCATAAGCCAAGCTTTAGGCAAAATCAGAACCTTTCCAACCTACTCCCCATTTCCGTGATCTATGGTCTTCTGAAATGCCTTCCTTTTCCCTTCGGGGAAAACCAGTACTTTATTCTCTGTTTTTAAAAAGTCAATACGATACTGTAGATTCTGGAAATGCTTTGGAAAAGCAAGTCACGGTAGGCTGAATAATGACACCCCAAGATGCCTGTGTCCTAGTCCCCAGAACCTGTGAATGCTGCAATATATATGGCAAAGGGACTTTGTAGATGTGATTATATAAGAATTTTTGAGACAGGGAGACTATCCTGGATGATCTGGACAGGCCCTAAATGTAATCACAAACATCTTCATAATAGGGATAGAGAGGAAGTCTTGATGACAGTAGAGGAGAAGGCAACATGACCAGGGAGGCAGTCAGGAGCCAAGGAACGTCAGCAGCCTCTGGCATTGGAAGAAGCAAGACGCAGAGTCTCCCATGGAGCCTCCAGAAAGGACCAAACCCAGGGGGCACCTTGATTTCCTCCCCGTCAGACTCCTTTGCAGAAGTACGAGAGAATATACCTGTGCTACAGTAAGCCCCTACGCTAGTGATCATCTCTTACGGTGGCAGCACAAGTTTGATTCACTGCAAAGTCTTCCCCAAGATGAAGGTATCTCTGTACTGAGGACACACCAGGGGTCTGACCCCCCCACTCTGGCTTGGCATTGAGGCGTCCAGCTTCATCAGGACCCAGACTCCTCCGTCGCCGGCACTTAGGAAGTTCCGACAGCTACCCTTCCTGGGGGACAATAATCCGAAAATTTGACGACCTTGCCTATTTAAAAAAAGGAGTAACATCGGGCTTGATTTAAAAGTCACTTTTTGAGAGTGAGGTAAATAAATGTAATGCTTTAAAATGAACTGTGATGTTATTTATGAAGAGAAATTGCATTAATTTGAAAACATTAATTTATTACAAGATTTCTGAAATATGTAGCTTGTGGTTTTTCCAAACAGCATCATCTTGATCAGGTAAATAATCGCTATGTAGTTGTCACTTACCATTCAATAAATATTTGCAGTATGTCAAGGACGTACAGTGGAAACTTTAGACCCAATTTTTAAAATAGCTGTTTATCCAGTCTGCCATAATGAGAGGAAGAAGAAATAAGGTACTTTTATTTTTTTATTTTTTTATTTTTTAATTTATGATAGTCACAGAGAGAGAGAGAGAGGCAGAGACACAGGCGGAGGGAGAAGCAGGCTCCATGCACCGGGAGCCTGATGTGGGATTCGATCCCGGGTCTCCAGGATCGCACCCTGGGCCAAAGGCAGGCGCCAAACCGCTGCGCCACCCAGGGATCCCGAAATAAGGTACTTTTAATAAACTATGAGGATGACACATAAAACGGTTTTGTCTGGGGGTCTCTGGACAGTAATATTTTATTACAAATATGTTCAGGGACACCTGTGTGGCTCAGCAGTTGTGCATCTGCCTTTGGCTCAGGGCATGATCCTGGAGTCCTGGGATCGAGTTCCGCATCGGGCTCCCTGCATGGAGCCTGCTTCTCCCTCTGCCTATGTCTCTGCCTCTCTCTCTGTGTCTCTCATGAATAAATAAAGAGTATATTTTAAAAACCACACACAAATATGTTCGGAGGACTTTTTGTTCTGCTTTCATTGATCCTCTACCAGGGAACACCTTCCAAGCATTTTTGTAATAGTTTCCATCTCTCCCAGCCCTATCACTGGATTTGGGACAGCTACCCCCGGACCTAAGTCATTAAAAATCTAAACAAACTCAGTATCAGGGAAAAGAAGTAAGACTCAGTCTAGCTTCACTAATTACATTGAGAGGTGAGCCTCACAGTCATTTTCTAGCATCATTGCATTATCCACTAAGTCACTCAACAAACATCTTCATTTTACTCTGCGCAATGTCACTGAGACAGATAGAAGGGTGAAGTAAAGAAATCCTACCCAGTAATATCAGGTAATGACTTTTCATTTACTGGGCGCTTCCTGTATGTCAAGGATGCTGGTACATCACTTTACATAACTTATCAAATATGTCCTGTGAGACAGTTATTATTACCCTCTACCTGCAAATGAGGTGGTTGAGACTCAGAGCATGGGAAATTCACCCAAGTTTGGAGAAGTAGTTCGGTGGCAGAGCCTTAGTTCAAATTCTAACTCTACAAAACTCACGGCCCTAGCCTCTTTGACAGGATAAAACAGAGTAGTTGCCAGAGGAAGAAAATAAAGGGTGTGGCACGAGAGTGTGGATTATACCCCCTCAGCGATAGGGAAGACTTCCTGAGGGAAGCAGCACTTAACCCAGGGGGCGAGGACTGGTTTCAGAAGGAACTGAATTTGTGCTGATGGGACAAGGGGTCAATGCCAGGCGGAGGGAACAACCAGAGTAAAGATTCTAAGGTGGAAAAGCAGGGAACACACGTAGGGAAAGGCTCAGAGTGGCTAGACGTGCAGGGTTAGGGTTAGGGTTAGGGTAGCATCACCTGGTGCCAGACTGCAGAGGGCCTCAGGGACAAGCTACGGGATGGGCTACGGAGGAAGAAGAGGAGAGCTAGCATCAAGCACCTGGTGGGGATTAGCAGGGGAAACTGGACACACCTCTGTTGACTAGAGTTGTGTTGCAAGTAACCTATTAACACATTCCAATTAATATCAGGCACGAAATATTGAGTTAGAAAAATAAGGACTTGGCTCTCTGCTCCTCCCCCTCAACAGACAGCCTCATCTTCCGGTGCAGTGTCAGTCGTGTCCCTGAGACACAATGGTGAAGGTCGGAGTCAACGGATTTGGCCGTGTTGGATGCCTGGTCACCAGGGCTGCTTTTAACTCTGGCAAAGTGGATATTGTCCCCATCAATGACTCCTTCATTGACCTCAACTACATGGTGTACATGTTCCAGTATGATTCTACCCACGGCAAATTCCACAGCACGGTCCAAGACTGAGAACGGGAAACTTGTCATCAATGGGAAGTCCATCTCCATCTTCCAGGAGCAAGATCCTGCCAACTGATGTTGATAATGGGGTGATGATGGTGCTGAGTATGTTGTGGAGTCCACTAGGGTCTTCACTACATGGAGAAAGCTGGGGTCATCATCTCTGCTCCTTCTGCTGATGCCCCCATGTTTGTGATGGGTGTGAACCACAAAAAGTATGACAACTCCCTCAAGATTGTCAGCAATGCCTCCTGCACCACCAACTGCTTGGCTCCTCTGGCCAAAGTCATCCATGACCACTTCGGCATCGTGGAGGGCCTCATGACCACCGTCCATGCCATCACTGCCACCCAGAAGACCGTGGATGGCCCCTCTGGGAAGCTATGGCATGACGGCCGAGGGGCTGCCCAGAACATCATCCCTGGTTCCACTGGCGCCACCAAGGCTGTGGGCAAGGTCATCCCGGAGCTGAACGGGAAGCTCACTGGCATGGCCTTCCGTGTCCCCACCCCCAACGTGTCAGTTGTGGATCTGACCTGCCGCCTGGAGAAAGCTGCCAAATATGACAACATCAAGAAGGTGGTGAAGCAGGCATCAGAGGGCCCCCTCAAGGGCATCCTGGGCTACACTGAGGACCAGGTCGTCTCCTGCGACTTTAACAGTGACACCCACTCTTCCACTTTCGACGCCAGGGCTGGCATTGCCCTCAATGACCACTTTGTCAAGCTCATTTCCTGGTATGACAATGAATTCGGCTACAGCAACCAGATGATGGACCTCATGGTCCACATGGCCTCCGAGGAGTAAGAGCCTCCTGGACCACCAGCCCCAGCAAGAACAAGAGGAAGAGAGAGGCCCTCAGCTGCTGGGGAGTCCCTGCCCCAACTTAATCCCCCAACACACTGAGAATCTCCTGACCTCTAATTTACATCCCAGACCCCGAGGAAGGGGAGGGGCTTGGGGAGTCCTACCTTGTCATGTACCATCAATGAAGTATACTGTACCCAGCCAAAAAAAGAAAAAGAAAAAGAAGGGCTTTTAAACAATTAGTATCATACAAACTGAAACGTAACTGATGACAGAGAAGAGTAATGGTCCAAATAAGTCTTAGGTTACTCCTGAAGCAAGCCACCCCTGCTCTCTATCTCCAAGAAAATAAGTCAGGTGCTTTGGCCAGGTTGCAGGCTGTGAGTCAGAGAACACCACCGTTGCTGCCCTCCAGGAGTCTACAGTGCTGGGTGGGGATGTCCTAGGCTACGTTATCGTCCGCACTATGTGCTGCCCCTCCCTCCCGTGGGAGTAGAATTAGCTGCCCTTGGCACTGCTTTGGCTGAGGGAATACAGATAGAAGCAACAATTCTAGGCAGAAGCATTAAGGCCAAACATGATCACATGCACATGTGGAATCTTGAAAGACAAACCAACCAAAGTGAACTGATAGACACAGGGACCAGAATGTTGGCGGTCACCAGAGGTAAGGGCTAGAGGATGGGCAGCAAAATGGGGGAAGGTGGCTGAAACACACAAACTTCCTAATCACAAAATAAAGCAGCCCTGGAGACGTAACATGTAGCTTGATGACTACAGACAGTGATGCTGCATTGTATGGTTGAAAGTTCTCATCACAAGGAAAAGATTTTTTAAGGATGTGTGGTGATAGATGTTAATCAGACTTATTGTAGTGATCATTTCACTACATACACGCACATTTCAAATCATCATGTTTACACTTGAAACTATTATAACGCTGCATGTCAATTATGTCTCAATTTTTTTCCAAGGCCAGATGTGTACTTTGCCAACCATGTCCCCTTTTCCTTTGCTGTGAGCCCAGCACTATCCCAGAGAGAAATGGGGGCTGCTCTCTCCATGAGCCTGGGCCCCGATAAGGGGCAGAGCCCTAGCCGACTCGTGATGGAAATGCAGCAACAAGGAGCCAGTAGGCCACCTTGGCTGTGGTAAGCCAGTGCCATGCGGAGGTTGTTCGTTCCCACAATAGAACTCACGTAAGTTGACTGAAACAACGACCTAAGACAAGAGCGTACAGAATCACAGTATCAGACCAGTTCCAGGAGAGAAATATGGGATTTCAAAGGAAGGAAAGATCTATGCCTAGACCACATCAGCGGCCATCCAGCCAAAACATTTTCTCCTTTTTTCCAGTGGCTTTTCATTTTGTTTTACTTGACTTTGCTTTCCATGCAGCACTGAGTGAGACAGAGATCTGACAACTGACTAATCAGCTGACCTGAGCAAACCAACTATCCCCCCACCGCATTCTCTTCTTTGCATCTGACCCATGGAGGACAAGCCGAGGTGTTGCCAGGCCGTGACTAGGCCACTCACTCACTCATTCACTCAACATACCTTCATTGGACATCTACCACGAGCAGGTTACACGAGACTCAGAGACAGAAGAAGAGTCCCTGCAGCTTCTCAGCATCTCATGAAGGCTGGGACCAGAGCTGCTCAATAACCATGGGCTTACCGGGCACTCTGGGCTACCAAAGGGCACATGAAAGAGAGGGATCGATGGGACCCAGCCATGGGAGGGTGGGGGAGTGGCATCAGGAAACACTTCCTCAACCGAGCTCAGTGTTGAGGGAAGACGAGGAGTTAACCAGCCAAAGGGAAGGAGGAACCACAACTTGCAAAGGTGCAGAGCAATGGGGCTTGGCTTCCTGAGAGCTGCCCTGTTTGGACAGAGAGTGGGACAGGAGGGTGGAGTAACAGAGAAGGAAGAGGCCTGGTCAGGTCTGCATTGGAGCAAGATTGCCCCGGCAGCTCCAAGAGGGAAGGATGTGAGAGGGGCCAGCGGCTCTTGAAACAGCAAAGTGAGTTGGGAGGCCCTTTCTACAATCCAGGTGAGGAACAGAGAGGATCTGAACTGAGACAGGGCCTGTTGGTGGAAGAAAACAGAGATTCTCAATTTCTGCTCATTTAAGGAGGAAATTAGCTCAGAGCTGGTGAGCTGCAAAGCCTGCAGGGAAGCACCAAAGCTTTTCTAATTCCACTCTGCCCCAGTGAAGGGCTTTGAAGTTCTTGCCTTCATAGTGGAGCTTTTGTAATTAAAACTCATACCTTGATTGGTTATAAAATTATTCTCCTACCCTCTTCCTCTTTCCAGGCCCCTGTCTCCATTCACACATGTAAACGTGTCCCTGACAAACGTGTTCCCTCCCACAAATGTTTATTGACTCCCCATTATGTTGAAGGCACTGTGCTAGGTGCAGAGTACAGAAGAAGAGCAAAGCGCAAAGTCCCTGCCTCGCGGAACTGGCAGCCCGCACGATAAATATATTAACAAATAAATAATCACAAAATGCAGATCTCGATGAATGAACACGAGCAGAATGACAAACTCAAGAAGAGCAGCTCTGCGTGTATCCTCACCCAAATGTCCTGGGAGGCTCATCCGAAGTCAGTCAGTTGAGATGTAGGCACTAAGATATGTACATTTAATTTATATCAGTGTCATTCTAGAAAAAAAAAAAAAAAAAGATGTTGCATCCAGGCTGGAGCTCATATACCAAAACACCAGCACTTAAAATACAAGGTCACATTCTCCAGAAAGGAAGCAAGGGCTCCAATGATAGGGGTGGGAGTGGGAGGTTGGGAATGGGGATCTCTAACCCTTTCCATCTCTGGGCTCACTGAGGCCACAAAGCCCCCGGGGTCTCTGTGAGGGGCTCACTGGAGCACTTCAGTATCGACTGAGCATCTCAAGCAGGTCTCACAAGAGGCCACAGGATGCTGGACCTGGTAAGGGTGACACACTTGGGGCTGAGTTCTAAAGTCAAGTGGACTTGCATCATTGCAGCTCATATTCATGAAACAGAACCAAAATCCTTATTAATGCTTTCTTGTTAAAATGTCACCAGTTAAAGAGAAATTAGTGAGCTCTGCCTTAAATAAAATTTCTCTTTGTCGATAGCTTGAAGATCGAAATCCCAGAACACTCACCCTACAGCATTAGTGTTGGGCCTTTCTGCAGCAGCCTTTTCACAGAACAGCTCCTGTCACCTAAAGATAAAGAGTATCTGTCCAGAGAGCTGAGCCCAGTTCCCACCGGGAGGCCCACTGGACTCCTGGCTTTTCTGCAGACTCTCTAGAGTCTGCAGTCAGCTGACAGCTGAACTCTGGCCACCAGCCCACAACCAGCAGGGCAGTGACCCTCCACAGCCACCGGCCAACAAAGTTGGATGCAAACCATTGGCCAGTAGGTAAAAGCCCCTCTACCTGATCTTGGCTCTTCCACACCACCCTTTCCTGATCTTGGCTCTTCCACACCACCCTTTCATCTGTCATCCTTTCCCCAGGCCCAATAATTTGATTAAAAAAAAAAAGATTTGATTAAGTGCAAGATTTATGAGGTTCCGCACTTGAAACAAATGGTAATTCAGTAGAAGCGCGTTCTAGAAAAAGGGCTAGAATGTGAACCAAATTCTCTATTCCTTTATCTATACTTCTACATTCACGCACGCGCACACACACACGCACATACACACACACACACATGCCATTTGGCAACTTGTCACTCAGAAAGACTAATGATAATTATTCACTTTGCATATTTGGCAGGTATAATGGGACACTACTTTGGCAGTGATCAAAAATCATCTTCCTTTATGGTTCTTAATCAAAAATTTATTTCCCATTGACTAACCCCAGGAAAAGGTTATCATCTACTTCAGTCTATACTTATTTCACTACTAACAAGAGATCCTTTTCTCTCCCATCCTCAGCAATGCAGAATTACCATCATTCCCAAGACCTCTTTGGGTTCCTTGACCAGAAGAGGCATTTAGCTATGTCATCCATGATGTATTGCACATTTAATTGCACTATGCAGCTATTCAAAAAGCATTCAGAAGTAATCATTTAGCATTAATATCCCAGGGCAATCCAAGGTCACAGTACATTAAAAACTAATTCACAGTGGTTCAAGAATGCATTTTTCATATATGGAGTAACATAATTCTTTTATGATAAAAATGATAGTGGTATTACAGAATGATGAGATACAAGATATTCTGAATATCCATCATTGGACCTACTGTACAAATGGCAAAGTCAGACCTTTGTTCTTCTCATAACTCAACACCCCACTAACCTGTATTAAACACTATTGACCACGTTAACCCTGACCATGTTTTAAGGAGCATCAGCTCCTTATTTATTATCACATGCAATACAAGCATTTAATGCTTATTGTGATAATTTCACTCTCAAATTTTACTATCTTTTATTTTCTATAATTATTCCATATAAAATTATCATATCTCCGTGGGTAACTACTGGCTTTTTAAAACTGCACGCACACATCCCTCTGTGTGTCTGTGAATCCTATCAGCCGTCTTCCAGGAATACTGTGGGTGATGAAATTATTATAACTTGCATCAAACATCTATCATGATAAAATAATAGTATCCTGAGGCAACAGGCCCTCAATACAACATAGAATGGGCAGGCCCCATCTTCCAGAACCTATCATCTCTCACACCCCATACCATTAGCAGTGCTGTATCACACTTTGCTGCCATTCAGCAGGCAATATATCAGGAATTATTTCAGCACTTCACAGGCAATATTGTCATTTGTTAATATGCTAAGCTCTGCATCCAAAGATACCAGGTTACACTACCAACCCACTGGTGGGGTTTTTCCCCCTATTTCTTTATATTTCACTTCCCATCTTTCCAATCATTCTCTCTAGACTGGATAGAAGTCATAAGCTTTGTCCTGTTCAGAGGGTCATTCAAAATGACCAATAAATATTATCATAACCTTGCATTTAGATCATGAGGGTGAGCTGAGATTGGGCATTCTGAAAATGCAGATAAGATATCAAATCACAAAGTACAAATAAAATGTATGCTTTGGCCAGTGATAACAGAAAACTGGAACAGGGACTACATGACTAATGGTCAATGAACAGCACAGATGTTCAAGTGCTGAGTTTGGAAGTAATAACATCACAGGTCTCCACCTGTCCTTCCCGTCAGCCTCCAGGACAGCCATGCTAGAGCTCCTGGAACGTGTGTTCAGGGTTCACCACCTCAACTGCCTTTCTCCAGACCCCTGAGAAGTTGTTTTTCCAGCACTGCAAGGGGAAGGAAGAGCCCTAAGGATCTGATGAAATAAGAGACATGAATGGGATCTGGGAAAGTATCCCAAAGGTGAGCAGGGGCATAGATCACTTAAACTATTCGAAATCTCTATTTTCAAGCAATTTTTAACACAAAAAGCCAGCTTTGGATAAATTAGGGAAACGAGTAATTCTGGCTGCAATTTCTTTAAATAGGAAGATCTCTACATCTGTATAACCGACCATCAGCCTTCCTAGCTACAGTCTGTAAGTCCACAGACCAATGAAACCTGGGGGATTCCTTAAACACATAGACAAGGTACTTGGGCCTCTTCCCCTCTTGGTGATGAAGGCTGAAGCATTTCTCCCTTCTGTTCCTCTCCTTTTTTTCTCTCTCTCCTTTCTCCCTTTTCTCTTCCTCTTACCCAATTCCTTATAAATGTACCTTGGGAACTAGAAGGACTGTACCAAACTCAAAAAGGGAGAAGCTAGAAGAAATATAATAAAAATACAGTTGGTAACCCAAAAATTTCACAAAGGAGGCACTGCTACATTAGCTCAATCTCCACTGTTTCCAAGTAGCTGGCTTTTCCATCATGGATCCTCAGCAAAACCAGTAAGATCGATAGAAACCAATAAATCTGATGTTAGCAGGGGTTGGGGTCTGCATTTTAACATTTCTTATTTGAAGAGCATCTTAAATGTGGGCATCTTAAATGCCCTTCTCATCCTCCTATCAACCAGCAGTCTTAGGCAAATCTTATATGGAGTCTTAGCCACCTGTTGGCCTCCCTCACGAAGGGAGCAAGGGACACAGGACTTCCTAATAAAATAAGTTCCTTATAGGACGAAGTAACTTCCAAATTTCTTCAGGCACATTTATTGTTATCCTCACCCCCTCTCAACAGCATGATCATCATCAAAATCTCCGTGTGCTATATCCCTAGCAAATGATACAGAGAGAACAGAGAAGAGAGGTGGACAAAAGTTGCCAATTCTGAATTTTAGTGTCTGTCACTATCAAGCTTCCTGCTCGTATACAAGTCACTGAAACAACCTGGGCCTTCCTTTCATCATCTCTAAGATGAAAGTGTTAGATAAGCTCTCCAGTTTCCCTGCTAGATTTAATTTTCTATAATTCT